>NC_047664.1:85561981-85897338 GCF_011762505.2 Arvicanthis niloticus | reverse complement strand
TACAATACAGATGTCCATCAGCCAGAATCATTATTCTGGAATATAACTTTTATTGTTTTACTAAATAATACATATGAATACTACATATGTATTATACTGCCCATTTGCTCTATTTATTACCAACAGAAGGCAGTGCTTTAATGAAAGTGAATGTTTCTATGACTATGAAATACCTAGAAGTGATACCTGCACCTTATCTCAGTCAGAGCTCCCAAGGACTAAACCACCAACCAGAGTGTATATAGATGGGTTCATGGCTCCAGCTAAATATGTAGCAGAGGTTTGCCTTATTTGGCATCAATGGTAGGGGAGCCCCTTGGTCCTGAGGAGGTTTGATGTCCCAGCATAGGGGGATATTAGAGCGGTGAGGCAGGGTGGGTGGGTGGGTGGATGGAGGTGCACCCTCTTAGAGGCAAAGGGGAAGGGAGAATGGTCTGGGGAAGTTGCAGAGCAGAGATTAGGAATGGGGACATTTGAAATGTAAATAAATAAAATAACCAATAAAAAAATGTAGGTACTCCAAAGATACCAGTTCTGTGAAAAGATAAAAAAAAAAAAAAAAAAAAAAAAAAAAAAAATTCTTCCTCCTTCTTTTAGTAAAATTTTAGGAAATCATTTTTTTTCTTAACTAGGAAATATCCTCAAGAAGATTAAATTAAGCTTCAAGAAAAAAAAAAGAAAACAAGGGCTATCACATCTCCAATCCTAGTAGAATGTTACACGCACATATTCAGTAGTTATGGATGCTTCCAATGTTCATTAATAAACAACTATATTTATGTAGCACCCATCACACACAGGGTTACAAAAAAATTTAAAGCTTCCAAGAAAATTGTAAGGCAAAAGGTCAAGAAGCCTAAATGCTGGCCTTTGTAGTGCTGTGTCTGTCCACATATCATTTCATTCATCTGCTTGAGAAAAGGGAAGATGCTTTTGAAGTTCCTTTCTGTTGCCATTATTCTGTCATTCTACAAACTGCTACCAATCTTCCAGCATGTTGTTATAAAAAAGTACTCTGCAGGGCTGGAGAGGTGGTTCAGAAGTTAAGAGCACTGATAAACGGCCTTATAAATGGCCTGAGTTCAATTCCCAGCAACCACATGGTGGCTCACAACCACCTATAATGAGTTTGGTTCCCTCTTCTGGTCTGCAGGGATACATACAGGCAGGATGCTGTACGCATAATAAATAAATAAATAAATCTAAAAATAGTACTCTGCTACCCATTTGAATTTGAATTTTCTGTCAGTTAAATATTTTAAATGATATATCAGTTTTATTATATGTTAAAAGTATAATATTTCCAACTAAAACTAGGATTTACATAGAAGAAAAAATATAATTTACTGACAGTACTTCATTTAATCCTCACAACGTATTCTCATTTTTTTTGTACATAGAAACTAAAGTTTAGAGAGGTTTTCTCACTTTCTATTAGTCAAATAGGATTGTGTGATTTCAAAACCCATAGTTGTCACAATTGTATCTTCTATATTACTTGTGTAGTAATTAAATATATGAGGCTTTGTATGGTCATTCTTATTTATATTTACATAAAACCAGAAACAATTGACTACACAATGCATTGTTCAAGGAAAAAAAAGAATTCCTTGGATGCTTGTTGGCTTTCTACTCAATGTTAGAAAATGTAGCAGAAGCTCAGACTGTTCAAGGCTTTACCTCCATCACAGCCTGTACAGACTCAGGTAGGGTGATACAGTACAAAAAAACAAAAAATCAGTTGGTATCTGCATTCATTTTGTTTTGTTTGTTTTTTCTTTTAATATACCAAACCCCAGTACAGGGCCTACCAAAAAAGCAAACATTATCTATGGTAGTTGCTTTAACAAAATGTCAACTGATTTATCCTAATACAACTGGAAGTTAAGCCATGTTGCCTCTAATTAGCAGATAAGGAAATTAAGAGTTAAGTGACTTCCTAGGTTTACAGAGTAGATAAAAACTTAATGAAAATTTAGTTAGGATAGGCTCAGACTAGGGTCTTGAGTTGTCCCTCATTGAGCTTACAGTCTAGTGCAAGACAACTGAAGAGATGGATAGACAAGTAATTGACATGTGAGCAGACACACTTGTTTTCCTTATTTAACCACCATACAATATTATCGTTATGACATTTTTGAATAGAATAGGATTTAGCAGATTCTTCTTCCCAACTCCTATTATATACTCCTAATGGGATATAGTGCTGACAAAGTTAGGGAGCCTGTATGAGAGGTGGGAGCGTCTCCTTGATAGAAAGATTATGGAACTGAGGTCATGGTTCCTCAATGTAAAAGAAGATCGAAGAAAGAAGTGTGGCAGCCACCAGAAGCCTCATCAATTTTTTGTTCAAATGATAAAGAAAAAAGACGAAGTCTAGAGAAAGAATTTTCAGGTGCCAATCAGATGTGCTGACCCTAGCACTCGTCCAGTCCCTCCATGGAAACTGCTTCTCAGGTCATAAGAAGGTAGCATGCAGCATATCTCATGAGCTCTGAGAAAGGACACCTTTTGCAATGGCTGCAGGACTTTTGTTTTATAGACCATGCCACTCTGCTCATTTTGTTATGGACTGACACAAATGACACAGAGCAGCCCAGTTCTTTGTTCTGATTCTGAAAACCATACAAGATTGATGTTTGGAAAATACATTAAAGAAAGTAAATATGACTTAAAAGCATTTGAAATAGCTAATCCTAGGCGTGGTCCATGATTCACTAAAAGCTCCCTTTTCACTTTGTCCGTGAAAACAATTGTCCTTTACTAGATAGGGTAATGAAACAAAACTAACCATGAGGAAAACAGACAGGGCTCAATTCCAGTTCTCCCTATTAAGTTATACATGGTAACCACTGATCAGCTGTTCCAAAAGAGTGGTCCCAATGTTTGTACCGTCTCCCTTGAGTAGTTTTACTCAATATATTTTACTCAATATATTTTGAAATATCTTTTATGCATCAAGCTCTCTAGCCGTGACTTTTTTACAGCTAGAACTTGTACATTTCATAGTATGTTTCTGTATTCCTCCTACTCCGTCATCCTTAGTGTTTCACTTCCCATCTCCCCACTCCTGACTCCAACACTTTAAATGAATTTCATGTGCCTTGCGTATATCCTTCTATTCAATCTAACACGGTTATCCTCTTGATAATCGTCAAGAACATTTCCATACTTAGGCCTTTATTTAACAATCCAATTAGTCACTGGAGAATGCACACACTTTCACCAATATTACCACCCCCTGTATTCAGGAGAGTATTTGGAGAGTACCAATTTCTCATCATTTTGGAACATATTTTGTAGAGACAGTAACAAGGAAAATAATACATATCTCATCACTATGACCTGAACATAGACACCCCTAATTCTTCAGGTCTTTTTCTATAAAAGTCAAATTATACTTAGCTCTATATTAGGGTTAGTATATTTTAATGGTGCAATAAGCTAAGGGTTTAAACATCTAGTGAAGAAACTTACCTAATGGATGACTGTAAGAGACGGACCTAGTGTGTGTCAATAAAAGCTCTTCATTTTGTCTTCAAAGTTCTAATTATTTCTAAAACTCCTGCTGTAAAATAATGTAATAGTTATACATAATTTAGAAGCTAATTGAAAAAGAAGTCTTGAACCCAGAGCCACCGACTTATAATGTGCATTTTAGCAGACAATTCACAGGTACATTAAAATTTAAGAAGAGCCATAGGAAATGACTGTTTTATAAAGCTTTAAGATAGCTTCTAAAGTTTTTAATATGGAAACAGACGTGTGTATCAAAAGGTTTTCTTGTGTATTTAAATATAAATAAACATGTCCTTTAAGCAGTGTCTTCTCTCCTGCTTTGGATGAGTCAATAAGAACTCAAAGTAGCAGTTTCCTGGGCTCTAAGATCACTGTGCATTTTTAAAATGCTAGATACTTGAGATATAAATGTTTATGTGCTCAGATAAGTTGGAAAACAATCCTGTCTCTCCAGTTCAGGCACAGGAAAGAAGAAAATGAGTTAAGAAACAGTCGCAAGACAGTAGATTTTTTGGTTTCAGCAACCTGAATGTAACTGTGAGGCTTTCATTCTCCCCAACTTTTCTCTACTCTAACATGTGACAGGTGATGCAAATATGCACTACACCTTTGGAGGGCTCACTGGGGTTCATGAGCAATCTCTAATGAACTATCTGTATCTCCACCCAGTAAAAGAAAATGCAAGTGCATGGGAAGAACATTATTCCAGAGTTGAGAGCTTTTTATTTTGTAAGAAGATAATCATTCCAAATCTCTGATGCTTTTGCTATTATGTGCAACAAATTGCTTACCATCAACAATACCCCTACTCCATTTAATATTTTCTCTTAGATCTGGTGCCTGCCAACTGCACTGAATGCTGAACTGAATGAGTTTCTGAGTCATTTTTCTGTTCCTGACATTTAAGCCCACTTACATTGTCAACTGCTTACAGAAACCTTGACAAATTTGAAATTATAATGTCAACAATTAATAAAAGATAAATTTGAATAGTTTATGTATTTAAAGTGTGGATTTCTCTCCTCATGGGGCCACCAACCCTTTAGGCTCCTTCAGTTTACTCTCTAACTTCTCCATTGGGAACCTTTGATCAGATTAATGGTTAGCTGCGAGTATCTGCCTCTAGGTATGTCAGACTCTGAGGGACCTCTAAGGAGACAGCCTTATCAGGCTGCTGTCAGCTTTCCCTTCCTGACATCCGTATCAGCGTCTATTTTTGGTGACTGCACATGGAATGAATACCCAGGTGGAGTGATCTCCATACTACCTCTTCTTCAGATTCTGTCCCACACTTTGTCTCCATATTTTCCCCCTTGGGTATTTAGTTACTCCTTCTAAGAAAGACCTAGGCATCCTCACTTGTTCTTTCTTTTTCATGAGCTTCATGTCATCTGGTAGTTGAATCTTGGTTGTTTCAAACTTTTTGGCTAATCTCCGCTTATCAGTGAGTAAATACCATGTGTGTTCTTTTGTGATTGGGTTACCTCACTCAGGATGATATTTTCTAGTTCCATCCATTTACCTAAGAATTTCTCGAATTCATTATTTTTAATAGCTGAGTAATATTCCATTGTGTAAATGTACTACATTTTTTTGTATCCATTCCTCTGTTGAAGGGCATCTGGGTTCTTTCCAGCTTTTGGCTATTATAAATAAGGCTGCTATGAACATAGTGGAGCATATGTCTTTGTTATATGTTGGGGCATTTTCTGGGTATATGCCCAGGAGTGGTATAGATGGGTCCTCAGGTAGTGCTATGTCCAATTTACTGAGGAACCGCCAGACTGACTTCCAGAGTGATTGTACCAGCTTGCATTACCACCAACAATGAAGGAGTGTTCCTCTTTCTCTACATCCTCGCCAGCATCTACTATCACCTGAATTTTTTATCTTAGCCATTCTGACTGGTGTCAGGTGGTATCTCAGTGTTGTTTTGATTTGCATTTCCCTGATGACTAAGGATGTTGAGCATTTCTTAAGGTGCTTCTTGGCCATTCGTGTTTCCTCAGTTGAGAATTCTTTGTTTAGCTCTGTACCCCATTTTTAATGGGGTTATTTTGTTGTTTGGCATCTAATTTCTTGAGTTCTTTGTATATATTCGATATTAGCCCTCTATCGGATGTAGGATTGGTAATGATCTTTTCCCAATCTGTTGGTTGCCGTTTTGTCTTGTCGACAGTGTCCTTTGCCTTACAGAAGCTTTGCAATTTGATGAGGTCCCATTTGTTGATTCTTGATCTTAGTGCATAAGCCATTGGTGTTCAGTTCAGGAACTTTTCCCCTGTGCCTAGGTATTCGAGGGTCTTCCCCAACTTCTCTTCTATTAGTTTCAGTGTGCCTGGCTTTATCTGAAGGTCCTTTATCCACTTGGAGTTGAGCTTTGTACAAGGGGTATTAGGACCATCTTAAACCTCACTGGTACAAATTGGAATATTTATGCTCTAATTGTATTTTGAGAGAAAAGTTTCATTTTAACAGGAAGGGTGATATGTAGGAGGAGCTAAGGTGGGAGGAGTAAGGAGAAGAGGAGGAGTAAGAAGAGGAGGAGAAGAAGGAGAGGAGAAGCTAGGTGATGAAAGAGAGAAAGAGGGGGGAGACAGGGAGGCAGATGTTCATGTATCTCCACCAGTCAAAGATAGTTGATATATCTAGGTTGGGTAGTGGGTTACACCTCTGATTGAACAATATCAAACTTATAAAGCCTATGATTAACATTTTAAAAAAAATGTATAAATGCAAAATGGAAAAGGGGGCATGGGATAGGGGTTTTCTAAGGGGAAAATGGGGAAAGGGAATGGCATCTGAAGTGTAAATAAAATATCTAATAAAAAATGAAAAAAGTGTTGATTTCAATGTTTTTAGTGCAATTCTTTATATGCAACTCTCATCAAAATCAGATTAGAGCATTTTTATTCCAAAAAGCCATCTAAGTACTCAATATATTTATTTTCAAAAGTGGCATTTTGATAACTAAATAGCACATACCATCATGAATATTCATAATTTTCATTGATGGAAAGTCAAGGTGAAAGAACATCTCTGAAAATAAAAATAAACAAAAAAAACTTAATCCATATATATATATATATATATATATATATATATATATATATATTCATTCTTGCTTCGAAACTCAGTGGACTTTATGTGTTTTTCAATGCCTAAACTCTTTAGAATTCATACATAGAATTCTAACATTGTACAATAGTGCCCTCTAGAGTATATGCCTTGCTCCCTCCAGCTAACTAATTGGTTACAATATAAAACAGCCTGAGTCAACACTTTCTGAACACTACAACAAGTTCAACAATAGAGACAATGAGGTAATGGCTCCCATCCCCTTAAGAACTTATAATAACTGGAGCTGGGAGGTGGCTCAGTGGTTAATATTTGCCAAACAATTGTCAACTTCAGACATCTGATTCCCAGTGCCCAAGTAAAAGCCTGCCTGGCACAGGAACTGACAGTAATTTCACCATTGGAATCAGAGACAGGGGATACTCAAGACAAGCAGACTAGCCAGACTAGCAGGAATTTCAGAGTTTTAGACTCCTTGAAACACCTTGATTCTGTATGACAGATATAGAATGATCGAGAAACTCACACAAAGTCATTTGACTTTCCAAACATATGCACATGTACACACCCCAACTCATTCTCATTCATACACGTATAGACACAAACACACATGTACACATATAACACTCATATACACATACAAAAATATGACTTCTAGTTAATGTACATGAAATACCAACATCATAAAGTTCCAGAGTGTTTCTGTTGGCAGTGTCCATATGCATGCAGAATAAGCTTCATAGTATCACTTATGGACACAGAACCTACTGTTTGAGCAGTTCTACACTACCATCAAAGATAACCTTCTTAGAAAAACAAATATATTTTTCAATATAGCCATAAGAAAAACGTATCTAAAAGTTATTAACAGTCTCCTCACAGGATGTCAATGAATAAACATAAGAGCAACTCTGCCATAAAATATGATGCCATACATTGAATGGAAGCAAGTTGGCCATTCTCATGAACCTGTGTCCATCAGTATTCTTCAGTAGTTTACAACATCCTCCCAGCTGAACCATTTGCAATGTGAGGCAAAAGTCACAAAATAGATAGATGATAGATAGATAGATAGATAGATAGATAGATAGATAGATAGATAGATAGATAGATATGCCAAGGGCCCGACCCAGCCATTGACAATGTGCCCAGCAGAGGAGATAAGGAGCTCCTGATGGAAGAGTGAGTCAGGCATGGTAGTCAGGGAATCTTTCAGCTATGACTGACCAGCCATCAGGTTGCATCTTTATTTAAGCAGGTTTCATGGAACAAAGGCAGACTGATGATTATCCAAGAAGTACAGATTAGATAATTGTCTCTGGACATATGTTTGATTTCTCAGCACATGCCCAGGGTTACAAGTTCAGTTACAATTAGAAAATACAAATAGAATAGATCTTATTTTTTACTCATAGTTCTCTAACTCCTATTCAAAGAATCGAAAGAGTGACTCCACTGAAGCAAACACATTTATTGTATGACAACCTGATTTTAGACTGGTAGTATTTAAGGTTTTAAAGTGCTCCAGACAAACAGCAAACATCTGGACTGGTCTTTTTATGAGCAGCAAATACTAACGCCTAACTCCTTGTACTAGCCTTTCTTCATCTATGTTACAAAGTAGGAAAACGTTACTTTAGTCAATCTATATTTTTGTTCTTTTTTTTATTGGATATTTTATTTCTTTACAGTTCAGTTACCATCCCCTTTCCCCCTTCATCCTTTTTTTTTTGCTTTTATACCATTTTAATTACATGCAAGTATTAAGGTCAGTTCTAGGTTGAAGGACTAGCAATACAATAGATGCAAATAGTCAAGGAACAAGCAAGACAATAAACACAAATAGTCAAAGCACAAGCAAGGCAATAAACAAAATTCTGTGAACACTCCCATGATCACTGTTTCTAAGGGCTTATTAGGATGACCAAAATATCTAAGCCAACTTCCCTGTTCTAACCCAAAGTCATTTTCATGTCTGAAGCCTACTTCTTTGTTCTAGCCTAAGATTTAGCTTCCTGCCTGAAATTACTACTTTGTTATCGTCCAATGTCAGATTCCTGCCGGAAGCCCATGGGACAAGAACTAGTCAATCTATCTTATTTACTGAGTTCTACTCCTCCAGGGGCATGCCCTGTACAATCCCCTATCTTTAAACTACATTTTCAGAAAGCGCTAAGCATATTGTAAAAATAAGTCTTGAATAAGTTACCAATTCTCCTGGCCAGTCAGTTTGTCAATCATCTCTGTCCTATACCAACTATACTTTTTGCTTAGGGGCGGAAGATTCCTTGAGAAGATTTTTTTCGAGTCATGGCCTCATCTAGTAACTTCTAGCTTTATCGTAATCTAATCTTCAGGGCATAAAAAGGACTTCTACATACAGCTAGATAAAATTATTTCCCTGAAAACAGAAGGGATGTTAAGTTTATGACTTTCCTAAAAATACTCAGACGTAATTTTCTCAGGAAAACACATCATAAAATGAATCGTAATGCAGAAAGCCCCCAAGAATGCAACACGCAGAGACCAAAATCTAAACCGAGAGACGGAATGACAGTGATGAAAGCTCAGCTCAGCTTTGCTGGAATTCCAATACAGCTGTGCTAGCTTCGTGACTTTCACCAGTTCACCATTTCACCATATCCAGTGAATAGGGTTATACCATAGATCCTTCTTTAAAATATCAAAACAAATAACAAAGATCACAAACACATATCTAGACATTTTCATTTCGCAGATTATGGTTAAAAACCCGTATCAGAACTCTGATTTTTTAAAAGGATGAATATTTAAGTTTCTCTGAATAAGTCTTCTACAACTAAGCAACATCTTGTCTTCAAGTTTATTAACACCAGACATGGGGCAGGTCAATGTCACAGCATGATGTGCTACAATGATGGGCCACAATGGCAATTCATCTCTATATTATTCTTTTGAAACTCCATGGCTTCACATCTAAAGAGATGGCTCAGTGGTTAAGAGAATTTGTTGTTCTTGCATAAGATCCAGGCAGGTTCAGATCCCAGAAGTTACATGGAGGTTCCAGGGAATCTGATGCTCTCTTCTGACCTGCACAGGTACATACTCTCATCATTTTAAAAATCCTGAATTTTCTTCAGCGTATGTGGTATTCCTTTATCATTCTTTCAACATCAGAATCAATTATTGCTCCTAACCAACATCTTTTTATGAACACTTCTTGAGCAAGTTGAATATTAACAGACCAGAGCAAGTGGCCTTGTCTTTTTCCTATTGAGTGGGTGCCACCTTGTACCCATCAGCCTTGGGTTAACAGTCTTGAAACAGAACACCGTGCCTTAAATTAAATTGCAGAGTTAGATGAAGAGATATTTCAGGATGAAGTAGAAATTGCCAAGCAATCTATGACCTCTACTATCTCTTAGAATATTAGGGAATGGATGAAGAAATTGGTGAACCTGTTCCTCCATCAAATATAATTCTTTAATTAAAAAAATCATTCAGCAGTGCATGCATCACAAGGCTGCCCCTCCTTCTTTTTCTGATGATGATGAGAAAAAAGAAAAACACAATAATATCCATGTTTGGGACCAAGAAGTCATGAAAGTTGACGAAGAAATATTTTTCTTTGAATTTATGCTGCTGCAAACTACATAGACACCTTGAAAACACCTGCAAGACTGTTGGCAATGTGATTAAAGACGATACTCCTTAAGATATCTGCAAAATAACACCCAACATGCTGAAGAGAAGAAAGCCTGGGAAAGCAGGGACAACCAATGCTGTAAAGGGAAGTGTTGTGGCCAACTCTGTGACAACAAAGGATTGTTCCAAATGCTACTTGCACCACTGTGTTTTCAATGCTCACTGTGAGAGAACAATAGACAAGCACATTCATATGGTTGTAGCCACATAGCCTGGTTCTCCTCGCTAAGTGGAGCTCCAGTACAGGTCAGCTCCGTGGTTGCCTTTCCTCTTCTATGTGTGGAAGCTTCTGTTTTTCTTTACTCCAGGTAAACTTGAACTATGAGTTCATGCCAGGAAGCGGAGCAGTGGACTTTTCCTTCTTTCTTTGAAGCAATTTCTGCCTCGTTCATTTTCCAGTTAACATCAGTGAGCTTTTCAAAGCCAGGATATCCAGAGGGGTGAAACAGAAGGTGAAAGCAGAAATTACTTCAGGACTATTAGGAAATATCAGATGCATCAGAAAATCATGGATAATGACTCTCTAGGGAACTAAGAGTTAAAAAAAAAACATTTTCAGACAAATATGTAGAGTTTTCCTAGATATCTGATGAACATGAGTGCATCAGCAATGTTGTTGTTTAAAAAACTACAAGTATTAAAATAAGCAAAATAAAGCAAAAACCATGCTGTGTCCAGCGTGACATCATCAGTGGAGTGATGAATGTGGACTATAGGTGATGCAGCTTTCTTCCCTGCTCATCTCCCTCAGTTCTGTATTTCGTTTCTTTTTCTTTTCCTTTCTCCCTTTTTTGTAGTAGAGAAAAGGGGTTACTACAAAAGTAGCACCTACTTGAGAAAGCAAATAAGAATAACTATCCAGTCTATAGCTAAGACCTAGAAGTGAAAAAAATCTGTCCAAAAGTTAAACCTCTGACTGCAGGCTCGTTATACCATTTGCTAAGTACACGAGCTAATCCCTTACTGACTGATGGCTCAATAAAGTAGGTGTGGTTCTTCAATCCACTGTTTAAATAACCACATACCTGAGCGCTGAGCATGAACATTTAATTTATTTTTATTCATCACTATAAGCTATTGTATTAAGAGTTAGCATTTGCTAGTAAAAAGTTGAGACCAAAATTTATAGTCCCTTCATTTCTATTGGTAAGCCATAGTGAAGTTTCACTTTACTCTGGATCATGCATCACTAAAATTCTAGTCTTGTGTATAAAATAAGGTCATGTTGTTATGTTTTTAAAAATTAATTCATGACTGCCTAAGGTTTTTTTTACACATACAGTACTAGAACTGAGCAGTGTTTGTACGTATTACTGACCACTTTTATCTAGAAATTTATATACTAGAGTCTATATTTTAGTTCAGTCAACGATTTTTACTGTAATCAAATTTGGCTTTTCAAACTAGTTTTCAAAGCTTAAGTCCTACCTCTAAGATAAGAAGGCGTAAAAGATACTTCTTGTCCCAAGACCTTCTCAGCCTAAACTCACTGTGGTGAACATAATCTACAATATTGTCTCATTTAATAATTATTCTACAAGCTGAAGGTATATCCTTTGAAATACAGAATGCAGAGCTAAGTAGATAGCTCTGTGGGAAACAACTTGCTGTGAAAAATAGGAGAACCTGAGTTCAAATCGCTAATATCCATTTGAAGTCAGACATGAATACAAGTGGCTGTAACCTAAATCAATGCTGGAGGGAGTAGAGACAAGTGGATCCCCGGAGTTTGCTGGTGAGCCTAGTAAAAATGGTGAGCTTCAGGTTCAAAGGTAGAGTCAATGGAGAGTGACAGAGGGAAACACCTGAAGCCCTCCTCTAGCATCCACGTGCACGTTCATGGGTGTGTGCACCTGCACACATACATCAGTTATTATACAATGCACCACATGTGCACGTGTGTGCATGTGAGTGCATGCATAGGCACACACACACATACATAATCACACACACTTTTTAAACTAGGATGTAGTGGAAATATTTTCTTAATATTGAAAAGCATCTTGAAACAGATTTCGATTACACAATGAAATGATAGTGACATTATAATATAAAGAAGCATGTCAAAGGACTTCCAGAATATGAAAATAACTAATTTAAAAACAGAACCATCTAGAAAGTGTAGCCTATGCAGCAAACGAAAGACATTCATTTCCCTCTCAGAGGTAAAGCAACTTGTCTATTGTGATCCCACACTGAACTCCAGAAAGCCAAAGTAACCAGCCTATGAAGCAACAGAGCTCATCTTCCAAAGCTCACCGGCAATGGGTATTCATGAACTATCATTTTCTCCTCTCCCCTTCTCTTAACATTCTCCCCACTTTCTACTCACACACCTATGCATAGGCACAAACACATTACACGGTAGTCTTTTGTTCACATTGTATCTTTATGAGAATGTTAATCCTCCAAGCAGCAGTCTGCAGGACACTTTATTTCTGCTTTGCTATCTGTAGCTGTGCGGTGAGAATGGTGTACAAGTTGTGGAAGACTGGGGGCGAAGGTGAAGCTCACGCTCCCTGCTAAGCTGTCTGCCTCCGAGAGGAGCCACGTGCAGCCTAAAGGACAACCCTTTAAAGGAGTTGTCTTTTTCTGGTTTTCATGAGAACAAATAGGCTCTCTTACTTCTCGTCTCTATAGATTTAAGTTGTACAGAGTAGTTGACATCATCAAGAAAAAAGAAATGTAGCCGCCAGTGGTGACGCATGCTTTTAATCCCAGCATTTGGGAGGCAGCGGCAGGCGGATTTCTGAGTTCGAGGCCAGCCTGGTCTGCAGAGTGAGCTCCAGGACAGCCAGGGCTACACAGAGAAACCCTGTCTCAAAACAACAACAACAACAAAAAACCAAGAAAAAGAAATGTATGCAAATGCAATTCAAGATCAGAAGAAATGAGAATACAAATCATTAAAAGAAAACAAGAGATTTTTTTTAGCAGAGAGATGCAGGTTTTTCGTTCAAGTCTAGAATTCTTCTCTTCCATATGAACTGAGAATTCTCTATTAAGTGAATATGTTCAACGAGCCATGACTCAGGCTGGCTGCCATCAAGTTACACAATGCCAAGGAATGCTGTCTTCTTGCTTTTTATGGGGTATTCTATGCATACTTAAGGTTATCAAGGGAAACGAAACAAAACAAAACGAACGAAGAAACAAATGAAAGAGTTCAGCTAGTAAAGCAGGAAACGGAGACCCCATTTCCACAAAAGATAAAAAAGAATGATTCTCTATTTTGATCTGTTTTAAAGTATTGAGCTTCCGAATGAGACTTTGTTTAAACAAAACATTCCTTAGCATAAAGCATAAATAAATGAAAACTAACTTTACTGGCTAGTTACCACTGCCTGCCTTGTGGCGACAACCTGTCTGGAGTTGAAGCTGAAGTAAAATGCTTTCATTTGGACAGAGTCCTTATGTTCTTCACAACTCAAGCCTGTAATATAAACATCAAATATTTACAAATGTAAATACAAACTTTATCTGCATATTCTATAAGCGAAGGTCTGTGAATTATGTTTGGATTTCCCATTTTTTAATGTCAACAATAGAGGTAGCAAGTGCGGTGAGTGTTAACCACAACATATAATTAGCTGACATTCTCCTCCCATCTGATGTAGACCTTGGCAAACTGAACTTGCCAAACCTGGATTCAGATGACAGCTCTGTCACTTACTGGCTGACTAACTTAATCCCTCAGCTGCTGTTTCCTGGTCCATAAACACGTATTTCTATGAGGATTAAGCAAGATGAGGTAGGAAAGCCCGGGACAGCGCAGGCACATGGCAAGCATTAAACAGCCGGTAGAGATCGTTCTCTGATTTATATTTGTACACATCAGCGTTCACAGCTAGGATGCACCATGTGCACTTTAATTTTTAAAAGCACCTCCAAACTATTGTAAAATTACTTTTAAAATCTTCTTTGTAGAGTCATTTGTTGATTTTTCCATTAGTAATGCCTGTGTGAATCCCATGGTCTTGTACTGGTCATAATAATACACGGAGTAAGAAAGAAGATTCAGTGATGCCTTTCACAAGCAAGTAACCTGTAAGTGGAAGTGTGTAGAAATCCACGTGCTTGACATATGAACTTGTAAAAAAGAATAGAAAAAAAAAAAAAAAAAAAAACATAACAAGCCTAATGAGATCAGGAAGTGATGGGGAAGAAACCACCCAGTGAGGAAGAGTTATGCATGAACTATCTTAAGGATAACTTAACCAGGCAACTAAACCACAAACATTTTTCAAGAAGGTGTTATGTACAGATATTGGGTTTGGCTAAATCAACTCAGGCAGGTCAGGACAGCACTGAAGATGAAATGCAAGGGTGATTGTCATGTATCATAAATGTCACAGGAAAAGTTCAAATACAAAAGACAAGCAGATTCCATATAAGGCAAGGGAAGAGAAGATTTTTCTGTTTTGTCTTTTTTTTTTTTTTTTTAATCTTCAAAAAATAAAATCCCTAGAACTTAAACTTGATCTTTCAGAAAAAGTCATCCCCAAATTTCCTGCAGTCAAATTTAAAAGATGCACAGACTCTGACCAGTCCCCCAGCCACTCACCATCTTATCTGAGACACCACTGGCTTTCACCTTGAATGCTGGATAACCTCCTACATTCTCTCTCACTCCATCTCAGACCTACCACTCCTATGACAGCAACAAGAAGAGCCCACTAAAAGAAAGGATGATCTTCCTGTGCCTCAAACCTCAAATACTTGCCTCACTAAAATGAAGACCTTTACATGCCCTGCCCCAAATTACTGTCTCTGCCAGTCTTTCTAAATCTATTATTTCCTTACACTGTCCTTCCCCTTCATTCAGCCTCCCAACCCACATGGTCATTAGTCTCGCTAATCCTCCCCCCCCCCAGGCTGTTTCTCAAATACAGCAAGGGGTACCCTGTCCTCTGAAGTATGGTGTAATTTAGCACATAGACCTTAAGAAGCGTGTGTGTGTGTGTGTGTGTGTGTGTGTTCTTACATTGAAATCTCCCTTGCTTCCATTTCCAGCTCTGTCATCCTTGATCAGAAAGGATTTACTTTCTCAGTCTCACTTTTTCTATATTCAGAATGGACTCTATTAGAGAGTTCATGAGACCATTGCAGGGTCTGCAGCCCACATGTGTAGTATCTGATGGAGGCTTTCGCAGTAAGACTATTAAAAAAAAAAAAAAAGGCGCTGAAGAGGGAAGAGAGAGCTAGGTAACCATGTTACAACAAAGAACTAGTTTTTGTTTTAATACAAGTACTAAAAGTCTTGCTGGTCAAGATTCTGAATGAAAAGTAAACTATTTCCTTGCAGACTTCAACTACAATTCTATGTCAAAATTCAAACAAATGTTTGCAAACATTGCAAAACTTTCTATACATTTATAAAGCTTACAATTCAACTGGAATTACCATAAGCTTTATAATCAGCAGCGTGCAGAGATTTACCTCTGAGTTGCAGGGCAGAGACTTCCTCAGCTCTTTCTACAGGGTGGAACAATCAATTCTTATGTAATCATCGCTTGAGAGATTAAGGTAATTTAGGCTCCACACCCTTTGTTTCTTGAGTCATATGTCTCCTGGTGCTTCTTAGTCTCCCGGTTTAAGTTGTTTTCAGGGAACTTAAGGCAGACTTGGCTCAGAGTCATTTTCATGGGAGACAAGACTCATCTGAACCAAAGCATGTGCTGACTTCGACTGCTGCTTTTTGTTTTCTTTTCTTTTTTGTAATTTTACTTTATTCCTTTTTAGTCTTTTATAGAAAATAAATTTTTCTTCTCATACAATATATCCTGTTTATAGTTTTCTCCCTCTCCACTCCTCTCAGGATCTTCTCACCTCCCCTCTCCCTTCTGTCTCTCATTAGAAAAGAACAACAAAACATGACAACAACAACAAAAAAATAAAATGAAGCAAAAACTATCTTACAAAAGTTGGACACAGAAATGCAATTGGAGGAAAGGAGCAGGCACAAGAGACAGAGAGCCGCTTGCTCTAACATTCAGAAATTCCATAAAAGTATTAAGTGGACAGCTGCTTCATATATGCATATGTGCACACACACATATATGCATGTGTATATGCATAACATATACATATGCATATACATATACATCATGTACATACACATACATATATATCATCTCTGCATCTGTTTCCATCTTCTTCCTGGAGGAAGCCTCTAGGATGACTGGCTAAGGTACTGGAGCCCTCACCTCTACTCTCTTTGTTGAGGGGAGATACTCTGCGGACTACTGAAAGAAAAACATGGATACCAACCTAGCCACCAAAGATTTGACCTACCATCTGTCCTACCTGCAAAATATGCTCAGGAGATAGTGGCACAAAACCTGTAGGAGTAGCCATCAAATGATTTAATCTAAGGTCCACTCTACGGTAAAGGGCCCACATCAGACACTGCTCATGTAACCATGAACCAGAGACTAGACAACCCAAAGATCTAAGGTAAAATCAGACACCATTGATCTATAAAAAAGAAAATTAACAAATGGTTCCTAATGGTACCTATACCTAATCTTTGGTTTTAAACAGTCAGGCTTTGTTAGCCCTCAACTTGTTCATTGTTTTTTATTTCCTCTTTCTCTACATCAGATTTCATTATAGAAATACAGTGTGCCCATAGTTATTCTGTGGAAGACTGGTGCTCTAGAGACTGGGGTTGACCCTGGCTCCCAACTCTATATCCTCCTACCAGTAGGAACAAATATTTCCTGAGCTCACAAACCCCAGATACTCTGACCTGTGGTAGGATAAACCTGGGACAAGAACCCTGGAGGTGGCAAGTGAATGCAATGACACTCAAAGAGATAGGAAATGTCAAAGTTGCAGCTGTCTTCCATAGTTGGACTCAGAGAGCCAGTTTTCACCATTACAGTAAAAAATAATAAAATAAAATACAGAAAAAACCCAGATAAGTAAAAGAGATTAGAAAGCTAAAGTTATGTCTTTCATCTCTTATTGCTTTATTCTTGGGTAATGCCCTTCCTAGTACATATATTTAAATAACTTTTATTAAATGATACATTTGATCAGAACCATATTTTTAATTTATAGTGTACCTAGTCAATAAAAAACTCATTAGCAAATCTACATTCATTTCCAACTTCCAT
Organism: Arvicanthis niloticus; assembly: GCF_011762505.2. NCBI lineage: Eukaryota > Metazoa > Chordata > Mammalia > Rodentia > Muridae > Arvicanthis > Arvicanthis niloticus. The sequence continues at coordinate 85,879,936 of NC_047664.1, read as the reverse complement.
CTAAATTATCACTTGTCCCATCCACAGTACATAATGTAAAAAAGAATCTATTGCAACAAGGGGAAGGGCTCCATCTTTGAATCTGTTAGCTGAACATAATTCAAGCATTGTATGTCAACCCTACCATGAAACCTAAAGTTAAGGAACCAATGATCATCTTAAAATATTTTTTTCTCACCTCAAAATGTCCAAAAGCAAATAGAAAATAATGAAAGCCAGATTAAATCTGCCTAAATGTACCTGAGCCCTCGTTCTGTTAGGTTTCAAAATATGGAACATAGCCAGAAATTTACATGTACAAAAAATATTTATAAATATCATAAATATTTACATAACCCCTAAGCATACCTGACCTTCTAGAGTGTCAAAAACACCAGCATGAAAGATATCTATTCTAAAAGAATTCACAAATCAGCCCATCTCACTAGATTAAATGTTAACCTCATTTGCATAACCCCATTTCACCTTCCAATAGCCTTCTGAGATAGGCACTGCTAATCCCATTTCTTCAGGTAAATGATAAGATGATGATCCAAACAAGGAGCAGTCCCAATGTCCTCCCCATGGGAGTGGCCACTGTTGTTTCTGATGGAAAGAAGATAGTGAATAAGCTCATCCTAGATGATGTGCCCATAGTAATATGAGGTTGTATATTAATACAAATTGGTTGGCCTGCACTGCACTTTTTGAAGTCATAAGAAAAAAAAAAAAGTCACACGCATCCTCTGTTGTTGGAGAAGCTCTAATCCAGGGGTTCTCCTAACCTGTGGTTCCAATCCCTTTAGAGACTGAACAATCTTCACACATGGGTTGCATTTCAGATATCTTGCATACCTGATGTTAACATTGCAATTCATAACAGTAGCAAAATTACAGTTATGAACCAGCAACAAAAATAATGGTTGGATTCACCACAGCATAAGAAACATGCCATACATTAGAAACATTGAAAACCACTGCATATCTTGCTATTTCGTGTCTGTCATCTGTATTAATATGAAATAACATCTTGAGGGAAGTTATTGTTATATTCCTCAGTCCCACCCCTGGCTTCTTTCTCCTCTTTCATTCTTTACATTCAGGATGGTCTTTCCTCACCACACCCTTGGTAATGGACCCTAGATAAGATGGGTTTCTGTAAGAGTACTAAATTTGAGATCTTAGAAGGCTTTAAGGTATGGCAGAAGCTTTAGTGGTTAGTCTTAAGATGGAGTAAGGAGAGAAGAAGATGAAGGAGAGGAGAAGCTAGGTGATGAGAGAGAGAAAGAGAGAGAAAGAGGGGGGGCATGGAGGCAGATGTTCACGTGTCTCCAACAGTCAAAGATAGTTGATATATCTAGGTTGGGTATTGGGTTACACTTCTGATTGAGCATTACCAAACTTATAAAGCCTTTGATTAACATTTTAAAAAAATTGTATAAAAGCAAAAAGGAAAAGGTGGCATGGGATAGGGGTTTTCTAGGGAGGGGAAATGGGGAAAGGGTATGGCATCTGAAATGTAAATAAAATATAAAATAAAAATAATAATAAAAAGGAGCATACCATTGTGGGATGGGCATTGTGTTGCACATGCTTAATCCAAGTGTTGAGCAAGGCAGTAGCAGGTGGATTTCTGTGAGTTCAGGCCAGTTTTGTCTACACAGATAGTTTCAGGCCAGCCAGAGGTATCTAGTAAAACCCTCTCTCAAAGGCACAAACAAAAACCCCAAACTACACAAATACCAGAAAATACTTTTCTGGTAAGAAAAGATGAGTAATTCTTATGTTCTTATAATTCTACCGGGCTACTTTTAAAAGCCATCAGTTCTGTGAAAAAGTCTGAAAGAAAAAATATGAAGAACATATCGGGGGGGGGGCAGTATTCAGGTTAATTTCTAGGACTATGCTTGTGAAATCAAATCCATGGACAAGCTACGAGATTCACAGTTATGGGCGTTGAAAGTCTGTGTTTCCAAGTAATTGAGTGACCGTCTTTTGTATGATTCCTGTTTCAGACCAAGATCAACACTATCACCATTATCATTGTCGAGATTCTTCAATCCCTTTGTAGTAGCTCTCGTTGTCATAACAGTGGTGGGGCTCCTGGCCATGATGGCAGGTCTACTTATTCACTTTTTAGCTTTTGGTAAGTATTTGTCAAATTAAATAATTAAATATGCTCTCAGGTTTAAAAAAGTATACTTTCCTCTTATGACTGTATTTGTTTCTGAACAGGAGTTAATATTGCTTAGAATTCTTCTTTATATGGATATTCATATATATCCATATTTCTTTTCAATGACCATTTTAAGATTTTGTTTGTTTGTTTTGGGGGGTGCTTTGGCTTTTTAATGTATAAAAACTATTTGATTACATAAATTCTTTTTAGCTAAAGAATAAACAACCATCTATTATAAATATCTATTAATGATTACTGAATGAGGAAATCAAGGTTATTTAGATATACTACTAATAAAAATTATAATATTTCTGTACAACTTTGAAGGTACTGATAATACTAGTCTGATTTCTTTTACCTTAACAATCTTAACTTTGTCAATCTTTTGAAAACCTAAAAGAAAATAATTGCATTATATGTATATTATGTAGAGAGATTTTCCTTTCTTTTAAGGAATGCTACTTTAATTGTATAACTTCTCATAATACTGTACTAAATAAAAAATACTCCATGTAGTAAAATTAGAGTAATCAAGTTTTCCTTTCTTCTCCAGACAAGAAAGCTTACTTTTATCATAGCACCTTTCAAATCCTAAATGTTGAATATACTGAAGCTTTAAACTCACCAGCTACACACGAATACAGATCCCTGAGTGAAAGAATCGAGGCTATGGTATGTTAATACTTGTCTCTTTAATGTTTTATTTTATGTTTATCATTTTATTGAAAACAAATGAGATCCTTCTCTCATGCAATAATACATTCAGAGGACAATTTCCTTCCCTCCACTCCTCCCAAACTCGACCTCACCCCTCCTCTTGCCCAACTACATTTTCTCTTTGTTTCCTCTTCAGAACAGAGAAATGAAGTCACACACAAACACATACATGCATACATGCAAAAAGGCATATGTGCAGTGCACATGCAGATGAGTGTTATAGTAGATAGATCTATGCCCACATACCTTATTTTCTGTCTTCCTTGAACACTGAGCTTTCTGAATCTTTGAACTTCAGGAAAGTGGGACAATATGATAATAGGCAGTAAAGAAGACCGTAAAGCATCGTCTCTACTACTAACCTCACAGATAACAGAAAGCACTGCAGCTAGCAACTAATATAGACCGGGAAAGGTGATTTCTAGAACACACAAGCAGCTACTACAGTGTTTCTGTTTAAAACACAAAAGTGTGAGTATACTTTAATTCTATTTGTAGAGTTTTAAAATGACCTACTAAAATGATATGTATAATGATTACCACTTATATTTTATTTGTTGGAATTTACTTAAATGACATGTAATTCATATTAGTCCTTAAAAATCATGAATGTGACTGGTGAGGAATCTAGAATATTCTATAATATGAAAGAATTGTTAGAACTGTCAATCATGAGGAAAACACAAAATCCTTTCTTCTTCCTTGTTTACTTGGTTTTTCCCAATGTGATAAAAATATCAATAAAACAGGTTGTAAAACCAAATGAATATAAAAATCAATTCACTTGAATAGTCTGATATCTTGAGAAGTAATAATCCAAGCATTTAATAAACATAGTTCTGAAAGACTGGCTTTAAATCCTAGGATAATATAATTTTCAGCATGTGCCTAATTCCTCATTTCTATATTCTTGTGACATACATGAGGGCACGGCCTCATGTTATATACATACACAAGGGCACAGCCTCATGTTATATAGGAAAGCAATCTATTCTCTATTTTAAAACTACAATATACCCGAGCCTGCACTACAGAAGAACTCTGACATAGTACATTGCTTTCCCTTCTCTTTCAGATATTTCATCACTAATCATTCTAATTAGCTTTACCCTGATTTTAATTTCATCCATTTAAAACACAGTCATTGTATACCACACACATATCAGAAGTTGTATGAAAGGATTTTCCTAGTGACTTGAGTCTGATTCCTAACTACCTGACTCACAGATATTGAATCATATATCATGAGTGACTTGTAGTAAAGGCATCTCCCTTCCAGACCATTTGTGCTTAATAGCTGCAAAATAGAAACTACATCAGAATGTTACACCATCTTCCTGTATTGGTCCTATGCTGTCTGGGACAAAACAGAGCTGACATTAGCTGATAGATTTCTACTTCTCATCATATAAGCCCCCCTGTTGCAGATATTAAAATGGAATGAGGAGCCTGCAATTACTGTGAGATTATTTTCCCATTTTCTTTCTCTAGATTACTGATGCATTTCGAGGATCAAATCTAAAAAGTGAGTTTATCAGGACCCGTGTTGTCAAACTGAGGTAAGTGAAACCTTACCAAAAACTATAATTGCAAAGATATAGTTTAGAATATTTGATTTCCATTTGCACTGTGGCTGTTAAGTGATGTGTTCATGTAATTGTTCTAATAAAGTGAAAATATGAGAAAATGAAGCAGCTTAAAAGACGAAGTAAAATGCTTTATTTACTCTGCTATTGATATAAATAACCATATCACTTCCTTCTTAATGGGAGAAAGAAGAAAGGCTACAGGAAAAGCTGATATGGGTAAATCCACTAGATATCATAGTGAAGTCTATGTAAACAGTGTCTTCTTGAATTGCACAATACTTGGGATATATTCATCCAAGATCAGTACAACTTGCCAACACAAGAAGTAAGTTTTTGGCTTCCCAGAATGTCATAATAAAAGGAAGATATTGTAGCAAACTCCATGACAAGTCTGTCATGCACTAATAACAGGAACGGCTGGATGCAGGCTTTGTGGGAATCTGCTACTTGTGCCTTAGTTATTATGTAAGTATCCATGTGGTGTGATAAAATAGGCTTTTCCAACAAAAATGGTCACACTGAATAATAGTTCCAGAACTGTCTTCAATGCCCACATTGCTTAATTCTTCAAATGACAACGTGAAAGTTCATTAATATGCAGAGATATTATGAATTTATTCTCAAGTACTGTTAACATCATCAAAAAAGCAAAGTGATGGTTAAATTGAGTTTTAATAATTAAAGAACGAGGGAAAAACTATGGGAAGAGTACAGAACACATTTCTACCTGCTCAAGGTGCATTCCTTTGGATGCCTTGTGTTTGTACTATCTGTTAAAGCTCAGAGTTTTAAGCCAACACTGGAGGAGTAGATGGAAAAATCCTTTTCTTTCTTTCCCTTCCCTTCCCTTCCCTTCCCTTCCCTTCCCTTCCCTTCCCTTCCCTTCCCTTCCCTTCCCTTCCCTTCCCTTCCTTTTGTTAACTTCTCACTTGCCACTAATCCACTGTTGTTCAACTTCTAGCCACACTCCAAAGTGTGAAGTGTTCTTGCCCATTTCATCAACAGCATCCAAATCATGAAATCCAAGAAAATCACTTTAGTTCTACTCTTGAACCTCTGCACACCATTTGGCACTGTTGACTTGGTGAAATATCATCCTCTGGCTCTTAGGACTCTACACAGCCATGACTTTCCTGCTATCTATGTAGATATCCTCTCTCTTTCTCTTGCTAGCTGTGGTATGTTCCTCACATGTTGAACGTGAGTGTGCACTGTGAGCCACGTATCACAGTTCACAGTCTTTGCTTTCACTGGCTTTAGGTCCTCTGTTGATTATCTGTTGATTAGTCTTGAACTTGTATCTCTGACATGATACAACTATATTTTTCACCTACAGATATGAACCAATGTAATGATATTTTAGGCAGCATTAATATAAAGAGATCTGTTCTTGTCAAACCATCTCAATCAAGTTCATTAGTCAACTAGCATTGTCCATCCCAGTGTTTGGCATCACCATCAACCAGTTGCTTATGAAAGAAATCTAGGTGTCATCTTCAATTCTTGACTCTCCCTCAGGTCCACATACCCAGTTGCCTAGTCTTCAAATTTGATTACTGCAATACCTCCCAACTCCATAGCTTTTAACGTAATGCAGCAATTCTTCTCCATATTGGATTGTAACAGTCTCCAAATGCATCTTGCTTCACTGAATATATCAAACATAAGCATTGTTTGAAGGAAAAAGTCCAAACATATTATTGCCTTAATTAAAAGCATTCTAATGTCAATACTTACCATTATTATATATGAGAAGTTTAATATATTTGTTTATATTTATTTACTTATAAATATACATATTTATTTGTTTATTATGTAAATAAACACAAAAATATAAATGTTTGAATATTTAAATAAAATAATGCTAAAATGCAATAGATATGTAGGTATATATCTATAAATGGGTCCTGATATAAACATATACAAATTATATATACAAACATAGTAAATGTATATCTTAGATGTACATATTTAACAAGAATATGTATATCAAAATGTAATTAAATTTTTCTTCCTAGTTTTAAGAATTCCAAAGTATTCAAGGCTAAAGTTAAAAGCCTCTACCACAGTCACCTTGTACCTAGTATAGGATTATTAAAGTGGCAAATAGTGGTTTCAAGTTTAAGTGCCAAAGACAGGAGTTATTTGGAGGTGAAGACTCTGGATGATGTGTTTTCATTTGAAAACCATGCTAAATGGTTTGTGGTTTTCTATCATCACAAATTTTCCTACCCTTAGGAGTGAGGTTCTCCAAGAACGAAATGTTTTAAAATGTTAAGCCATCAGAACACAGGTAATAAGCAACATGTTTAACATACCTCATTTAGCAGTGTCTTTCTTCTGTTTAAAATCTCAGATGGACCTTCACTGCTCCATCCTTCAAGATATTTTAGTAAAGTACATAAAATAATTATTCAATGCCTAAGGCAACCATTCATATTTGCCAAATTCAACATTTTGCTACCTTTTTCAAAAAATCAAAACCTCCCACTGTGGTTTAAATCTCAGTTGTACTCCACTTACCGCCACCACTACTGCTTCTACTAACCCTAGTTCTCATTGGTTAAATGGCTATTTCAGAAGTGCTTCCCATTTATCAGACACTAGATTTGGTTCTAAGTATAGAAGGTGCATTTATTTAGCAAAGAACAAAACTGGGTTTCAATTTTGATGGGTAATGTATTCCAGGGAGGGAGGTCAGATGATAAGGAACAACACAAAAGGACAGATGTGGGTCAGATGTAATATGTTTCACAGAGAAAAACAATCAGTACAGGGCTGAAGATTGTATGAGATTAAGAAGCCTTCTGTGATAAAATAATATTTGAGCATAAATACAGGAACAGTAAAAATGAACTTTGAGAATAACAAACCTTTCACATGGTAACATGTATGAAGTCAACAAACACAAAGGATGCCTATGAGGATACAACAGAATTAAAGATGATCAGAAATATAGACAGAAACAAAATCATACAGGTTTTGTTGGACATGATAAAGGTTTGGAGAGTTTATTCTTAATGACATAGGAAGTCATTGCAAAGAAGTGGTATGATCAAAGGATTTTAAAGGATCACAAGTGGGGAGATAGCCCAGGTGGTAAACTGCTTGCCATGCAAGTATGAGAAGCTGAGTTTGATTTCCTAGAATCCATGTATTTTTTTTTTTAATGGGCATTTTGTCAAATCCTTATAATCTCAGAATGGTAAGGAAGAAAGAAAGATTCTTGGGGTTCAGTGACCAACCAGTGTAGCCTGCTCATTCTAGATACACCATGCCAATGAGAGACACTGTCTCAAACACGAAAGTAGATGGCTCCAACAATATCTGAGGTGGACATCTGGCATCCACATATGGATACGCCTACCCAAATGAACACACACAGATGTTTTAAAGGATCCCTACACTGTAAGATGGAACACAGAGATGAGGACCAACACTGACAGCAGGAAGCCCCTGAGGAGTAAGAGCAATAAAAATACAGATGCTACAGGCCTGAATAAGATCATAGAAAAGTAATGTGAGCCCTTCAAGTAGTATTGGCAGGACTGGATACTGAAGGAAAAAGATTTTTATTCTTATGAATGCTCCTATAAATATATCACACAAATGTATCCCTAATTGATAGATAGAAGGGTTCTAAATGTTTCCCAACATTTATCGGTTGCTTTATCTGTTGTTAGACTCTATAACATCTTCATTGCCACCTTCTCTGTTAACTGCATTTCTTAGCTTTGATCAACATCCTTTCTATCCCAAAGCTTTACCTCGTCTTTTTGTTAGTTTGTTTGCTCTTTTTTTGCTTTATTGAGATAAAATTTTACTGTTAAAGCCCAGGATGACCTCAGGATAATTCAATTCTGCCTCAACCTTCAGAGTATTGTGATTTCAAGCTTGAACTACAACACCCCACTTATCTGATTTTTTGAGGGGGTAAAATCTTATATTTCTTTTATATTTATAATTTCTTCTTGAATATTAATCACTTCAAATATACTGTGTAGAGCCTTTCAAGGGGTTCTTTTTTCCTTTTTGTTTTAGCTTGGGAATACTTTAAAGAGTCTAAGAATAAATAGCTAGTATCAACACAAATGCAAATATTATAAAGCCAGTCTCATTTTTTCAAATTATATGAAAAAATCTTTTTATCCCATTCATAATTGAGCCTTGGAAAGAGATAAAACTTTTCTTTATGATGAGTAGGGTTTTTCCCTCCTTAATTCATGTTTACACTGGAGTTCAGTTGTTTGAAATATCAATGCTAACTCCTATTTTGCACTCACCTAAGATCTCACCTCCAGTTGTTATAGACTTGTTAAGTAGAAGCCTACTGAATATTTTGGCATATAGAACTTAATAAAATGGTTTTGATCACTAGAGTTTTTCCTCACTATCATGCAGGCTCAGTTTTGAATCTGAAATAAAATTTATACTATTTTATCTAATATTTGTACAATGTTTCAAATAGCTTAGATTTAATATCACATAAGTTTTAACTGTTCAGTGTCTGATGATCCATTTAAACTTCCCAACCATGAGAATGAGTTCAGTGAAATTATATCACACCTAATTTATTGAAACTTGGAGTAGTACCAAGTACCATAAAATGTTTTGTACATGTTCTAAAAAGTACTAAGTTCATCCCTGGGACAGATAGTAAGCCTACCATTTGTACTGGCAGTTGAGTTGGAAGGGGGAAACCAAGAAGTGTATGAGAAACAACAAGACAAATTCACCTAGTGCACTTTTTCAAAACAAGAAACAAACTGTGCCAGTAAGGATTACTATTGTGCTGAAACACAATAACCAAAAGCAGCCTGGGAAGGAAAGGGTTTATCTGGCTTATACTTCCACATCACAGTTCACCATTAAAGGAATCCAGGACAGGAACTCAAACAGGAGACAGGCACTGATGCAGAGGACATGGAAAGATACAGCTTACTAGCTTGTCTTTCATTGCTTGCTCACCCTGCTTTCTTATAGAGCCTCAGACCCCAAGCCAGGGGTGCCACCACCTACAATAGGCTGCATCTTCTCCCATTAGTCACTCATTAAGAAAATATTCTACAGGCTTGCCTAAAGCCTATCTTATTTAGGCATTTTCTCAATCAAGATTCCCTTCTCTTAGATGATTATAGCTTGGCTCACGTTGATATAATGCTAGACATTACAAAAATCCATACCAGTTTGGAGGCTGTGTCTCATGATATCAATTATTTATAACTAAGGACACAATGAAGCCACCAAACTGGTAACTCTGTGGGCAGAAAGAAAAGTTTGGGGGGATAAAACCAAACTGTCAACTGTGTCTGGGAGACAAAGTACAGGAACTTGTCAGGAAAGCAATACAGTTTTATTTGATAGTCAGTGAGATGGGCGTCTTTGAGCACTTAGATTAACTGAGAAGTAGATGACTTTGCCCAAGATAGCTGACATTTGGGCTAGATAAAGGAGGTAGTGGTTTTCCTGGTAAACACAAATCTAACTTACAAAATGCCTGAGGATTGCTAGACTTAGACTTCTGTTTATCCAATAACTTTACCTTTACCCAGTCAGAGTCCTTCTGTTTAGGACAGTTTCAGCATTACTGCCATAATGAGTGTCCACTTCATAACTAACATTATTGACATGAAATAAAGTAGAATTTATCTAGATTTTTGTGAGTAATGTGTCTCTGTGGTCAACCAAGACATAAATAACATATTAATATATGACTACAAACTTGTTTTCATTGTTGGATGAATGGGTCTATGTAACAGAAAATTAACTTGATGCTATAACACACACAAATTTGGAACCTCATCCATTTTTAACTTTCTTTAAGACAGTAAATATTTTTCGATTTGAGGCTAATATTAGTTACAGTGCACTTAGTGTTTTCCATGCATTTTTTCAAAAGTTCTACATCAATTTATGCAAATAATATTCTTAAAACACTAAGATTTTTGGTCACAGTGTATTAAAAAATTTAAACAGTTTACCAAAAGTCTCCTGGTGATAGCAGTCTTACTTCAAACACAGTTGTGTGTACTGTACACTGATTTCAGTGAGTTGTGTTAAAATCAAATTTGAGAGAAAGCAGTTTGATAAATCATTGTGTGTGTACTATTATGCAAATATGTTCTCACATGGGTTCTTTTAAAATAGTTTAATCAAGAAAAATATATAAACAGTACAAAATTACCCAACAGATCTGTTTCATATGACTTACAGAAAAGAAGGGAGTGGTGTGGTGGCCGATGTTGTCATGAAATTCCGATCTAGTAAACGTAACAACAAAAGATCAATGAAAAACAGAATACAGTCTGTGCTACAAAGGCTCAGCAGCTCAGGAAACTTGGAAATCGCCCCTTCAAATGAGATAACATGTAAGTTCCATGACTTATGCCCTTTTCATTTAATACATCTTCAAGTTCACTCATTCAAAGTCACATATTAAAAAAGAGACTCACCTTATTCTTTGTAGTTGAACTTTCAAAAGTGTATTACAATTCTAAATATAATATTATGTAATATAGAGCATGCAGATTTTTTTACTTCTTACTAGTTATAATTGCTTTAAAGATTCTATTTTCTTCTTTGATGTTGTAATTTCAACATGGAAAGAGATCTATTTCCTAGTGTCCACACCAAGGCTTAACTTGTTTTAGTATATCTTTTCTATTGTCTTTTGAGTCCTACATAGAATGAGAGAACATGACAAAGAAAACTTGTTCAGTTTCTTTCTGAAATTGATATGGTAGTCCTTTAAGGCTGTGCCAATAGCAGTGAACTTCAGAGGTTAGAATCTAAAAGAACTTAAGGCTTCACTTGATCTTTGCAAAAATTGGAACCATAATTCCTGAATGATGTCTCCAACCTGCTTAAGAAAAATGTGAAAATGCCCTTTTACTATTTTAATTTTATAAAACTTTTTCTGAAAAAAAGTGCAGGTATCCCTTTGAGAAGTGATTTTGATTCCTTCAGACATTTACCCAGCAGAAGATAGCTGACTCATAGGCTAGCCCTATTTTCAGTCTTTCCTTCTTAAAAATCTTCAGACTCTTTCCCATAGCAGCAATGGTAATTAACAGATCAGTTTTGTTTACACTGTTTTCCTATCACCCGGAATCTGATATGTAATAATCAATAAATAATTGTTACATGATCGAAATAAATGAACTATGTAATAGCAGACATCTCTTTGGTTCTGCACAACTTGCTGTCAGAAGTCATGACTTTATATTGAGCTCAAGTTCAAATCGGTTTCCATAGCTCTAACCCTGGCCTAGTACATACCTGTTGCAACAGTACTACTTGTTAAAGTTAGAAGACTTACTTAATGGTAAATAATGACTGCATTAGACTGACAAAGGTAGGTCCTCAAAGTTCTCTGAATGCTTCTATTTCCCTCCTTGAACTCTCTTCCACCTTCCAACTAATGAGTTAATGTTTAATTCAGTAAAGTACTCCTAGTCTAGATGTTCTCAACCTGTGGACAGTCATCCCTGTGGTGCTCCAAGGCTCTTTTCACAGGACTCGCCTAAGACCATCAGAAAACACAGATATTTACACTACGACTCATAAACATAGGAAAAAGGGTCACAGCATTAGGAAGGCTGAGAACTACTGCCCTAGACACTGCTCCAACTCCATGGTTTCACTGTTTCTGACTGTAATTACCCGTATACTAGGTCTAAGTAAGAAAATACTACCTCTTCTCCTACACATTAAGGAATACTTCCAAAGAATGTCTTGGGTATCTGTTATTTATTTGTCAGTGTGCTGAGAAATTGTGCTGAGAAATTTGAACAGCAGTTTCTACCTTCCAGAAGCTCTTGGACAAGTTGAAGAGGGGAAAAAGGGAAAGAAGGAAGGAAGGAAAGGAGGGACAGAGGGAGGGAGGAAAAAATCTCACTGTAAGATAATAAATGACAATCAAAAAGTAGATATACAGAGTCAGGATATAGTTGAGTGCACTTCTATTGTATGTATAAGACCTGGATTATTTTTCAAAACATGAAAAAAAAAATCCAGCAAGAGAAAGGATCCATCAGATGAAGCCTACCCAGTGTAGATAGTGATGGCCATAGGGATTCAGAATGAAAGACACTAGAGGGCAGATGGACTCACAGACGTGAGAAAGATCTGCACATCCTAAGATATGGAAAGAGGAAACCTGGCCTGAGAAAGAGAAATGTGGAAAAAGCAAGTTGTCTAATAATCATAATGCTTTGAAAGAACAATAGAATAAGAAGCTGACGGATATCCTATAAGTACATTTGTCCTATAGGTACATTTGCTGCCTCCATTAGGGACCAGAGTCAGAGAGTTACTGTGTTGGTAGTTAGATTAAAACTCGAGTGTTTGTTGTTCAAAGAAGGAAAAAAGGTGATCAGTTGTTTTTGTTTGTTTTTCCTGCTTCCAACAGGATGACTTGGCCCTACTGATACTGACAAAAGCAGAGGAAGCACACAAATCTTACAAAACTTCTAGCTGGAAATAATTTTGCATAAACCAGTTTTAGAGACCATGAAAACCTATCTTAGGAAGTTTGGCTTCATTATATTAAAAATAAGAAGAGTACCCAATAAAAATTTTAAAGTCTGAAAAAATGTAATCTGACATAGTTTCAGAAAGTATTGATCATATAAGATAACAATGTGGACATCAGTTTGAGGGTATTATAACTGTACAAATGTCAAGCAACCAGAGTAGGGAGCAGCAAAGTGGATGAGGTTCATTCGAAGGGATGAGAATGAGAGAAGGAAGATTTTCATCCATTTCGAACTGCCTATAGATATGGTATCTCTTACTAAGGGAGGAAATATAAGTACCGTGTTTTTTTACAAAGCATGTTCATGCAAAGGTTGAGAGTACTATTAGACCTGCCTTGGGAACCATTGTGAATATTGTGGATGTAGAATACACAGACTGTCACTATGTGATGCTTACATTGTGGCTTTTCTGGCACTTCCCACAACCCTGCTACTGACTATTTCATAACACACATCCTTCATCCGGGAACACAGATGCTATTTTACCTTCTACTTAGAGCATCCTTTCCTTTCTTTTCTTCATGAACCATTCCTTAGAGTTTCCAATAGTGCAAATGTTATGTCCTTCATGATGGCATTGGTCACCCTCTTTGTATTGTTATCCTTTTCTCCACATAAGTTTTCATTTGAATAATATTTTCGTTAACATCCATCTGTAAATGATGTGTTAAGGGACCCTTGGTTTTAGTATACTATTGAAGAAACAGCACATAATATAGCAATACTAAAGTAATAAACATATACCAATGTCTACTCACAGGTGTCATTGAAAAGTGAACAATTGGCTTCTTCTATCACATATCACACTGTACCCTAATGACTGCATAAGCCTTCTTTTGCCCAGAGATAGGAGTGACTTTTGGAGCAGAGAAGTCTGTTATGTATTTCGTGAAGCATATAAGCACAAACTTCCAACAGTTCGAGTGCAACAACACACTGGGCTGAAGTTTCAAAGAAAGCTTTCTAGGGCACATGACTCAGGTTATTTCCAAAAGCGTGAGGTGGAGCCTGGGAATCTGAATTTTGGCAAACCCTCCCGGTGACCATGTCTCTGGTTGTCTCAGCACTGAGCTTCATGAAATGGGGGTGAAATGATTTTCAGCTTCTGTTTTGTTGACCTTATTCTCATCTTTTCTTTCTTAACACCAGCACTCACTGACCAGGATACGGAAAATGTTTTAACTCAAGGTAAGTTTCTAAATTATTTTGTTATTTTAAATTATTTACTAAATTATAAGAATTTTAAGTGCAAGTCTTCAGAGCTCCTTGACAGGGCTATATTGTTCAAATTAGTGCCTTCATTCTGAGATCACTCTGGAGGGTTCTTGTCGAAAGCAGGCACTGGATTTAACCCTGGTTGATGGAACAATGTTTAAGCAGTTCCTCCTCCTGGGGGTGGGGAATGGAAGTGTAGTGAAGGGCTATACACTTGGCACTCAACACCAAGCTCCTGCCAATTTTCCTGGCTGTTCTGGAAAGCTTTGTGCCTGTGGTTCTAACGCAATGCTTCTGAAGACTTGTAAATTACATTGGATCACAAAATTCATGTAGCTGTTGCAAACCAGCAAAATGGTTTGCTTTGTCGTGGATTTGGGTTAATCATAAGGTAATAAATTATAAATGTCTTGTCAGTTGGAGGCCTATAACCCAAAGGGAAAGTCATTTTGTGTCAGTGTCACCCAGATGTGTTCTCAGGCTAGGAGGACAGGAGTTGAATTCCTAGAAACATGAACTTTGCTTCTCAGATCAGCTGAATCTACTTAGAAGTTAGTTCCAGGTACTTGGATTTCTGATTTATTTTAGATTCTTAAGAGGTTTTTTGTGAGACTCCACTCCACAATATTTTTCAATTCAGTTCTATGTTTAATCTATAATTACTTTGAATAAAATTGTAATAAACTAGTTACTGAAGATTTATTTGGAGAAGGTAGGAAAGGAACGCATAGACATGTATGTTCTTAAAGGAAGTCTAGTTAAACTTCTTATATTGGGAAATGTGTACAAATGCAAATGCTTAGTGTTAGCAACTTATTGCCAATAGCAATAGAAATTATTATTTGTGATAATAAATATTAAATTAAATATTTGAAAAACTATCATAAGATTTTGGGTCGAGAAGAACTGAGCAAATGAACCCAAGCCTGTCCATTTCACCTCTTGCATTAAAATGTTTGTAGGTTTCTTAAGATATTTAAATGCAGTTTTATGATGAAGAATGATGGAGAATCTCCCCAGTAATCTTCTAAATGGAAACAACCACCAGCTTGCCAGCATGTTAATGCCTTTATGTTGTTGACAATGATGTTATTGTTGTTAGAATGTGGAGCACGCCCAGACCTTATAACACTGTCAGAAGAGAGAATCATTGGAGGCACTCAAGCTGAGACAGGTGACTGGCCCTGGCAAGTTAGTCTACAGCTCAATAATGTCCACCACTGTGGAGGTACCCTGATCAGTAACTCGTGGGTCCTGACAGCAGCTCATTGCTTCAGAAGGTGAGGCCATAGCTACTCTTCCATCTGGAAATAATTAAGAAAGAAAGATACATGAAGACTCCACCCATAATACTTATGACTAAATATAATTGGATATTGACACTGAAATAATTCAATGGAAAATCTTTCTGAGTCTTTTCTTTTTTTATTCATGGAAACATAATTGTCTTTTCCTCTTTAGCTTAATGGTTTGCTGGTAGTTCTCTGTTTCACCTCACAGTACTCCATCATAGAAAAGGGGGAAAGGGGTCATACACCAGAGTGCTTAATTTAAATATTTGTTATAAAAGTTTATGGAATTAATATAACTTCTGTTCCCAAATTAGGAGCAACACTGTTATATAAGTGGTAGTGTTACAAGCAGGACAGATTACAGTAATGAAAAAAAAATGTTCAATTGTTGTTATCTAGGCTGGAGAGATGGTTAATTGTTAAGAGCACTAGTTGCTTGTTCAGAGAATTCAGGTTCTGTTTTCAGCATCCATTTGCTGGCTCTAGTTCCAGAGCATCCAACACCCTTTTCTTACTTCTTGCAGGCATCAGACTTATAGGTGGTGCACATACATACATTCAGGCAAAACACTCATACACGCTGAATTTAATAAATGAAATGAATTTTTATTTTAATTTTTTCATTAATAAAGGGTTTTCACATTATATCATAGAAGCTAATTAGTAGAGTGATAGCCAATTTAGAGACTGAAAAATCTCACTCATCTAATTTTCCAAAATCGATTTAATATCTATATTGAACACAGTATTATACATCATAGAAGCACCAAATACGAACACACAGTGCCGCCACCTTCAGAGTGCTTACATTCGATCACTTACAATTAGTCATTAAGAGTTACTACAGGCTACTACCTACACTAGGGTAAGTGATTGATGGAGGGAACCTGTGCAAACTTTCTCTGTTGGTACGAGGTGAAGGTCACACTGCTCCCAAGAGAAGGGTTCTTTAGTTCAACATGATGAAAACCTTCTAGACTCAGGCATATGTTGGTACTGAGTCCAAGGCTTAAATGTTTGGGGGAAATTACTCCTAACTGGACCTCCTTGTCTGGCCTCAGTGGGAGATGCGCCTAGTTCTGCAGTTACTTGATATGCCAGGATAGGGTGATACCCAGGGGATAAATCTCCTTCTCCAAGGAGAAGGAAGCGGGGAATGGGGCGAGGATTTGTGTAAGAGGGGACTGGCTGGAGAGCGTGTACTGATATTGAGATTTAAAGCAAATAAAAATAAATAATTTTTTTAAAAATGGGGGGAAAACTAAAATCACCCAGAAAAGAAAACTCCAGTGGGCCCCTAACCATATCTACTCCCTTCTCAGTCTTTTTCCATTAGTAGAAAACAATATCCTTAGCATATATTGCAATCGACCCCCAGGCAAATAAACCCAATCTCATTTCCCAGAGTGTGCAGCCTGTGCTTCAGACTCTCGGCATTTTTCTCATCTGGCTCTTTGTACATTTTCCTGTCTATGACACTTCTCAGACTGCCATTTTCTCCCTGAAATGGTATTCTTTCCGATTTTCAATTTGCTCATACTGGGGTTCTTTAGGATATTCCCAATTCCGAAGGAATACTATCGAGCTCTGAGAAAGCTGTCTGTCATTGCAGTGCTCTTCACAAAACCACTTACTCTCTGAAGGCAGACTAAGCATGAAAACAACTGGGCTGCAGCCTCAGAACAAAGGTTCTAGGAAACCACTCATTTTTCTCTATAATTTTTCTGCTGCTGTTTTATAACTCAGTGTTGCTGAACAAATTTGAAATTCATTTGAGGCATCTTAATATCATGGGATTCTCGTTTAATCAGGTATAGTTGCTGCTGCATGCATTTCAGGTAACACAAGAAATATAATTCATAAGACTATTTCAATCATCAGTGCCATTTGAAATGCTGAACAATAAGACTGGCACTATTGGCTTTCAGCCACACCCTTAGTGTGGAAACCAAACGTGTAAATACCTCTGGACTCAGCAGGCATTTAATATAATTAAGGGTGCACTAGAAACGGGATTAGATCTGCATGGTAGTAGAACCTAGTTATCCAAGCTGAGGACAGGGTAACACTATCTGGAAAGATATAGTCCCAAGTATCACCAATGACCACCAAAGAAATGCAGGCAACATCTTTTGATTTTGCCACCACAAAACTACTCATCACCTTGATGAGCCGATTAGAGCTGAAAAACTTTATGAACCATGTACTGTTTCCCTCAGTAATGGCCTGACCATCACTGAGAACCACGAGCGGGAACTTACCGAGGACTAGCCAACCTTACATACAGGTACACAGAAGCAATGAGGCGCTGTTGAAGATTAGTCTGTTGTCATCTCCTTGATGGAGCTTTTATGGTAATTTCTTACTTTTCCCAGTAATTTTTGTTTTCTCATAGTTCACTTGTCTTTTCGAGTGGTGTATTGAATGCCAAAAGTACAGAGATCAGAAGTACTTAGTCTTTAATCCAAAGACTTTCCTTATACAAACTAGACAGCCCCAGCTTGATGAGCTATGCATGGAGAGAGTTACAACTGTAGTGACAGCCTGCTTGGTTGCAAAGGCCATGCTTGACATGCTTGTTTCATTAGTCCTTCACAGTCAATCACATTTTATACATAAACTAGGGAAGGCATATTTATGCACATGCCTATAGAGTTTGGCATAATTATAATGATGCTAATGTGGCAGAGATAAGATTCACATCTAAATGCTTGTATTCATTTTAGTTTTTCATAGTATAATTTCATACTGTAAGGTTTATAACTGGGGTTCATTCACATGTAATCAAGACCTTATACACATCATTTTTATTTTTTGTATTAATTCCACTGTCAGAAAACTCCTTTTTAATTAATTATTTTTTACTTATTCACTTTACATCCCACTCACTGGCCCCCATGTTCACTCCCTCCCACAATCCTCCCCTCATCCCTTCCTTATCTCCTTTAAGGTGACTCCCCCCGCCCTTGGGTATTCTCCCACCCTGGCACATCAAGCTAGAAGAATATGTCCCACCTATAGACAACAGCTTTTGGGATAGCTGCCACTCCAGTTGTTCAGGACCCACATGAAGACCAAGCTGCACTTCTGCTACAAATGTGTGGGAAGTCTTAGGTCCAGCATGCTCTTTGGTTGGTGGCTCAGTATCTGAGAGCCCCAGGCATCCAGGTTAGTTGACTGTTGGTCTTCCTATGGAGTTCCAAACCCTCAATGTTCACAATCCTTCCCCATGTTCTTCCATAAAAATCTCCAAGACTCTTCTTCCTTAAGAGTCTCCAAGGTCCATCCATTGTGTGGCTATGACTGTCTACATCTGTCTGAATCAGCTGGGGATGGATCCTCTCAGAGGACAACCATACTAGACTCCTGTCTGCAAGAGTAACAGAGTATCATTAGTAATGTCAGAGATTGTTGCTTGCCCATGGAATGGGTCTCAAGTTGGATAGGTTACTGGTTAGCCACTCCTTCAGTCTCTGATCCATTGTCCAACCCTGCATTTCTTTTAGTCAGGAAAAATTTGGGGTCAAAAGTTTTGTGGGTAGGTTGGTGTCCCCATCGCTTGACTGGGGTTCCTGCCTGGCTACAGTAGATGGCCTCTCCAGTTCCATATCCCCAATGCTGTGAGTCACAGCTAAAGTCACCACCATTGATTCTTGGGTGCCTTCCCTATACCCTGTCACATCCTGTACCCCAACCTTGCAACCCCTTTCAGTTGCAGGTTTCTATTCATTCTGATGGCCGGCTGGGCATCTCCCTGTCCCTCAGCAGACCTGATCTAGAACTGCCACCATTCTGCTTCCCATCCTCTCTCCCACTCGTTTCCCTCATTCCAACTGCCTCCCACAGCCACCCCACTCCCCTTCTAAGTGAGAGTTAAACATCCTCCATTGTGCCTTTCTTCTTGTTTAGCTTCTTTGGGTCCGTGGAGTGCAGTGTGGATATCCTGAATTTTATGGCTAATATCCACTCATAAGTGAGTACATACCATGCATGTCCTTTTGGGACTGAGTTACCTCACTCAGGATGATATTCTCAAGTTCTATCCATTTGCCTGCAAAGTCATGATGTCTTTGTTTTTAATAGCTGAATGCTATGTCGTTGTGTAGATGTACCACATTCTCTTTATCCACTCTTCAACTGAAGGACATCTAGGTTGTTTCCAAGCTCTGGCTATTTTGAATAAAGTTGCTATAAATATAGTTGAGCAAGTGTCTTTGTGGAACAGTGGAGCATCTTAGGGGTATATGCCCAGGAGAGGTATAGCTGGGTCTTGAGGTAGAACTATTTCAAGGTTTTTGAGAAAATGCCAAATTTCCACAGTGGTTGTACTAGTTTGCACTCCCACCCGCAATAGAGGAGTGGTCCCCTTCTCCACATCCTTGCCAGCGCGTGCTATCTCTTGAGTGTTTGACCAATGTAAGATGGAAACTCACAGTTGTTTTGATTTGCGTTTCTCTGATGACTAAGGACTTTGACTATTTCTTTAAGTGCTTCTTGGTCATTCAATATTCCTCTGTTAAGAATTCTCTGTTTAGATCTGTGCCCCATTTTTAACTGAGTTATTTGGGTTATTGATGTCCAAATTCTTGAGTACTTTATAATTTTGGATATTACCCCTCTGTCAGATGTAAGATTAGTGAAGATCCTTTCCCAATCTATAGGCTTTTGTTTTAATAGTGTCCTTTGTCTTAGAGAAGTTTTTCAGTTTCATGAGGTCTCATTTATCAATTGTTGGTCTTAGAACTTGAGCCATTGGTGTTCTGTTCAGGAAATTGTCTCATAATGTCTGTTAGTTTTGTTATTTCTCTGTTTAGTTTTTGACTAGCCAACCTGTCATTGGTGACAATGGGGTGTTGAAGTATCCCACTATTAATGTGTGGGGTTCCATGTGTGATTTAAACCTTAGCAATGCTTCCTTTACAAACGTGGGTGCCCTTGTATTTGAAGCACAGATATTCAGAATTGAGATATCATCCTGGTAGCTTTTTCCTTTGATGAGTATGAAGTGTCCTTCCCTGTCTCTTTTGATTAATTTTGTTGAATGTCTATTTTATTAAATATTATAATGGCTACTCCAGCTTGCTTCTTGCATCAATTTATTTGAAAAAAAATTTTCTACTCTTTTTTGTGAGGTAATGTCTGTCTTTATTGTCAGTTAACACACAAAGGCAGACCTATTAGAATTACATCGACCTCTCAACAGAGACTCTAAAACCTAGAAGGACCTGGGCAGATAGCTTCTGACCTCTAAACCCACAGATGCCAAGCTATTCTACTACACCCAGAAAAACTCTCCATCATCATAGATGGTGTGCGTCTCGTATGCAGCAGAATGATGAATCTTGTTTTTACATCCATTCTGTTAGCCTGTGTTTTTGTATTGGGGAATTGAATCCATTGATATTGAGAGATATTAATGACAAGTAATAATTAATTCCTATTATTTTATGTTGATGTTGTTAGTGTGTGTGTGTGTTTGATTATTTTTGATGGTATGGAATTACTCATTTTCTGTTTTCTTGGGTGTACTTATCTTCCTTTGGTTGGAATTTTTCTTCTAGTATTTTTGTGTGGCTGAATTTGTGAATAGATTTTTTTTTTTTGAATTTTGATTTGATTTGAAACATTTTGTTTTCTCCATCAATGGTGATTTAGAGTTTTGCTGGGTATAGTAGTCTAGGTTGGCAACTGTATTTTTTTTTTTTTTTTTATTTTTTAGCAGTTGGAAGATATCTGCCCAAGCTCTTCTAGCTTCTAGAGTCTCTGTTGAGAGGTCAGGTGTAATTCTGATAGGTCTGCTTTTGTATTTTACCTGGCCCTTTTCTCTTGCCACTTTTAATATTCTTTCTTTGTTCTGTAGGCTTTGTGTTTTGATTATTATGTGACAGGAGAATTTTCTTCTCTGATCCAATCTAATTAGTGTTCTATAAGCATCTTGTATGTTTATAGGCATCTCTTTCTTTAGATTAGGAAAGTTTTCTTCTATGAGTATGTTAAAAATATTTTCTGGGTTTTGGGACTTTATACATTTTTCTATTCATATTATTCTTAGATTAAGTATTTTTAAGGTACCCCAGATTTTCTGGGTGCTTTGTATAAGAAAGTTTTTAGATTTAACATTTTCTTTGCCTGATATATCAGTCTCTTCTACTGTAACTTGTATGCCTGAGATTTTCTCCTCCATCTCCTGTATTCTGTTGATGATGCTTGCATCTGTTGTTCCTGTCCTGTTCCCTAGGTTTTCCATTTCTAGGGTGTCCTCTCTCTCTCTCTCTCTCTCTCTCTCTCTCTCTCTCTCTCTCTCTCTCTCTCTGTGTGTGTGTGTGTGTGTGTGTGTGTGTTTTAACTGCTTCTATGTCCAGTTCTAGGTTTTACACAGTTTTATTTATTTCCTTCACCTGTTTGAGTGTATTTTCCTGTATTTCTTTAAGGGATTTATTAATCTCCTTTTTAAAGGCCTCTATCATCTTTATAAGATTGGATTTAACGTAATCTTTTTGTGCTTCAGTTGTGTTAGGATATCCAGAGCTTGCTCTAGTAGGGTAGCTGTGTTCTGATGGTGTCATATTGCCCTGGCCTTTGTTGATTATGTTCTTTTGAGGACCTTTGTCTGGGTGGCTTTGGTTCCTGCACGTTTCTGTTGTAGTAGGTATTGGTGGGAGGCTACCCTCCATGGTCCTGGTGCAGTAGGCCCCTGATGGGTATCCTTGGACTGTAATGGTTCTGGATCAGCAGCTCTGTATGGTTCAGGATCCCCATGTCTGATGAAGGCAAGAAGAGGGATCAGGGGAGAATGGAGGTTCTGCTGGGATAGGAGATTTCTCATTGCAGCTTGTGGTGAGGACTCACTGAGTGGTGAAGATGGGTGCAGGAAGGGAAGCTAACCTATATGGTTCAGGATCCACAGGTCTGATGAAGATGGATGAAAAGGCGGTAAAAGAACGAAGATCCTTCCAGAACTGCAGGCTGCTCAGACCTGAAAAGTCTTAAGTTATTATTTAATTGAATTTTGCTTCCCTTCAATCAGAGGAGCAATATTACGTTAAACAACTTTCAAAGTTGAAAATGTTTATTTTCATCAGGATCCAAAACAGTTTCCTAAGTTTTATTTTGTTTCCTTTCCCCTTCCTGGGTCCTAATTCCCACTGCCCCAGTTCCATTCAATAGCCCTACTGGACTTAAAGTATTTGAAATATTTCTAAAAAAATCACAAACCTATTAAACCTATAGAGTTATTTTATATATAAATGCTTTTAATTTATGGTGACAGCGATGTGTATAAGTGTTGTATTGTTCTTTACAGTTTCCACCTAATCATGAGAATCCCCATCTGTTTAAACCGCTTCTGCACAGGAATCCAGTACATGCAGCTGTCATATTTACCTCATCTTACTAGGGTTTAGTAATTTCCCACTGAGAACACATGCCCCAACATTCACAAGTACATGCACGCAAAGTAATACTATCTTTCTATAAATTTTTAGAAATGTTTCTGATATGTACCCAGAAGTAGATATGCAACTTGATCAATAGAAAGCTTTTCAAATGTTAAGTTTGACTAGTAATGCAAGAGAGCCACCTTTCCACCTGACTGTCATTTGATAATGATTCTGCTTAATTTTTGTCATTCTTATTAATATACATGAGGTGTTCATTGCTATAATTTCTATTGCTTGTTGGCCAGTGGATTTGAACATCTCTTCTTATATTTAAGAGGTATGAAGGCCTTACTTTCTATGAATTTTCTATTAATATTCCATGTCCATTCTACAATGGCTTCCCAGTCTGTTTACTCTGTGTTTATAGACATTATTATAAGGCTTCAAAGCTTGTAGACATTACCTGGGAATCAAGGTGGTATAATGTAAGCAGTTGGAATGCTGAGACTAAAGGATCTGGAGTTCAAAATAACCCTCAGCCATCTAACAAGTTCTAAGCAAGACTGGGCTATGTGATACTATCTTAAAATTCAAATATTAAGCATTACCAATACTTTCTTGCAGTTTCACATTTATAGGATAAACTTGTGTATGTTGTACTTAATTTTGATTTACTAAAACTTATCCAATTTTTACCTTACATGTGTCTGTTTAGGGTGTACACAAAACATCCTGTAGTCCCAAGTTACAATACTAATTTCCTATATTTTTATGTTACAAAATTATCTCTCTATACATATATCCATATTTACATGCACACACACAATATACATGCATGTACACACACACACACATATGTATATATATATATATATACATATATATATATATATATATATAGAGAGAGAGAGAGAGAGACAGACAGACAGACAGACAGACAGACATCAAATTTAGTACAGAAAAATTATTCATGTATTAACAAGAAAGATAGCCTTCAACCTCACTACTCTTTGGATGGATCTTTTTCTCAAAACAACAACAATGGAAGGGAACAAGTTAAAATAGAAAAGATAATTATTTCAGAACTCTTTGTTGCATGGACAGGAATATCAAGGAAGGAGAAGAAACAATAACATTCCTCTTTACTAGTTGTCATTAACATGTTAGGATCCACTCACTGGGAAAGAAAAAAGATCAAACAAATTATTATTTGAAGGTGTGTTTTCAAAAAATATTTTTTCTGTATATTTAGAATAAAACTACTAGGCTGCTAGTAAAGAATTCAATACAATTGTGAGATTACAGTTTGGGGAAATATTAATGAGATGTTGGTGGTAAATACAAAACACATTACTTTAAATTATCAAAGAATAATATTATTCAAATACAACCCAAAGTACAGATATATGAAGTGATGTTGAATTCCCTATTTAATAGCATGTTTTTGTCTTTTTGTTTTATTTTATGTTGTTTTTAGCTACTCAAATCCTCAAGAATGGACAGCCACCTTTGGTGTTTCTACAATAAGTCCTAGGTTGAGAATGAGAGTAAGGGCTATTGTAGCCCATGATGGGTACAGCTCCGCAACTCGTGACAATGATATTGCAGTGGTGCAACTTGAAAGACCTGTCACCTTTACCAGAAATATCCATAGGGTATGTCTCCCAGCAGCAACCCAAAGTATCGTACCTGGTTCTGTCGCCTATGTCACAGGATGGGGATCTCTCACTTACGGAGGTAAGTGTCTCTGAGAAATGAAACAGTTCAACAACAAATCTTCTGTTATTTGTTTCTATGTAAATGTGTTTGATTTGTTGTTAACTGGGATCCCATTTTAATCCAGGCTAGCTTGGAATCTACTATGTAGCCCAGGATGGCATCAAATTCATAATTCAGCTTAAATAACGGGGATATGGGCTTGCACCACTATGTCCAACCTTGTCAATTCTTAGATGAGGAAACAGCCTGAGGATAGCCTCTTGTACAGAACCATCTACATCCTGGTCAGACCTGTTCTAATTACAGCTGCTGCTTCAGCCATGCAAAAAGGCAACCCTTAGAAATCAAAGAGAATTCTAATATCATAACAGGGAAATATGAAAGGAAGGAATGAAGAAAGTGTTGGCATTTGGAAGTCAAGCTCAAGCACAACGGAGATTTATTTGTCCCAGGGAACAAAGAGTAAGAGATAAAGGAAAAGAGAAGGGGAAGGGGATAAGTGAGGGGGGAAGTGAGAAGGGGCAGAGGGACAAAGGACTGCCTCTGGATAGAAAGGAGACAGAAGTGTCCTGTAGGCAAGTGGCAGTTTATAAAAGTAAAAGGGGAAGCCCCATCTTGGCATAAATTGGTTAATTTTGATTGGACAAAAAGGAGCTTTTGATTGTTGGGCTCCAATACTTTGATAGTGGATCTTGGTGGTCACCTTTAGGAGGAGGAAGTAGCTGATAAGGAAATGTACCTGGCTGGTTAGCTTTAGGAATGTAATCTAATGGATTTTAGCCCCAGGCTGAGGGGAGGGAGAGATGATAGAGGGGGCAAAGCCTGCCAGAGCCATGTGTGTCAATGATTAGGCTGGCTAGAACCCCTTCAATAAGCCCCTTATTAATACAGAAAGTCTATACTTTTCTGTGAAGAAAAGGAGACTTAAGATTAGGACCTGGGGTTTTAATAACCTTTAAGGTATGGCCTTTAAGTTATTCTGGTATAAAATGAATCCTGCAGTCACAGCAAGTAACTCCATGTATAGATTAAAATTGATCTTGTTCATTCATTGGATAAATAGAATGGGAATTAAAATAAACACAATTTAAAGGAAGAATTATGGACAAGGAAAAAAGTAACTCTATTAAGTCAGAAATGTAAAAGAAACACTGGCAGTTTCCTTGGACTATTATAACCACAATAGACGTTTTTAAAAAGTCTTAATTTTCTCAGAAAATATTCCATTCTGTTCCTTTAAACCAAGTGACCTGAAATAATAGGTGACCTTTATACCAATCATGGGAAACTGTGATAGTGCTATTCTCAAGGAGCACTGATAGCATAGATTAGCTCTTTAACTTTAAAATCAGACTGATTTCTCTTTTGTGGCTAAATGTTCACTGATCTGTAGTTTTCTAATCCAAAATCTATCAGTGAACACTTTAAATAGGGTAAGTCAATTTTAACAAAAGTATTAGGTTTTTATTGTTGTTGTTGGGTTAAATTTGTTTGTTTGTTGTTTGTTTTTTAAGATATATTCTTATGGTAGTCCAGGTTGGCCTCAAATTTACTATACAACTAAAGCTAGCTTTGAACTCCTCATGATTCTGTATTTACTTCCTACATATTGGGAATACAGTCACGTGTCTCCACACCCAATAATTTATGAACTCTGGGAGAATAAAGGAAAAATATGACAAACTGAAAAAGAAAAGAAAATCTCATCTCCCTAAAGGAGTTATCCCTTCTCTACGACAACAATCTTGCTCAGAATTACTTTTAAGCGCATCTTCTGGTGCCATTCTTTCAAAATAGATAATGTTTAGAATATTCATGTTCATTCTCAAATTTGCTATAGTCATTGACTCATATTTTCTGAGGTCTGATTCCTTTCTGTTTTTATCCTAAATAGGCAACACAGTCGCAAATCTACAGCAAGGAGAGGTCAGAATAATAAGTTCAGAGGAATGCAATGAGCCAGCTGGTTACGGTGGAAGTGTCCTGCCAGGAATGCTCTGTGCTGGACTGCCTTCAGGGGCTGTGGATGCATGCCAGGTAACAACATTATCTATGTGGCCATTGAGAAGTTTATAGGCATTTTCAAGCACATCACCCTATGACAGGCAAAAAGATAACAAGTTACAACATACAGCTCTGCTCCTCAAAAAATGTATGCCCTTAATTTTAGAGATAAAATTCTGTTGTAAATACCATTTAGCATGACAATACTAATAGCTAATTGTTATGGATGGTCAAACCAATATAATATAGCACGGTGGATACAATTAATAATAAAGTATTGTATGTTTCGAAATTTCTAGAGAGTAAATTTTGATGTTCTTATGACAAGGAAAAAGGTTAAGTTTTTGAAGCCTTAGTGTACCCATAAATTACAAAATCATTTCCTATCTTATAAATGTATATAATAATCAACTCACAATGAAAACAGTCATTTAAAGTTCATAATTATGTTTTAATTTATACTGTTTTATTTGTAAATACTCATCCTTAGCCCAATTAATAAGAATAGTATAGCCTGTAAAATTTTAAAGTAAATATCCAAAAAACAAATAGTAAATGTACAATTGTCTCCTTATAGTAATGAGTATAAAATTTAATACTAAAGGCTTAATTAAATTAATGAAACTTAACAGGTTCCATTCCTTTATCTAAAATGAAACCAATGTAACCATAAAAATAAATAGTTCAGAAATTAAACATTATAAATACTCTAGTGTCTTCAGGAATCCACTACTATTTTCTTTGATGAATCATATGCAACAGAAAGCTTATTCTCCTCACTCAGTGCTATTAGTTTTTAATTTGGCATGCACAATATTATAAAGGTGGTGGTATGTACAGAATACAAGAACCCAAACCAGAAGTGTTTTTTTTAAATGATACATTTTTAATAATTTCAAGCAATAGTTTATCAAGAGACTGTCATTTATCCACTGGGATCTTTGTTCCCTTTATGTGAGATGTTCCCACCTTCTGTAAAAACAAATTTTCAAGTAGCATGAAAGTTTTCTAAAGATCTCATCAGTTAGATAATAACCCAGGCTACCAACTTCACAGCTACTGAAAATAGTGATTACAACGGCTTGAGGAGATAAAATGTTCTTTTCATTTCACTCTGGCAAGCCCTCCATCGGCTTCTGCATATACATAGTCTGTTCTTCATTTCAGGCAGGTTCATGACATCACTACCGTGAAATTTTCCCTGATCCATCCCAGGCCTCACTGACTTTACTTACAACACTCTAAACACACAGAGTTTCTGCCTCAAAAAATATAATAAGTGAATAATATTTTGCATAGAAGTTTACAAAATCAATTTCATACATTCTTTCAAAGATATGTCTATTCTCACGTCTGGGTAAAATTCTGTGTGCCAATGCAACTAGATGTTCCCCTGACTCATCAGATTGAGAAAAAAAAAATGCAGGTTCAAAGGTCTGACACTAGACAGAGAAACTAACCATACGCTACATGACACTCAGGATTACCATTTGCTTGTCCATGGTGGATAAGATACAATACAGAAAGCTTTGCCATATAGGAAAAATACCATTAAAGTGTAACAACAAAATACTGAGGATTAGTAAAATGCAGCGTGAATGTTTCATCCAAAGGAATGAGTACCAGCAGCTCCACGCAGCACTTGTCAAGCAAGTTGGTGATTCACATACTGGCCTTTCTCTCTATCTAAACCATTAATTAAATAGGCATGGAAAAACCTAACTACTATGAGCCATCAAATGAAGGGCTAACCTTTCTAGACACACATTTGGTAATAATAGCTGGGTTTTATTAGTACTGACTATATGCCAAACTGTGCCCAGAGTGCTTTGTGTGTTAAGCTCATTAACACATAAAAAAATTTCATTTAATGATAAGAGAATTTCAGCACAGATTTATTAAAGACTTTCCTGGAGTTCACATACCTGATAGGTGGAGGACTCAAACTCAGGCTACCTAGCTCCAGAATTCACAGAATTAACCCACAGTAAAGTATATTCTAAAGGTATCTCTCTAATTGGATGATGACAATGTTTCTAGGCAGTTAGTTATTGCCATTGGCTAGTAAATAACTCATAAGAAAGGCTCTACCTACTGTCGTAAAAATTTCTTTTCAACTATTCACAAAAAGAATTGAGGTGGGTAATTTACTATGCATCAGGCCTCATACCAGGTGGTAAAGAAAGGTTCGTGATACATCTAGAGACTCCTTCATTCAAAAGCTATTTCCTTAGCATCTTCTACGGGCTAGAAACAGAGGTTGCAGCAGTGTCCAAAACAAGGGTGCTCCCTTCCCTAGTAAATTTTACTACAGGACTGCTAACACTGACACTGGCCAAGTACCAAAATACAGGGAGTGCTAATACAAGAAGATCTGTCCAAGGAGAATATGCAGAACTTTTTAGAAGCAGCGATATAGACCCCACAACATAGGTGACGATAGGAAGAAACCAATGGAGCCCAAAGCCAGAAGCACAGAGGAAAAAAGAGGTCATAGAAGCCTTCCTGGGGGGTTGGGGGGCTGAGAAGACTAGGAAACCACAAGGAAGCAACTGAAGGCTTGCCCAAAGCATTATAGTCTCAGCCTTACTTGTATACTTGAAATTAATTTCAGTAATTTTTTTTGCATGGCTTGGCATATTTCAAAAAGACATATGCTGGTATAATAGCTTGGGCTTCCTCTACTGCCATAAAAAAATACTGATGATTTCAAGGTTGCTTGTACATTTAAATAATCATTTGTTTTGTTTTCTTTAGGGTGATTCTGGTGGCCCGCTAGTACAAGAAGACTCAAGGCGGCTTTGGTTTGTTGTGGGGATTGTGAGCTGGGGATATCAGTGTGGCCTGCCAAATAAGCCAGGAGTGTATACTCGAGTGACAGCCTACCGCGACTGGATTAGACAGCAGACTAGAATCTAGTGCAACCAAGGAAAACGTGCCGTGAATTCTGTACCCAAGTGTACCCGACTCAAATGTCATAGCTTTGCATTTCAACTGCAAAAGAAACTGGAAATGTCCCATTTGAACATCCCGTTGCATAAATATGGTTTAACTGTTTATGTATTTCTTTGTTGGTACAGATTTTTACTTTCTCAAGAAAAAACAAACAAACATATGAACATGGCCAAGTAAGAGAGAAAATATATTAAGTTAGTAACAGATTAACAATTTTATTACAGGGGTAGTAAGGTGTAGTAGTGAGAAATCAGGTATGTTAGGTCAGTATTTTACAGAAAATGGTAGTCTTAACATTAAATTTGTGAGGCTATTGAACAAATAGAGTAAGAACTGTAGCCATCCCAAGTATTTGACATTCCCAAACAAATCTCCCAGGATGTCCTTGCATATTGAACAAACAAGTTAAAATAGTTGTTTTCAAGTGAAACCAAGAAACGGATTTACAAATAGTTTTAATGGTGGATTTTCATTTTAAATATTTTAACAACATAGAAAAAACATATCTCCTCCATGGAGAAGCTGAGCCGATGAATCCACACAGCCTCTTCAGCTATATTTGCAACCACAAGATTTGTTGGAACCACTATCAACAAAAATTACAAATTAAATAGAATCAATTAAAATCTAATGTGACACCAATCTATATAACTTGGATCACAAATGGTCCAAGTTTTTATGGGCTCCCAGTATGGCTAAAGCTTGGGTGTGCATGGGCACCTGTGAGTCACTGCTTCCCTCAGAAGCTAACTCCTTATATTTAGAGATAAGAGACCTTAAAGACATCACAATGAAAACCTTTTGATCTTCATAAAGCAAAATTGTGAGACCAGGATTAAATCAAATTCCTTTGACATAAATGGAATTTGACAATATAACACACTCTTGAAAAGATGTATACACAAATCTTTAGTACATTTTCTTTCAAATAAACTCTTTTATAATCTTTTCTGCATAATTATTTATGGAAGTTATGATGACTGAAGGATGAGCCAAAACAACTTATTTTAATTGGTTGTCTAATAAGAGAACTTCTAGCCGGACTCCCTCTAAAGGCTGGGCATGTTCTGCCACCTATAATCAAACACTATAACTGGGGTAGCGTCCAGCTTGACACTCCCTGGGTGCATCCTGTGAAGACAGCATTAAACTGGTTATTTAGAGAAAGCCTCAAAGGGAGGGTGTCTGTACGTGAGTGTACGTGTTATTTGTATGTGAGTGCACATAAGCCATCACAAAACAGACATGCTTGTGTTTATTCCTATGTTAGAAGTTACTTCAAAAGTTGGACTTATTTTACAGAGAATAGAGCAAATTCCTTAAAATGTTAAGATATTACTTAGAAAATATATTCTTGCTATGAAGAGATTTTAAAACCAAATGGACATCAGCAGTCTGGTTATCAAAGCTCATTTCTCTTTCTCCCCTCCCTCCTTTCTTCCCTCCCTTCTTCCCTTCCCTCTCTTTTTCATTTAGTTACTGATAGATGACACTTTACAGAGACTTAAGTTACTTCATGAAACTAAGTGTTGAAACATGTACAG
The DNA here is from genome assembly GCF_011762505.2 of Arvicanthis niloticus. NCBI lineage: Eukaryota > Metazoa > Chordata > Mammalia > Rodentia > Muridae > Arvicanthis > Arvicanthis niloticus. Next base: position 85,848,827 of record NC_047664.1, on the reverse strand, counting down.
AGACATGGTAATTTATAAATTCATGCAGATCTTAAAAATTTATCCTGAGTTCTTAATAAAATTTCTCAGGATTGTAATTGAGTTGCAGAATCATTAAGGCTAAGAAAAAGTCAATGTAACATACAGTCATACATATCAGCCAATTTTAACAATGAAAACTTGAGTTTCTTATATTCAAACTAAGGTTAAAATAGTCAATATGATTAATGAAAAGATGAATAATCTAAAAAGCTTAGAGTTAACAATTGAGTATAAATTAAACTTAGTTTAAATTTTAATTTCATACTGTAGCTTGTTCATTTAACAAATGGATTAAGCCCTACTCCTGTTTTCTGTGGTCTCTCTGAGGTGTGAATGAAAGAAAGGCAAATGAGTGTTGCCCTTAAGACAGTCAGGCAATATTAATGTACATATTGTGCAATATAATATAATTGGTAAAACAAAGAATAGCCCATTTATTTTTAAAATAACAAAATAATTGGGAATACTTTAGAACTAGCAGAAAATATAACTATTTTATAGTAAGATGAAGAATAAATTGTCTACAGCATCAATATGTCACAAACCATGACAATCACCTCCTGCTCTAGGAAAGGGGAACTGGTAACACTGCAGTAAGGGGATAAAATCTGAATTGTAAATATAATATCCAATAGAAATAAATTAAAAAGAACCAAACAAACAAACAAAAAAAGAATACGGATCTACATCTTAAACCAGATCTAACCTTCTCTATTCACTTCCACTTTCCTCGTTTTCTAAACATAAAATGATTCAGAACCCTAAGTAGATTTTTTTACTTCTATACTTTTACATTTATACTTAATAAGAAAGTCAAAAATAAAATCTGAGTTGGGGAGATAGTTCAATGAATAAAGTGTTTGCTCTATCTGCATGGGGTCCTGAGTTCAATCCCAAGAACCCATATAAAAACAAATTGAATACTATGTATGTCTTTGTGGTGCTAGCCTTGAAGAGACAGACACAGGTGGGTCCCTTCATCTCACTTGTTAAGCAGCATAACTGAATTGGTGAGCCCCGGGTCCCAGTGGGAGACCCTGTACCACAACACCAGAATGGACATCTCTTAAGGAGCATCACTCAGGCCTCCACATGGATGCACACACATTTGCATGTATACTCACACATACACAGGATCATTACACACAGACACACATGTACACACACACACATACATACACACATGCACACATACAGCACACACTAAATTTGTCCTATTGCTAAACAATTAGTTTGGCTAATCTTCTAAAGAAAAAAAAAAAACCGTATCTTACTTCTGGTGGTTACTTCAATGAGAAAGCAGCTCTCTAAATTTTATGTAAGATTATACAGTAAAAGCTGGATGATTGCATGAAGAAATATTGAGGAAATTTCTGGAAATAGTTAGATTTAAAATCAGGTCAGACCAATCTCCCTAATGAATATCGTCGCAAAAATACTCAATAAAATTCTCGCGAACAGAATCCAAAAACACATCAAAACAATTATCCATCATGATCAAGTAGGCTTTATTCCAGGAATGCAGGGTTGGTTCAATATATGGAAGTCCATCAATGTAATATACTATATTAATAAACAAAGAAAAAAACCACATGATCATCTCACTAGATGCTGAGAAAGCATTTGACAAAATTCAGCACCCCTTCATGATAAAAGTTTTGGAAAGATCAGGAATTCAAGGTCCATATCTAAACATTGTGAAAGCAATATACAGAAAACCAGTAGCCAACATCAAACTAAATGGAGAGAAACTTGAAGCAATTTCACTAAGATCAGGGACCAGACAAGGCTGCCCACTCTCACCCCACCTATTCAATATAGTACTGGAAGTCCTAGCCAGAGCTCAAAGGGATACAAATTGGAAAGGAAGAAGTCAAAATTTCACTATTTCCAGACGATATGATAGTATACTTAAGTGACCCTAAAACTTCCACCAGGGAACTCCTAAACCTAATAAGCAACTTTACTAAAGTGGCTGGGTATAAGATTAATTCAAACAAATCCGTAGCCTTCCTCTACTCAAAAGATAAACTGGCTGAGAAAGAAATTATGGAAGCGGCGCCCTTCACTATAGTCACAAATAATATAAAATACCTTGGTGTGAATCTAACCAAGCAAGTAAAAGACCTGTATGACAAAAACTTCAAGCCCCTGAAGAAAGAAATCGAAACAGATCTCAGAAGATGGAAAGATCTCCCATGCTCCTGGATTGGCAGGATTAATTTAGTAAAAATGGCCATCTTGCCAAAAGCAATCTACAGATTTAATGCAATCCCCATCAAAATTCCTACTCAATTCTTCACAGAGATAGAAAAAGAAATTCTAAAATTTATTTGGAACCTAGGATAGTGAAAACTACTCTCAACAATAAAAGAACTTCTGGGGGAATTACCATCCCTGATTTCAAGCTGTACTACAAAGCAACAGTGTTAAAAACTGCATGGTATTGGAACAGAGACAGGAAGGAAGATCAATGGAATAGAATTGAAGACCCAGAAATGAACCCACACACCTATGGTCACTTGATCTTTGACAAAGGAGCTAAAACCATCCAGAGGAATAAAGACAGCATTTTCAACAAATGATGCTGGTCCAACTGGAGGTCAACATGTAGAAGAATGCAAATTGATCCATACTTACCTCCTTGTACAAAGCTCAACTCCAAGTGGATCAAGGACCTCCACATAAAACCAGCTACACTGAAACTAATAGAAGAGAAAATGGGAGAAAGCCTTGAACACATGGGCTTAGGGGACAAGTTCCTGAACAGAACACCAATAGCTTGCTCTCTAAGATCAAGAATTGACAAATGGGACCTCATAAAACTGCAAAGCTTCTGTAAAGCAAAGGACACCATCAATAGGACAAAGCAACAACCAACAGAGTGGGAAAAGATCTTTACCAATCCTACAACTGATAGAGGGCTAATATCCAAGGTATACAAAGAACTGAAGAAATAGACTCTAGACTACCAAACAACCCTATTAAAAATGGGGTACAGAGCTGAACAAAGAATTCTCAACTGAGGAATCTCGAATGGTTGAGAAGCACCTAAAGAAGTGTTCTACATCCCTAGTCATCAGGGAAATGCAAGTGAAAACAACACTGAGATTCCACCTCACACCAGTCAGAGTGGCTAAAATTGAAAACACAGGTGACAGCAGATGATGGCAAGGATGTGGAGAAAGAGGAACACTCCTCCATTGTTGGTGGGATTGTAAGCTGGTACAACCAGTATGGAAATCAGTCTGGCGGTACCTCAGAAAATTGAACATAGTATCACCTGAGGACCACTCCTGGGCATATACCCAAAAGATGTTTCAACATACAACAGGGACACATGCTCCACTATGTTCATAACAGCCTTATTTATAATAGCCAGAAGTTGGAAAGAGCCCAGATGTCCTTCAACAGAGGAATGGATACAGAAAATGTGGTACATTTACATAATGGAGTACTACTCAGCTAGTAAAAACAATGAGTTCATGAAATTCTTAGGCAAATAGATGGAGCTTAAGAATATCATCCTGAGTGAGGTAACCTAATCACAAAAGAACATACATGATATTCACTCACTGATAAGTGGATATTAGCCCCAAAGCTCACAATACCTAAGACACAATGCATAGACACATGTGGGTGCTTTGGTTTTATTTTAGAAGGAGTAGCAAAATATTCAACCAGAGCTCCCCGGGGGGCTAAATCTCCAGCCTGAGAACAGAAAGGGAGGGACTCATGGCTCCACTTGTATAGGTAACTGAGGGTGGTAAAAATTAATCACCCGTGATGTCTGCTATTAGGAGTTCTAATCCTGATGCTGGCCGCTGAACTTATACTACTCAGAACTCCGATGGGCCTTTGACAAAAACATCAAACAGCTATAGATTGACATCACTAATCTGAAGAAATCCCTCGTTTCGCTGTCTGATGTGATCCCCCAAAATTGCAAAAAAAAACTTTATTGGACCTGATTTTCTCTTTTACAATAGAAAAGACTGTGTACAGCTCTAGACTGTGTACAGCCCTTAAAGAAGAATGCTGCTTTTACATAGACAAAACAGGGATGATTAAAGAGAGCATGAAAAAGGCCAGAGAAGGTCTTGAGAAAAGACAGAGACAGAAAGAGAAAAAGGAGAGCTTGTACAAGAATTGGTCTTCAACCTCTCCATGATTGTTAACCCTGTTTCCTTCCATCTTGGGATCATTAATTGGGTTATTTTTGTTTATTTCCTTTGGTCCCTGGGCCTTAAATAGGCTAACTTTGTGAAACAACAGATAGATAATCTGATAGCAAAATCTATTCAGATACATTATCATATGTTAACTATGGAGGACCATGAGACTTTAGATGAGGATGTTACTCTATCCAGGGTGTTCCCAAGTCCCATCTCCACCCAACCTAAAAGAGGGGACTTCTGCCCCTAGACCAAGTAGAGAGGGGCCACCCAGAACCCCCTCTGTCTGATGATCTGAATTCTTGCTTAGGCTGCGAGGCTAAGCACTGCAAGGGAATATAAATAAAAGTTAAAAATATGTTTCTGGGTTCCCTGAGAGACAAGCCTGACTGCATAGGGGTTGATGTCAAAAGTATCCCCTCTCCAGGAAAAAGACATCCGGATGGGTATGGCCCTCATGCCTCACTGAACAATGACAGGAGGACTGGAGCCATTACAAGGTCCCCTTTAATTACTAGAGGTCAGACCTCTATCCCCGCCTTGGCAAGATTAGAATCGCCACAGCCCTTCTATACTTTGAGAAGGGAGGAGATGTCAGAGGCAACCCTGCTTATACACTGAAGGCCTAAAATCAGCCATAAGCCTAAAATCAGCAATAGGCCTGACTTACATGCCCGCTAACACAAAGTCTTGGGTCTCTATGGAAAAAACACTGAAACAGAGGGCTATAAACTATTGTAAACAGGCAGCTTTTGTTGAAATCTACCAGCCTGAGTAGTCATAGACATTGTAAATAGGCAGCCTTTGGCAGATAGTACCAAATTAGATAAGAACAAGTGAATCATAGGCAGAGTCATAGTGACCTGACTTTCACCCAGCTGATACCCTGTTCTGAAACATATCTGTACTCCCCCTGAACACCTATGCTCCTGTGTCATCCCCTTCCCCACATCTTGCATTTTTGTGTTTATAACCCTCATGTTAAAAATTAAAAATTATGATTTGATAAAAAAAAAAAAACAAAACACATGCACACAGTGTACCCCTGGTTCTGCTGACTTCGCTCCTGACAATCTATTTTCTTGTTCTCAGAAATACTTTGAGTTATAAAACGTTATTGTGGTTTTTGTTAGTATGCTGGGTAAAATAATTTTTATTGATCTCATTTTAAACTTCAAAGTTTGTAGTGAGTTAAAATGTACTTTAACATAATTATAGGTCATATTTATTTTCATATTGTAAAATGCTAGTTAATATGTTGAATATTTTAAAAAACTGGATTCCTTTTTGAGAATTTCATATATGAACACTGTATTTACATAATTTTCCCCTTTCTCTCCTTACTCCCATTTCCCCAACCCCTCATACTTTTCAAATACATCTTATTATTTAGTTATTGTTTATATATGTATACATGTATAAGTATATATGTTTATACAAATATTGATAAAGTGTTTTTTTTAAAAAATCAGGTAATTTCCAAGAACTTATCCCAATCTTAAAGGCTACCAAAAATAAGCAAATAGTTTTAGGAATATCTCTATAAGAAAAAAAAATAATTGCTAGGTATTGGGAGAATTTGTGTGCTTATGTGTTTAAGAAAAACAAATATTCTACGGAATCTAGCTGATCTGAATTATGATTAAGTGGTACAAAGCTGTGGGAGTAACTAACCACTATCTGACTAAGATGGAACACATTCCCAACACTGCTTGGATGGCCAAGAAACTGGCACTAGATAGCACAGATAGTGATTCAGGGGAAAATAAAATACTACTGTTCTGTTAAGGGAACATAGCAATAAAATGACTCCAGTGACATTCTGTTATACTCCTAGATCAGTGCCTTACATGGCCATCACCAGAGAAACTTTCTCCTGCTGCAGATGGGAACCAATACAGAGACCCACACTCAGACAATATGCAGAAAGTGAGAGACCTTGTAACACTCAGCCCTAAAAGGGACGTCTCTGTCAAATCCTTACCTATAGGGTTCAGGGAATACTGTGGAGGAGGAGGCAGAAAAAAATGTAAGAGCCAGAGTAAATAAAAGACACCAGGGAATCAATAAAGTGTGGCAAACACATGAACTCAGAGGGACTGTGGCAGCAGCCACAGGGCCTGTAATAGTCGGCACCAGCTGGGATTCTAGATCTGAAAGTTATGTCCAATTGACAGCCAATTGCAAATGAAAATTCCATTCTTTTCTAGAATCTACTGGGAAAGCAAAACACTCTTAAGGGTAGGTAGGCTCCATGCCCAACAGTAGATGGCCAACATACAAGGAACCCAAGGGCATCTTTGTAGCTTCTCTGTCTCATAATATTAAAATGTGGTTTTTCTTTTTCTTTTTTAACTTTATAGGTCCATAAACGCACGCATGCATGAGCACACACATACACACACTATTATGGCTTCTGGTTTTGTATTTTTATGGGATTCCTGTGTGTACAGTGTGTATGTGTTTGTGTGTTTATGTGCATTTCTTGTGCTTTTTCCTTGACCCGTTTTCTTATTTGGTCTTTCTGTCCTATACCAATTGGTTTGCTTTGGTTTTATCTTACTGCACTTTATTTTATTTTATTATTATTCTTTAGATTCCTGCTTCTAACAAGAGATAGAAAGTGCATGGATCCATATCGGAGAGGAGGTAGCAAAGATCTAGGTGAGGGGAAGTCATTAGAATATATTGTATGAAAAACATATTTTTAATAAAAGAAAAATTAAAAATAATTGGACTAAATGATAATTCAAGGCATGAGAAAACTTGAAGAAGCAGTTAAGAAAATGAAAGGAAACTTTCACAGGACTGACTACAAATTTATACTTTTCCAATCATATAATTTTAGACTTGAAATGTTAAAAAAAAAAACAGAACAATCATGATATGATATATTTAAAGTTTGATGACTTGAGAGAACTTAACCAATCAATGTTATTGTATCCACTAATGCTAATTTTAAAAATCAATGGAAAGATAAAGATGTTTATAGATAAAGATAATTTGTGGTCTTATCCAGCCTTGCTGGAAGTTTTTTTTAAAGGAATGTACAGAGGATGAAGAAAGTCTGTCATGAGAAGACAGGAAAGAGTGGATTTCATGAAAAGAATAGATAAGAAAGATAGGAAAGATTCACTCACACACAACTTAGCCAATCAGCAAAACCCCAATATGAATAGGGAGAAATAAAATAACAAACAATATCTAAACCAAACAGGAAAATATTAACAAAATTATAGCAACCACCAAACCTCTCTATATATAGTTTAAATATACATGGTCTAGTTTTCCAGTTACAAGATACTGACTGTATGTCTGGATTAAAACTCAACATCCAAAAGTTTGTGACCATCAAGAAATCAATCTCACTCAGAGACCAAAACATGGAAGGATAGGAGCAGCCATACTTATGTCTGACAAGGTAGTCATCAAGTCAAAATTAGAAGATATAAAAAAGGTCACTACATATTAACAAAAGTAAGAGCACACAGCAATTGGAACACCATATGCACTGAATGTTGGTGCCTACTTTCACAATACTAATACAAAGGAACAAATATGTGCAAATAACTTCAGTGTTCACTAGTATTAATTCACCAATCAACTAGACAAAGTGTCCAAGAAGAAAGTGCAGAGTTACATTGTATCATATTCAAGTACATTTTGAGGCATCTATAGCATATTCCATACATTTGCAGAATACACATTCTTCTTAGCTACTTGTGAATTTTTTTTCTCTAAAATAGATTACATTTAGGACATAAGATCTTACCAAAGGTAGAATTACCAAAATTATGTACTATAACTTAGCAAATTATAGTAGGAAAATAGAAATCAATTATGAGCTTCCTTTTTGTTCAACTTCTTAGGATCTGTGGGGTGTACCATAGGTATTCTGTATTTTTTTTTTTTTTTACTAATATACACTTATCAGTGAGTACATGCCTTGCATATTATTTTGGGTCTAGGTTACTGCTCTCAGGATGATATTTTCTAGTTTCATACATTTGCCTGCAAAAATCATAATGTCCTTGTTTTTAATAACTGAATACTGTTCCATTGTGTAAATGAATCACATTTTCTGTGGTTTCATTCTTCAGTTGAGAGACATCTCTGCTGTTTCCAGTTTCTGACTATGACAAATAAGGCTGCTATGGACATAATAGAGCATGTGTCCTTGTGATATTGTAGAGAGTCTTTTGTGTATATGCTCAGGAGCAGTATAGCTGGGTCTTCAGGTAGCATGACTGTCCTCTGAGAGGTTCTTCAAGCAGATGACTAAGACATTTGCAGATACTTACAGTCAAGCACTGAACTGAGGTCAGGGATCACTGTGAAATAGTTAGGGGAAGGACTCAAGGAACAGAAGGGGAGAGAATCCTATAGGAAGACTAACATCGTCAACTAACATGGACCTCTGGGTTTCCCAGAGACTTATGCCACCAACCAAATAGCATACACAGCATACACGGGCTGCTCCAAGGCCTCTGGCACATACGTAGCAGAGAACTGCCTTGCCTGGCCTCAGTGGGAGAGGATATGCCTAATTCTGTAGAGATTTGATGTTCCATGGAGGGGGCATGCCTGGTGGGGAGCACCATCTCAGAGGAGAAGGAGAGGGGAAATGTGAGGAAGGAACTCAGGGAACAGGGAACCAGAAGGGGGCAACATTTGAAATTTAAATAAAATAAATGATTAGAAAAGAAAGAAGAAAGAAAGAAAGAGAGAGAGAGAGAGAGAGAGAGAGAGAGAGAGAGAGAGAAGAAAGAAGTCAGTTGTGAGAGAAAACTCAAAAGGTATACAATTATGTAGAGCTTAAACAATAAACTATTATCAAAATGTGTGTGTGTGTGTGTGTGTGTGTGTGTGTGTGTGTGTGAGTGTAGAGTGTTGCATGACAGTTTGTTTGCATATGTAGCGACATATATATGTGAAGGTATGCATGTTCACACCTGTTTGTGTGAGGGCCCAGAATTAACATTGGGTGTTTTTTCCAATCATTCTTCACATTACTTATTGAGACCGAGTCTCTTGCTGAACTTGGAGCTTGCCCGTCTAGCTAACATTAACACTCTGTGGGGATCCTTGACTCAGCCTTCTTAGTCCTGGGGTTACAGGCAGCTGCCATATCTACCATGGTTTAGATGGGTGCTGTCAATCTGAACTCTTGCTAGACTAGCACTTTATCCACTGAGCTATTTCCTTATACTTGAAAAGTACATTTCTGAATGATGAGTAAGTCACTGAATAAATTTGGGGTGGTATAATTTCTAGATTAAAATAAAATTTATAAGGACCTATGAGATATATAAAGGCAGTTTCAAGAGATAATTTCATGACTTTTTATGCTAAAATCACAAAAAATCAAATAAACTCAATGATTGTCTTCATTGTCTAAGAAAAAGAACAACGAGTAAAAATAAATACAAAGAAATTTTGTAAATTGGGGTAAAAAAATGAAGTGCAGACTAAAAAGAATCCAGTAGAATAAATGAAGCAAAGAGCCAAATCTTTGAAAAAAAATAGCAAAGATTGACAAATCCTCAGCCAAACTATTAAAAAGGAAAAAAGCCTAATTAATAAAGTCAAAAGTGGTTAGGCGTGGTGGCACACAATTTTAATCCCAGCAGTCAGGAGGCAGAGGCAGGGGGATCTCTGAGTGTGAGTTCATTCTGTTCTATATGTAAGTTTTAAGACTGCACAGAGAATCCCTGTCTTGAATAGTAAAGAAATGGAAAGAAAGAAAGGAAAAATATTTGCAGCAGACAGTTCTCAAAATAATAAATCATAAATTCCAGTAAACTTATAGAAAATATTTCTACATCTACAGTCATGAGGAAAATAAAGATTTGTCATCGCACAGTCAATTGTGGACTCACATGTTTACAAGTATATTCACATACATGCATACATGCCATATTCCTTTTTCTGACACTCTAACTCTTTGAATGACTTTATGAGGTCACCAGCAATTATTTACTACTTCTCCCCAGAGAAACCAGGAATTAATATGTAATATGCCTTATGTCATGGAATAAAGCATAAACCATGGAAGGGAAAAATGTCACTTGGAATGAATAAGTAAAATTTCTTTCATGAATAATTATGTTTCCTTACGAATAAAAATCTAATCATTGAAAATATCAGCTGACCTAAGAAAATAATAATGATGATAATTATAAAAGTTATTTATGAAGCAGACCTCCCATGTAATAAATCTGAGACAAGTGTTGTTATTAATACTATATCTTGAAGAAGAATCACCTGAGGTTCAGAAAAGCCAAATAACACATCTAAGATCACAGAGTGAAAAAGGTAAGGTCTGAAATCAGGTTTTGAGACTCTAGCCCTGTGCACTCACCTCTTATAAAGTTAATTGTTAGTGTCAACTGAAGTGTTCACATATAAATTCAATTCTAATTTTCTAAGATGTGTTTCCAATCTAATAATCACTAAATCCAATTTTCTTAATACAGTAATTGTCATACTCTTGGGCCAGCTAGATGGCCCGGCAGGCAAAAAGCATTTGCCACCAAGCCTGATGACTTGACATATTCCTAGTACCTAAATGGTGGAAGAAGAAAATTGCAAGCTGTCCTCTAGCCTCCGAATATCCATGGCACACATGTACTCTCATACATATATATACACATACAAACAAGCAAGTGAATCCATAAACGTAGTTAATAGCATTGCTCTCAGTAGTGCCCACATGATGGAAATGATAGGGTTCTGGTGATTTAATGTTCAAGGTTTATTTCCCATGCTCATTCCCTATTACTGACAGAAACATACCGGCTTTATTTGAAATCAGAACCTTAGAATCATGGCACTGGCCACTTTCATGTATCTGGTAAGTTCTCTAGGCTCTTCTCTGTGGCTGTCTTATCTTTCTGATAAATGTACATGCTGTAAAACTGCTTTCTAAATGTTTGTGTTTATAGACACACAGTATTGCAGGACTACCTTGTTTGGAGAAGCCTCTGTTGGCTATGAATGATGGGAAAGGCAGACGCAATAATTAGTCAAAGAGCTGAAAGTGGCTTTTTATGTGCTCAACTGGAATAGGACATTTATTTCACACACCTCTTCAAGGTGTAGGGAACATTGCAAAACTGGGGAACAGAAGGGTTGTAAAGGCCAGACAGTGGGTAGAAATAGGAAATTTTGTCTGTCTGTGTGTGTGTGTGTGAGTGTGTGTGTGTGTGTGTGTGTGTGTACAGTCTTCCAGGTACGACAAAGTTGAAGCAATCATGGAGACACAGAGACTGTGATCACCTGCCAAAGGACTGCATAGAAGAAAAAGGAGGAAAGGGAGTGATAGGAGAAAGAGCAAGAAAAAGAGAAAAGGAGAAGAAAAAGAAGAGGAGGAGGAGACATGACAGTAGAGGCAGTACTATCTGGGAAAAAGGGAGGTCAGAAGTAGTGGGAGGAGAATCAGAGGAGTAAATTTTATTACAATTACATTGAATGCATATGTGAAACTGTCAAAATTTTAATTTAAAATGAACTGTAAAATACTGTTTTTAAAACTACGTTATGTTAAAAGAACCTTTTGTGTGAGCAGTACAATAATAATGTGAAGAAACTAAAAACTTATTTAGGGCCAGTAGGACACCTCAGCAGGTAAAGTACTTGCTACCAAGCCTCATGGCCTGATATAAATTCCTTGAACCCATATACAGAAGAAGCAATTCACAAGTTGTTCTCTGACCTAAACATATACACATATAAACACACACACACACACAAAAACAGAAAGAGAGAGAGAGAGAAAGAGAGAGAGAGAGAGAGAGACAGAGACAGAGACAGAGAGACAGAGAGGCAGAGACAGAGACTGAGAGACAGAGACAGAGATAGAAAAGGAGGGAAAAAGGAAAGAGAAACATAAAAAATGTTTTAAATGGTTTTTAAAGGTCAGTAACACTTCTAACAACAAATAACAATTTTTACTTTCATATATAGATACTAAGTATTATGCGTAGTCAAAATGCAAAGTAAAATTTTATTCTGCCTTACTCATTTTATATTTTATGTCCTCAGTCATTCTGTACTTATTGCTCCACACCCTCTTATGGCCACCAAACTCCTTCTTCCCCAAAGTCAGACTCCCACGTTCATCTCTCTAACAGGGAGTTGTCATGTGGCTCATGTCTTACTGCACTATAGTAATACAAAATCACGTTTTAACATTGTAATTTAAATCCAATAGCCCATTAATTGGTTGATTTAATGGCATCTTTTAGTGGACAGTAATGTCATTAGAAAGGAAGGAAGAGAATAATAGAGAAAATTATTTTCCAAGTTTAAAAATGCTCTAATTTCTATCATCACAATTGTTTACACTGGTTTTAAAAACACTTCTACATAAAGTTTTGTGATTTTTAAAGAAGCTTAGAATTACAGTTTCTACATGAAATCTTTCTACTATAGAATCTTACAGGTATAATCAATGTTTTAAATTTGTCTGCATACCTTATTGATTGACTCCTGCCAACAGCACAGGATTAGATTTGTTTCTGTGTTCATAGTATGCTTGTGTGTTCCATATATTTATATTTATATTTATATTTATATTTATATTTATATTTATATTTATATTTATATATGTCCTCATTTCCAGCTTACCTCACTACCTACACCACAAGATTAAAAGCATCTAAGAGTATGATTTAAAGCAAACTCCACAAAGTCAACAAGGGATAAAGTATCATCCCCGAGGATCTTTGATCTTCATTGCCCCTGGACTAATGGACCCCAAGCCCTATGTTGTGCAGTAAAGTGCTAGGAGATTAATAGAGTTACAGAGCTTCAAATGATAAGAAACCTCAAGATATAAATACGATTTGGAGAGACAAATGAATACACTGGATCTTTTAAGCACATATACAGGAATAGTATTTGTGATGATGAATTAAATAAATTAAGGTCAAAATTTTTGATGATGTTAATAGATCTTGGATCAAGGTCCTAACAGCAAATGAAACATGTACTTCCATTATGACTCTATTATTATTATTATTATTATTATTATTATTATTATTAATGTACAATTATTATTTCTATGGTTTTCTCATGATATCTCTGATTATTATTACCTAAACATGTTTTAGGAAGGAGAGGAGCACAGGCATCATGAGACTGAGCCTCTTTTAAAACAACTGTTGCCTGTAGTGAGAGGGAAACACCTGAAATCCCAGCGCTTGGAAGGATTGCAAGTCCAGAGCTTGCCCGGGCTATGTAGTGAGACCCTGCCTCACTATATAAAATAGTGACAAAGGAATAAATAGAAAAGACTACTAAACAAGAAAGCCCTTTGTCCTGCAGCATATAAACTAGACCCTGCCTTACACCCTTACTGTGTACCTGGCCTCTAGCAAATTCATTTTTTCCCACATCATTGAACATGAAGATGTGTCCTATCTTGCCTCTACACCAATATCAAAATTAGCCACAGAAAGCCATCCAAAACATGGAAAATTGCTAGTTGAAGCCATATATCTTTTAATTAAAACTCAACACCCTGTAGATTTCAGAGTATCAAACATTCTTTAAAGAGCACTAGAATTAAAGCGGCAGTAAAAATTTCAGGAGGGACTTCATGGAAGGATGATACATGGTTGCGAGAGAGTCATGGGTTGGAAACCATTCAGATCCTAATGGAAGGTTAGGGCTTCAAGAGCCACTGGGTGTTCACAGGGGAACCAAAGAGAAAGCGCCACAAATTTTAACAGTGAAGTCTAAGCAAGGCAAGGAGTGGAGAGAGACAACTGACTTCAATGCAGGACATGCAAACCCATGTTTCTCAGGCCAATCCATCCAGCTACTTCCTTGGTCACTACAACTTAATTTTAAATTTTGCCCCCAACTGATATGATATGATATTTATTATATGGGCTGATATGACTATTTATTATTTATGGATTGCCATATACACAGCTCACAGTTTACTAATGTTTTAAAATTAATTAATAAATGTCTGGAAAGCACTTTGAAGATGAAAAGTTGTGTAAGTGCTAAGTATTATCATTAGGCCATTATCATAAAACACATAAAAGCCATAGATTCTTGTAAGCTAAATAGGTGGAGGATGACTGTGCCACGCAGCACTCGAGGGGAAGATGGCAAGGGTACAACCTCGGAGGAGCGAAGAGCTGTGGACAGCCCTGCAGAACAGGTGTGTGAAAGGGCGTGGGCAGGAGGGGAGGGGGCAGGAGGCTATGCCATGGCTCAGCAAGGGTCCCGCTCAAACAACTAGCATAGTTATCTACTTAACATGATTTTTTAAGGTTCTCAAAAAATGAGCAGTTCCTTTCATCTCCTACGGAAATATGACCAATACAAAAGCAAAACAAAGGGGGGAATAGTGACAATGGAAGAGTTTCTGCCACTGGGCTTCACTCTAAATTTCCTGGGAAACTTTTCAGTTATAAACAAGGTGTTCTTGTATAACTGCTGAAACTTGAAGATTTGGCAGTAGGGTATCTTTAAAAGACAATTTCACCATGAATACAGAAAGGACACTAAACAGATGTATATTAAATACCTGTCTGTGTTTCTAGTGGTGCGTGATGATGGAGATGTAGATGTGTTTGCTGTTTTATTTACAGTGTTATTCTCCCCCTTGGAAGTGGTAAGACAAGCTGAGGTCTTGTTTTGTTTTTTAAATTACTGGAACACTACAGTGCTTCATGTCTGTATTTTTAGCAGCATGATTGAACATTCAGTTTGGAAGCAAAGGCAAAAGCAACAAGAACATTGTAATTCCTGACATTAGCAATGATGCATTAGCTAGTAATTGGCCTTGGAAGCCAAAAAGAAATGTACTGACCTATAATTCAGAAGGCAAGTGAACCAGAAATTTTACATTTATATTTCAATTTTTAAGCTAATCGGATTAACACATATACAAGTGCTTACACACATATTAGTCTTTCGAGCACTATCACAAAAAGCAGATATTGATAAACTAATTGGGAACAACTATTTTTCTTTAAATTGACACAAGTCTGGATAGAATATAGATTCTGAGTAACCAGCATGTTGGAATGTTGTAATTTAATAATGTCGTGTTTCATATTCACATTAGTATTTAGATTTTTTTTTACTCTTAGGAAAATGCTAAAATATTTTTCACAACATTAAGTTACTGTTAGTCATTTCATTTGCTTACCAAAACTTATAAAAGCTCAGGTCCTAAGTAGTGTGTTCTGCCTTCTTCAGATTAAGTGGATCACCTTCTTATACTCCATAAATATTATCTGAGCAATACTATGAAGACAGACTTTCGTTTTATCTCAAGGAATTAATAACTTTAGAACCAGATCATAGCTGGAAATCATTTTTTGTTTTTTATAAATAATCCTTTGCCTCCCTATATTACCGTTATTACAGCTGAATGATACACTAATATACACTCTGTTAGTTAAAAAGCGTGTGGAACGTTAGCCTGTGTTGCTAAAATCAAACCAACGCCTGTTTTCTGTTCTTTATCTCAACTCCTTACCAAGACTCGACCTCTGTTTAATGTCATGCAGTTTGTTTTACAAACAACATTCCATCTAGTAATAAGAATTTGGGAAAGTAGAATTTTCATGCCTGATGTTGTTTATAAGAATGCTCTAGAGAAAAATAATAATAACAAAGTGGGACTCCACAGGGAAACTAATAAGGCCTTTGGAAATAGGAAGGATTCCTGGGATGTGAGCAAAGCCCTAGTCCTCAGTCTCACCTATGTGTATGAGGATAGCCAGAGGGAGCCCCTCTGCCAACCTCTGGCAGGCCCCACAGAGAATGATCTCTATAAACGCTGGCTCACCGTCCTCGTGTGATGACAATGCCGTATTTCAAGTCTTCCAGCTAAATACCTAGAAATCATTCCCAACATCTCTTAGAATCCATCTTTTCATCAGCTATTTCTGTCAGCTTTATCCCTAAAATCTACATAAAGTTGAAACTCTCTCTTCCACTTTTAATATTCTGGCCTCAGACAACGCCATCTTGTGTTTCAGTCGCTGTAATATTTTCTATCCTGTCCCTCTCCTTCTCCTTGTCCTCCACAGTTTATTCTTCACAACATGCAAAAGCATTACGACATTGAGCCAAGCTATCAGAGTCCTCTGCTCAAACCTGCTCAGTGCTGCCATTTTGCTCAGCGGAAACCAAAATCATTATCACGAGGCTCCGGAAATCCGGGTCTTACTGTCTCTCGAGGTTACATTCACACTACTCTTCCCTCACTACAGCTCCAGCTGCACTGTCCAGTATGCCAAACTTGTGCTTACCCTGGGCCTTCCTTGAGTCATTCTCTAGTCTGGAATTTTCCAGATGTCAGTATGCGTAACCCCCTTAGCTCTGCTCACTGTTCTCTCGCTTTACCTTCCTGGGTCTTACCCCTGACCGCTGGACTTAACAGCAGTTTTTCTCACCTACAGCTAATACCAGCACCCTTATTTCTGATCTTTCCGAGTCTTCTTTTTCTATAGCACTTGTAGCCAGTTATAGATTGATTGCAGTTAGTTAGTTAGTTAGTTAGTCCCGTCTATCTCTACTCTGTAGTTTGTAAGCTGCATAGGAACAGACATGACTGTTTCTTTTTTTTTATTGGATATTTTATTTACATTTCAGATGCCATCCCCTTTCCCCATTTTCCCTCCCTAGAAAACCCCTGTCCCATGCCCCCTTTTCCTTTTTGCTTTTTTACAATTTTTTAAAATGTTAATCAAAGGCTTTATAAGTTTGGTAATGCTCAATCAGAAGTGTAACCCAATACCCAACCTAGATATATCAACTATCTTTGACTGATGGAGACACGTGAGCATGTGCCTCCATGGCCCCCCCCCTTTCTCTCTCTTTCTCTCTCTCATCACCTAGCTTCTCTTCTCCTTCTTCTCCTCTCGTTATTCCTTCTCTTCCTCTCGGTACTCCTTCCCCCTTAGCTCCTCCTACAAATCACCCTTTCTGTTAAAATAGAACTTTTCTCTCAAAATACAATTAGAGCATAATTATGCCTATTTGTAACAGTGAGGTACAAGATAGTCCTAATACCCAGTCCATCATTTTGTTGACTAACCAGAACCTCTATCATCTCTCCTAACTAAAACACTTAGTTCTGAACCTGGTTTTTTTCGACACGACTATTTCTACAGCACCACCTGGCAGAGTAAATCAATTACAAATATTTTTTGAAGGAATAAGTGAATATTGGTTTAGTGTTACTGTTAACAACCATAAGTGCTGAGAATTAAGCAGCCCCAGTGATGTATGCACAAACTCTGCACTGTTTCAAAACTCATCCGTCTACTGAACACATCAATGTAAAATAACACATTTTTACACTAAATATTAAGTGTATATGTATTTCCAACAGCCCTAAATAGAGCTCTTACCGACACCTCCCTGTCCTTTTACTCAGAACAGAATGCAAAACAAAGATAAAACTCACGAGATGTGGAAAGATTACCCTAGGCATCTTAATGGCGGTGCTTGCTGCAGTAGTGATTGGACTCATCACCTATTTTGCTGCCTGTGGTAAGTATCTGTTATATTTGTCTTTTCAAGGTCACACGGGCTTCCTGACACCACAGTAGGAAAACTAAGAAATCTGAGGAAGGAAAGGAGACACATATCTTTTTGTTTATTTATTATGCTTTTATACTCTATGGTCATTAACATCTACTACACTAACATTTAAAACTTTACTGAAGGATAACTAATACATAAAAATTGTACGGTACATATTTTTATGAGTTTTTGCATATGATCATGGCACTTTTAATAAAATTAAATGACAATTAAAATAGTAACTGTTCATACCAAAAGTTTGTCCTCAGACTTTGAACTCAAGTGACTTTTAGCCGAATTCACTTAAAACTAGAGTTGTGGTTTTCTTTGTTTTGTTTTCTTTTGTCTTTTGGAATGATTTTTGGATTGAGAATACATTGGTGAAGTAAGTAGACACTGTCCCTATTTGTTAGAACTTAGTAGCTCTATTACAAAATAATAGACAAGCTAACAAATAAACATAAAAGCTAGGGACTTAATATTTCTTACTATAGAAATAATATTTTTCACTCCAAAGCCTGTGTTTCTTCTAAACAATATTTCCTACCCATAAAATCCCGCTTTAATATAGATTTTTCTCCAATATTGAACAATGAAGGAAAATATGTCTGCAAATTTTCTATATAGTTTATCCATAAAATAGAAAAAAAAATTGAGGTCACTGAGCTTATTTTTTTTTTATTTAAAGTAGAGAACAATGTCAAGTTTCCTATGTTTTTTTCTCATCATTTTAAGCACAGCAACATTCTTTTCATGATTAAAAAATTCTGTTGTACATCTTATGAGGTACAAGGTGGTAATTTGATACATGTACATAATATTTAATGATCAAGTGGGTTACCATGTCTATCCCTTTAAATTATATCATTGCTTTGTGTTTAACCTTGAATTTTTTTCTTCTGAATTCTTCTAAATTATTTCTTAACTTGTAAAATATATAATCATAAAATACAGTCACCTAGTGACTGTAGAACACTAAATTTACTCTTCCATCTGACCGTACCTGGGCACCTGTCTTCTGACCTCTTCATTCTTGCTTTCTCAGCACTTCCTAGTGACCACTGTTCTAGTCTCTCATTTTATGTAATCAATTGTATAGCACCCACATATAAGTGAAAACATACAATATCTATCTTTGTATATGAGGATATTTTTATGAAAAATATTTTCTATATTCACATAGGCAATATATAAAAATAGTTAGTTATTAAAATATATAAAGACTAAAAGTAACAGTAAATGTAGTAATATTTGCTTTATACTCAAGTAAAAATATTAAATATTATTCTCTGGTGGTTTTCTGAATAACTCTTTTGTTTTACTGAAGTTAAAGTACAAGGGGGTGAGATATTTGCAAGAAGGTGCATGCTTACATAGACTAGGATGCAATGTGCTTTATATTGCTGTCTCTGCTCCCTCATAGATCTTGTCATTTGTCATAGCAAATTCTTTTTAGAACAGTGGAAATAGATGCCAACTTTCTGGTTGCTATTTTACTTTTATAAAATACCCAAATACAAATGTTCCCCTGCTTATCAGTAACTCTAAGGTTATTGCTCTCCTAGAAGCCACAAAATCTGAAATCAGCATTAAGGCTCATAAAAAACAGAAGCCTAAGCTAGAACTGATCATCTTTGTCAATTACATTGAAGACCAAAACTGACCCAGGTTTTCAGCAGTCAGGAATATTTTAAAATTCTTATACTTTCAAATAAAAAATTCATACAGGGATAAGAATCATGGTTTCATAAATCTAAAAAACAATGCTTGGCATGCATATAAATATACAAATATGTTAAAATTAATGTAATTAATTATTATATAATTATTAATTAATAGTTAATAATATAATTGATAATTATGTGATTCATTGTAATTAATAAATATTATTAAATAATTGAATAATTACATATTAAATATTAATGTAGTTAATATTACATGTAAATATGGATATATAAATTTCATATTTAAATGGAATCATATCCTGCTTCTGTTTTTTACAAAGTTCATGACTCACAGACTGGGAACTATTATTTGAAAACCTGATAGTAATTTCTAGAAAAGAGTTTACATTTATAAGAGTCAGGATAACTCATCCAATATCTATTTCAGTTTACAGAAGGGAAACAACACAGAAACAGAGAGGTCTGTGCAGCATGATCCAGTGAGACATCCCACAGGAACTAGGGGTTTCTCAACCACTTTATTTTCCATATACACTTATTAAACAGATTGAAGTGACAGCTGTTACCACTGCTAAAGCATGAATTATAGTCATAACATATGACAAAAATATCTATGAATAAGAAGTATTCACTTTAAAGAGACTCTAAACTTAGTCATTCATCAAGAGTAGGTGCCAGAAACTGAAGGTAAGAAGAGAATATTTAAGGAGATTATATTTGGAAATACATGAGCATTTGTTTCTTATATTATTATCACCGACTTAACGCTTGATGAACTGATGTTTCCCCTTCTCGTCCAAGCTGAGAAACAGACTTCATAAAACAGATTAATGTTACCCTGAAAAAATCCTTGTAGATTAGGGAACATAATGGACTGAAGTCCTACTCCTGCATGGAATATCTAAAATAAAAGTAACGAGTGCCTGGGTTGGAGAGGTGGATCTGTGGTTACGAGATGCTGCGGATCCTCCAGGGGACCCAGTCCGTTTCTCAGAACATCCACCTATCAAGCAACCTACAAATTCCTGTAACTCCAACTCCACGGGTTCCGACTTCCTCTTCTGTCTTTTTGAGGCATCCACCTACAAGTGACAGACAATCACACAGACACACAAGCAAGTACAAAGAAATAAAACAAATCTTAAAATAAATAATGAGTTTATGCTGTTTCAGCAAAGCAATATATATGCAATCCCCATGAACATCCCGAGTCACTGGGAATATATTCTGTATTTCCTAGGGAGCAAGCAGAGACTTCCCAGGAAAAAAAAATCTCCATCAATTCAAGAACTAATCAAGAGGCCACCTGCAGAGCATTTATATCTCTGGTTAAAGAAGTGTCAGATGAGTCTCAAGCCTAGATCATGGAGAAGGAATAAATACAAGCAGAATAGAGATAAATTTGTCAATATAATGACAATATATTTATTGTCATTATGATAATATGATGAAATATATATATAATGAAATATATATAATATGATGAAATATATAATATGATGAAATATAATTATCATCAAGACTATTTTAGCAATATCAGAAAGTCCAATGATTAGAACCTATTTCTTTTTTGAATGATTCTGTAGTATTTTGTAGTTCACTATCGTAGACTCCAAACCCAGAAATATTGAGCCATATTTTCACAACTATTTCTTTACTGGAGTCAGTAATTAGCCAAAAAAACTAGCTAAGCAAACCAAAGCACAGAGCAGCTCTCCCTTGTGGATACCTTCTCCTCTCTGCCTTATGGTACTATAAATGGTAATCATATGCTTTCTAGTTAGCTCACCTGCTGCCTTTATTTTTATTTTTTATTTTATGCATATGAGTGTTTTGCTTGCATGTGTATATGGGCATTACACATCTTCGGTGCCTACTGGGGTGAGAAGAGGGGACCAGATCCTCTGGACCTGGAGCCACCGTGTGGGTGATAATAACTGAACCTGGAACCTCTCACCTACTGAGACATATCTCCAACCCAAAGTTTAGTTAACGTTAATGTTTTTTTTGTTTTGTTTTTGTTTTTTTTTTGTTTTGTTTTGTTTTTTTTTTTTTTTTGGTTTTTTGTTTTGTTTGGTTTGGTTTTTTTTTTTTTTTTTTTTTTTTTTTTTTTTTTTTGGTTTTTCGAGACAGGGTTTCTCTCTGTATAGCCTTGGCTGTCCTGGAACTCACTCTGTAGACCAGGCTGGCCTCAAACTCAGAAATCCGCCTGCCTCTGCCTCCCAAGTGCTGGGATTAAAGGCGTGCGCCACCACTGCCCGGCAGTTAACATTTTTAGGAAGGCAAATAGTTTTCTTAATAAAAGAATGCAAAAAAATAAGGGTACATGAAAAATAAATGTCCACAAAGTGAGTTAATATTCATTCACTGAGTGACTGCAGCTGAACTAAATGAATCTGCTGATCTAGGTGCTTTATATAGGAAGTGAACCACTATGATGTTTTCAAATAGAATTTGGGGATCTAAACTTTGAACTTCATGTAACTTTCACATCTCACCAAATGTCATTATTATTTTTACTTTTTTTCAACCTAAATGCAAAAGCCATTATATGCTTATGGAATATCCAAAACCAGTCTAGATTTGATCCTGGATACCGTATTCCCTGTTGCAAGTCAATGAATTTTAACACAACTCAGAATCACTTAGAACGATTTTTTTTTTTTTTTTGAGTATTACAACATAGGCTGGGGGTGCAGCTCAGTGAAAGAACACTTACGTAGGTACATAAGTCTCTAGGTTCAATTTCCAATGACTGGGAGCAGTGGGGGGAGAAAGACGAAAAAGCAAAGATGAAAAGAGGAGAGAAAATATCATGTTAAGTTCTAAATTATAGTTCTATAGGAGGAATAAGTTCAGGTGTTTTATTGCACAGTAGGGTGACCACAGATTTTTGATAATGTGGTACATTTTTAAGTATGACATCATATTATTTTTCTTATACTTTCTTTCATGTGCACTATGTATTTGAATCATATTCACATCTAATCTTCCTTCTAACTCCTCCTAGATCCACCACCCATCCCCAAAACCTTCCCAACTTTATGACCTTATTTTTTTAATAGCCCATTGTTTCCCATTTGTGCTGCCCATATACTCATGGGAATGGGGCTATCCACTACATCAGTGGGTCTCAACTTTCCTAATGCTGCGACCCTGTAACACGGCTCCTCGTGTGGTGGTGACCCTCAACCATAAATTATTTTTGTTGCTACTTCATAACTGTAATTTGGTACTGTTATGAATCTTAATGTAAATATCTGATATCTGATGTGACTCCCCCCAAAGGGCTCCCAACCTACAGCTTGGGAACTAAAGCATAGTCAACCTATCAGAAGACCTTCCCTTAAAGAAAATTGACTCTTCCTCCTGAAGAACCCCTGAGGATGGGGTGAGGGCTCTTCCATGCTGGAGTGTTGACTGGCTTCATTTTATTCCAGCACCCACAGCTGCTATGAGTTCATGAGTACTGATGTCTGTCATATACAGAAATGACTGCTTCATCCCAGCCTCCCTAAGCTCTGGCTCTTACAGACTTTCCGGCCCCTCTTCCACAATGGTCTTTGAGACTTGGTGGTAGAGGGTATAATTACATACACACCATTTGTATCTTAGCATTACACAGATACTTATTCTCTGTATATCCCACAAAAATTTCATTATGAGGTCCATTCTAAAAAACCATACTAAAGGGATTGTGAATATTTTTTATCATAAAAATGATGTGATGATGTTTAAGAAAACAAATGTTACTCTGATTTGAATACTACACAAAATAGATTTGTTTGATAGCCTAAAAATATTTGCAATTATGTCAGTTAAAAGTAAATTAAGTTCTATTTCTGTAGCTTTATAAATACAAAAAAAGTCTGTACACAAAACCTACACCAAGGATGTCATTAGTAGTAGAATCTGTACCATCCAAAGTTCTCCATGTAGTTCTGGTGGGCAGCCAAGTTTGAGAACAGCTCACTTTAAGGAAAACAGACATTTAAAGGTTCACATATATGACCAATTTCACCATATCTTTTCAACATAGCATAAATCCAAGTTCCTTTAGTCACATTGCTTGGCCATGTGTGTCCTGATTTGCCAACTCCATCTCAATGTCCAAGGCACCTGGACCAGTCATAGTCATTACGTACAAATTCCAGCATTTAACAGGAAGACCAGGAAAGTAACTGTGCCTTTGCTCAATATAAGACAAGCTCAGAGGGTCCAGAAGTATTTTTCAGAATGCAAAAGCAACAGGATCACTCTTAGACATGACACGGGTGGGACAACACACTTTTTAGATTAGCATCTGCTCAGGCACAAATTAGATTGTGTTTACCCTGGGAAAGAGAGGAATGTTAACAAATGGCATGTAGTTGATTCTTAGAGAGAGTTGATCTTCCTCACTAACCTATTTATCATGTCTATTTGAAGATATTCCCAAATTTTTATACTAACCATAAGGAGAATCTCTTAACCCTTCACACCCCTTAGCTACTTTAGTTCCAAGGAATAATAAACAAATGTAAAAATGTAAGAGCATAGAAAAACAAGACCTTCTTAACTCCCCATTCATTTGCTTCATCATTTTGCTCTGCATCAAACAGCCAAATTAGAAATATGTACATTTTTCTTCAAAGCCAAGTGTCACGATACATTCTGTAAAGGACATTGTCAACTCTCCAATGGCTATTTGAGAGAACACAGCCAGAACCACGAGTGTGAAAAGAGACAACAAAAGCTGAGGCCCAAGCTGTAGACATTCAAGATAGATCAACTTCTAAGACTAATTCAGCCAGAATCAGACACATGTATGACATGCAGCTGTTAAACTATGCATAAAAATAAGCATGTATAGTGTTTATGGATTAATTATAAGCCCATATATAAATGGACTGAACCAAAGGTCAAAAGACAAAAAAATGAAAGGATCAATGCAAGTTAAAAATGAAAACAATATTTTATTTATGACACTTATCTAAGCAGTCAGACTAAATATCCATTTTTTTGAAAATAGTTGTAGGTCATCTCAAATAATTTTTCAATGTAAAAAAAATTGTTGAGATTTCTAGTTTTCCTTAAGCTTCGAGCCTTACTAATCCTACGACCTTGACTAATTGTTTTAATTACTCTTTATGAGTAAAAATAACACCTAAAACAGATCTAATGTCCTGGCTTTTTCTGCTCATTGTCTGTATTATATGTGAGAGACTGGAGTTAATGCTTTATTATGAAACTCTGTTTGTTCCTATAAGTGCAAATGAAAACATTCAATTTACTTCTACTCTTTTTGAGTCAGTACTTTGTGACCTAACAGAATAAGGAGCTACAAAAGGCTTTATTCTGTAGTGCCTATATTCACAAAGATAAGAATATTTGATATTTCTAAAGATAAGTTATGTAGTATTTGTGCAAAGCAATATAAAATGACAAAAATATATTTCTTCAGAATTATTATTTAGAAAAAAGCCTATGACAAGGAAATAGTATATATAGTAGTTAAATACAGGTGTCAAAAATGTTAATGTAATAGATGAAATATTAGAAAATCAGTAGCTAAGATAAGTAATTACAGAGAAAGTTCTTCTTTTAATATTAATTTTCTGAACCAGCAAGATAACCCATAGACAAGGGCACTTGCTGCCAAGCTGAGTAGCTGAGTTCAATTCTCAAGACTCACATGGTGGAAGGAGAGGAGTGCCTCCCTCAAGTATTCTCTGACCAACACATGTATTCCATGTACCACAATCACACACAGACACATACACACACACACACATACACACAGGGAGAGAGAGAGAGAATTAAATTTTTCTTCAATTTTTTCTAATTAATGTAAGATTTATTGATAATAAATAAGATCTATAGCCAAACATTTAAAAACAGAAACTCTGGTGG
This sequence comes from Arvicanthis niloticus, assembly GCF_011762505.2. NCBI lineage: Eukaryota > Metazoa > Chordata > Mammalia > Rodentia > Muridae > Arvicanthis > Arvicanthis niloticus. The sequence goes on along the minus strand of NC_047664.1, from coordinate 85,823,491 downwards.
GGAGATAATTTCATGGTGGAAAGCTCTTATTCTTACAGAGGACCTGTGCTAAATTCCCAGCACCCATATGGTAGCTACCAACCATCCATAACTCCAGTTCCAGGAGATCCAATACCCTCTTTGATCTCCACGGGCAATAGGCATGCTCTTGGTGCACACGACTACGTGCACTACTTGGTGCAAAACACTCATACACATAAAATAAAATAAATCCAAAAGCTTTTTAAAAGAGGATTTATCAATAATCTTACTTGCTTGTCACAACAATGTAACATCCTGGACCATTTTCTTTTTACATCTTTCATTTCATTTCCATGTATACTTCATGAATCAAATGTTTTTTTCAAATATGATTGTAGTGATAAGATTCTATCACAATTTTTACATATTTATGTATAAGCAGCTTATTTTGTTAACTTTTTGCTCTTAGGTTTGTTTAATTTTTTAACATTATTTTATATAGTATCTTTTTATGTATATATTTCTGTGGAACTCATTATATGGAGAATATACAGTGGAAAGGAGAAATCAGAATAAATTCGAGATTAGATTGCAAGGATTTGGTGACATTATCAAATTGTCCTCCAAAAATGTGTTCTGGTTTTCATTTCCCAGACAGGCTACAAAAACACCTGGTTTGACTGACGACTGACTGACTGATTGATTGATTGAATTGTCATCTTTATTAACTTAATCTAAAAACAACACAGTGGGCTATGGAAAGGGCTTGGTGGATAAAATGCTAGCTGTCTAAGCATGCAGGCTTCAGTCATGATACCCAGGAAGACGCACATCAGAAGCTATTTCTAACAAAGCACACCTCTACCTCTGATGCTAGAGAGCAGAAACAGGCAGATGCAATATCAGCCTATGGCCTCCACACATGGGTGTACACACACACACACACACACACACACACACACCACATACAAAGTACTATTTGTTTTACTTTTCATCTCTTCAGTTATTGTGAAAGGCATGGCAGACTACACCAAATGATTAATTGCAAACACTGGCATAAAGAATTTTCTCAAAACACTACAAAATATCTTTGCTTCTTTCACTGTTTTTTTTTTAACTACTGTTTCTAGCTCTCTCTCCCTCCCTCTGGATTCTTCCCTTTAGTATATAGATTGGAGGCACACAAATAAACCTCAACATATAAGAAGAGAGGTTTGCAATTTTCTGTTAGAGGACTTTGGGTGGTGCTGGCCAGCTCCCTCCCCGCCCATCTCATTCCATTGCTTGTCTAAGATCACACACTTCACTTCTTTGTTCAGTTAATTTAATAGTCAGGACTCAAGACATGTCTCCTCTCACTTCTCCATTGGGCATCTTAACTTCTTACATATTCCATGAGTAAGAAATTCTATGATTTCACTGATTTTTCAAAATGTAATGTATAGCAATCACGAAGACCAAGATAATTACTATATTTTAATGTAATTTTGTTTCATAACATACTGCCCGGACTTGAAGAGTAGCACATTAAAAGTTTACATTAAAAAAAAACCTTGAATGTATTTTTGGTGAAAGGTTATAATTTAACATTTCTCCACCTGAGCATTTTCCAAAATCGCTGGGCATCAAGACTTACAGATATCACATAACCTGACATTTTATGAGCATGTGACTTCTCAGATAAAGTGGTTGTGTACAATGGGAAAACTGTTTTCCTTTTCTCTCCTCAGGAAAAGCGCCTTTCTACTACCATGTCAGCTTTAAGGTTAACAACATTGACTATGACAGCAAATTTGCAAAGCCATATTCTGAGGAATACATGGACCTGAACAAAAGGATAGTGTCTTTGGTAAGTAGAATGGTTTTTCCCTGTGCATTTCTAAAAGTGTTAAGACTCTAGCAGTCACCTTCCAAGTTCAAAACGGTTTCTAAGCAGTACTTTAGTTCTAGATTATACAAGTCAGCCATTTCAGACAGCCTTCTAAAACTGTGAACAGGGAAAAACGCAAAGGGACACATTTTAAGAAATGCTAAGAACAATGACATGTAAAAGAGTCGGTATTTCTAATGAATTCATGAATTACATGAATAACAATGTTTGATCACTAAGATGCACAACTAAAGCCATTCAAAAATTAACCAGCCCCTTGAGGAAGAAACTTTGCCAGTCTGAAAGATAATGTGACCAAAATAAAGATGGCTTTGCAAGCCCTCATTGTTGAGATAAGGCTGTAAAACATCTTCTTAAGAATCAACTTTATGTTCATACTCATCGGGTTAAAGGTTCAACAAAGAGACCAAGTGTGCTTGGCCAGAAGCCTCTGTTATCACAGAAACTACTGTAATTAACTCAAGCAATTTAATTAGCCCAAATGAGAGTGTCATGGGCAGGGATGTCTTCATTCATCTGCCATTTCTCCGAGAATCTCCTGCTAGGACATAGAGGGCTCACTTCCTTCCAAAGCATCCCACTAAGGAACAAGGTAATAAGTTAGGATCCCCAAAAGTTCTGGTGTGTTTTTCTCATTGTGGAAAAATTGAAAAATGGAGGCAAAAAGCTGAGCATGTAGTTTTATAACAAAAAGGAAACAAAGCAGTACACAGAGGCTGAGAAAAAGTCATGAATGAAACAAGTCTCTAGACTGAGAGAGACAAATGCTTCTTTTCATTCATATGTGGAGCCTACATTTTAAAAATATATCTGTAAATGTGACCAGGTAAACAATCCAATGTGTTTAATAAAATGCAATATTATTTTCTCCACATAAGTGCTATGGATTTATAGGTGGTCAAAACACCCATATAAAGCTTTAAGTCAGCCAACCTTAATACATTAAACCATTAATGCACTATCCAAGAGTTAGGCACATACTAGTTAGCTATACAACCAGGGGCATTCATCAAATAACAGTTTCTCTAAGCTATCCAGAACATGCCAGGAGCATATATCTCTTTAGAGATATGCCTCTTTTTGACGCGGTCTACCAAATGACAGGTTCTGGATGGGATTCATAAGACTTAAAAACATGTCATTTTTTTTTTTTTTTGGTTTGTGTTTTCTTTATTGCTTCTATTTCCATTTTTAAATATTTTTTATTAGATATTTTATTTACTTCAGATGCCATCCCCTTTCCCCATCCCCCCCCCCTTAGAAAACCCCTATCCCATGCCCCCTTTTCCTTTTTGCATTTATACATTTTTTTAAATAATGTTAATCATAAGCGTTATAAGTTTGGAATTGTTCAATCAGAGGTGTAACCCACTGACCGACCTAGATATAACAACTATCTTTGACTGGTGGAGATACATGAATATCTGCCTCCCTGTCTCCCCCCTCTTTCTCTCTTTCATCACCTAGCTTCTCCTATCCTTCTTCTCCTCCTCTTCTTACTCCTTTTCTTCCTCTCAGTACTCCTCCTACCTTAGCTCCTCCTACACATCACCCTTCCTGTTAAAATAAAACTTTTCTCTCAAAATACAATTAGAGCATAATTATGCCAATTTGTACCAGTGAGGTACAAGATAGTCTTAATACCCAGTCCATCATTTTGTTGACTAACCAGCACCTCTGTCATCTATCCTAACTAAAACATTTAGTTCTGAACCTGGCTTTAGGATGAATGTCAGCTGCTGACCATCCACTCAAATCTTTTCTCTTACGGTAAATAGCTATAAGTTTTCAACCCCGTCAGAAATCCAGAATGACTGAGTTAACTATAATTGTGGTAAGCACAAATCATAGCTTCTAAAATTTAGCCAATTTATAGAGACCTCTGAACACCTGAAAAGCCCCTATACTACCGAACGTTGGAGCATCAAATCTTCAGCCTTCTGGCCCAGAATCATCTGACAGACCTTGGTGATGCAGGATTATTAAGGACTGATTACTCTGTCTAGGCAGATATAATCAGTCGACTATTCTGCATGTGTGTCCTTTTCTGGACAGTAATTTGTCTGTAGATGGAGAGAGGCAATTCTTGCCTAGTGGCTGTTACCACACAACTGGAGTAACTCCAAGGATGCTCAATTTCTTCTTAGAATCCACGACAGGAAGCTGTCAGGAGCAGACAGGTCTCTAATCAATATGAACATTAATATATAAATATTTGTAGCATCAGTTCTATGGACTTCTGATGTTTTGAAAACCAACTATCCATGTAAGGTAATCTGGACTGTTTTCTGTTAACTCTTCTCAGCTATTTCTAAGTAAAATATGGAAAGCACCCTAACAATAAACTCAAAAATATGAATTTGCTATAGTCCCTTAACTCATAGGTTAACCGTCCCAAATAAGTTAAAAAAGTTAAAAAAAGGGCTGGGTCTAGGCCCTGTATTCCTAAATGTGTTATACAGGCACAATGCCCATGAGCGTATCAATATTCATCTCACTTTTATATTAACAAGGAGCTCGTACCAATGAAAACCTTAAATTTGAGATCAAAGTAAATTTTGTACCATTTAAGAATTTATAACTTCATCTTGATAATAATTATACAGATTTCTACCAGTAGGTTATGGCTATGCAGTAAGTCCTAGCTAATCCCCCTGTTCCAACAAAACCACTACTTGTCCCTAGAAAGACAGACCATTATTAACCACATTAGTCCCCAAGCTCAGGGAATAGGGGCGCTGACTCTTCTTTAACTTCTTCAAGCTGATTAAGGGCATTGAGATTTTAGAAGGGGGTGGGGAGAGTAAGTTGATAAGCCTCTGATGCTGTGTCTTCACTGAATCCAGATGGAATTCCAGGACATCAGAGGTTTGGGCAGGTCTGCTCAGTATGCTTGATGAGTAGATACACCAAGGCTGTGTATTCTGCAATATACAATTCTCAGAACAAGTTTTAGTATCAAGAAAAAAAAATTTCCCACCCCCAGGGGCCTGACATTTTTTTTTAAAGATGTTGGTTCTGAAGACTTTTTTTTCCCCTGCTTCTTAAAATTGGTTGTAGTATTTACATTTCAGATTTTATCCCCTTAGCCTACTTCCTCCCACCACCCAGAAACCTATCCCATTCCCCTCCTCATGCTTCTATGAGGCAGTGACCACACTTACCCCCCTCACTATCCCCTCCCCGCCCTCACATCCCCCCCCACTGTGTGTTCATTCATTCATTTTTCATTCATTTTTTTTTATGGGACCAAGAAACTCCTCTCCCACCTATGTCCGATGGGGCCATCCTCCCCTACATATACCTCTGGAGTCTTGGGTCCCTCCCTATGTGTTCCCAGGCTGGTGGTTTAGACCCTGGGGGGGGGGGGGCTCTGGTTGTTTGGTATTGTTGCTTTCCACCTGGGGTCAATAACCCTTTCTGCTCCTTCAGTCCTCTCACTAAGTTCTCCATTGGGAAACCCCTGATCATATCAGTGGTTAATTGTGAACATTGTCCTCTGAGTGTTTTAGTCTTTGGCTGACCTCTAAGGAGACAGCTATATCATGTTCCTCACATTATGCATTTCCAGCCATCCACAACAGTGTTTAGATTAGGTGGCTGTACATGGGGTGAATACCCAGGTGGAAAGGTCTCCTGATGGCCCCTCCTTCAGTTTCTGTTCCATGTTTTGTTTCCCTATTTGCTCCCTTGAGCATTTTTATTTCTCGTTCTAAGTAGAACTGAGGCATCCCCTCTTGGTCATCCTTCTTCATGAGCTTCATGTGGTCTGTGGGTTGAGTCTTCGCTAATCCAAGCTTTTGGACTAACATCCGTGGAGATATGTTTGTGTAACTATCTTCTTTTGGGGTTTTTGGAAGATTACTTTCTTGCTTTTTCTAGGTTGTAGTTTCCCTCCTTGTGTTGGAGTTTTCCACCAATTATTCTTTGAAGTGCTGGATTTGTGTTGAGATACTGTGTAAATTTGGATTTGTCATGGAATATTTTGGTTTCTCCATCAATAATGATTGACAGTTTTGCTGGGTATAGTAGTCTGGGCTGGCATTTGTGTTCTCTTAGGGTCTGTATGATATCAGTCCAGGATCTTCTGGCTTTTATGATCTCTGGTGAGAAGTCTGGTGTAATTCTTATAGGTCTGCCTTTATATGTTACTTTGCCTTTTTCCCTTACTGCTTTTAGTATTTTTTCTTTGTTTTGTACATTTGATGTTTTGACTATTATATGGCGGGAAGTATTTCTTTTCTGGTCTAAACTATTTGGAGTTCTGTAAGCTTCTTGTATATTTATGAACATCTCTTTCTTTAGGTTAGGGAAGTTTTCCTCTATAATTTTGTTGAGGATATTTACTGGTCCTTTTAGTTGGGAGTCTTCCCCCTCATCTATACCTATTATCCTTAGGTTTGGCCTTCTCATTGTGTCTTGGATTTCTTGTATATTTTGGGTTAGTAGCTTTTTGTATTTTGCATTTTCTTTGACAGTTGTGTCAATGTTTTCCATGGTATCTTCTGCACATGAGATTCTCTCTTCCATCTCTTGTATTCTGTTGGTGATACTTGTGTCTATGACTCCTGATCTTTTTTTTAGGTTTTCTATCTCCAGGGTATTGTCCCTTTGTGATTTCTTTATTGTTTCTACTTCCATTTTTAGATCCTGCATGGTTCTGTTTAATTCCTTTTCCCGTTTGGTTGCATTTTCTTGAAATTTCTTAAGGAATTTTTGTGTTTCCTCTTTAAGGGTTTCTATTTGTCTACCAGTGCTCTCCTTAAGTTCTTTGAGAGTGTTATTTATGTCTTTCTTAAAGCCCTCTATCATCATCATGAGAAGTGATTTTAATTCTGATTCCTGCTTTTCTGGTGTGATGGGGTGTTCAGGGCTTTCTCTGATGGGGGAGCTGGGTTCTGATGATGCCATGTAACTTTGGTTTCTGTTGCTTACATTCTTGCTCTTGCCTTTTGCCATCTGGTTAACTCTAGTGCTGCCTGTACTTGCTGTCTCTGACTGAAGCCTGTCTTTCTAGTTATCTAGCTTGTGTCTGATCTCCTAGGGGTCCAGATGTCTCTGTGATCTTTTCCAGCTGCACTGATTACAGTGGTACCTCTAGGATGCCTCAGGATATGGTGCCTCCAAGGTAGTAGTCCAGCTAGGTGTCTGCTGTTCTGGGTGCAGTGTCTCCTCTAGAATATCTCAGGATATGTTGTCTGAAGCTCTGAGTTCATTTGTTCCTCTGTGGATCTGGATTGAGTGGACCTTCCAGTATGTCTCAGGTGGAATCCAGGGTCCACACAACAGCAGACATGGCAGAGGTCTGATCTAGGCCTCAGATCTGAGAACTAGTTTCTAAGACACTGTCCAAGTTAGATCGCCTGGGATCCCTGCTTCCTCTGGGTTCTTGGATGTTGGGGGCAGAGCTGCCACCCAAGATCTGCTCAGTGCTCTGGCCCAGACAGGAAGGAACCAGTGTTCCGTCAACATGTCATTTTTTAAACACTAATAATAAAATAAATAAAATAGTTCTGTTTCATTTAACATAGGTTAACAAATGTTACAACTTAAGTAAAAAGTCCATTAGCATTCATTCAGTTCACATCCCTCAAAACGTAGCAGAAAAAGGTTTAAACTCTAAGTATCTTAAATTCAGATATTACTTTTTGTCTATTTTAAAACATAGTATTTATCTGATACACTAAAAGTAAACCATTCTGAATTAAGATTCTAGCCATAATGGAACTAAGATCATTCAAATTTTATCTAGAATGCAACAAACATGACTATTATTTCTATTTCAAGGGCCTTAAGTTTTCCTAGTTTCATTTTTGTTGTTGTGACAAGAAGTCATGACCAATTTCAATTTCATTTACAGTCCCAGGTTATAGTCTATTACTGTGGGAAGTCACACTGACAGAAGCCAGAAGCAGCCAATCACATCACATCCACAGTCAAGAGCACAAAGAAATGACGGCTTGTCTGTCACTTGTTTGCCTTGCTAAGCTTGATGTCTCCAGTCCCACACATCTTAGGATAGCTGTGCCTAGAGGAAGATGCCTCCCACCATGGACTAGGTCCTCTTAGATCAACCAACTAGATCAAAACCATCATATACCCACAGGCCAACTAACTCAATATAGACAACACCTTATTAAGATGATTTCTTCCCAAATGATTCTAGCTTATGTCAAATTAATAAAGCTAACCATTACAGAAAGCAACATTAAAAATTCCTACCATGCTGGTATTCTTTTTTTTTTTTTAAACTGAAAAATACAGATATAAGAAACTAATCCTAAATGCTCAGGACACCAGCATCCTCATGAATCATTGTAAAATAAACTAGAGATAACAGCCCCACTCTCACTTCACTTTGGGAATACCAAAATACCAGATTGTGTCCCCTCTCCTCTATGTGACTTCTACAGAATTTCACACTTAGATATGTATTAGCTTGCAATCCTTTGTAACATGGCAAGACCGATAAAATGCTTGCTATGTTTTGTGAACTGATAAAAATAGGGGAAACTTTATAGGAAAATAATCATAAAAATATTATACTAATACTGTACTAAAACTTGGTATTTGAAAACAGAGAAATTCTTGAGAGAGTGTAGTATTCCTGGAGAGATGGCTCAGTGATTAAGCCCAAGTCACATTTGGGCTTTGATAAATTCCTACTGTACTTTTGTTAGATTAATCATCTTACTTATTTAAATTTCAAATGATATCCCCCTTCCCAGCTTCCCCTCCACAAACCCTTAACCCATCCCCCCTTTGCCTCTATGAAGGTGCCCCCCACCTACCCACCCACTCCTGCCTCACTGCTCCAGCATCCCCCTACACATTTAAGTCTTTGATTCTTTTTTTTTTTTTTTTTTTTTTTTTTTAATGTGGGTGGATGTCTATCTTTGCTTTGGCTTGAGTATTTTTGAGACAAGCTCTCACAATGTAGCCTAGGCCTGCTTGAAGTCGTAGAAATGAACAATAAAAAGAAAAAAATTACAAGTCTTTTAAGAGAAGTTGAATAGGTGGCTCAATGGGAAAGAAAAATCCAAAACCAAACCAAAACAACAGCAACAACAAAAAACCCCCAAACCCACTTTGTTCCCGCATAATTCATAATGCAAACCTTATATTTTGAGAAATTTTTTGAACTCATGTTCTTAGAGTCTTTTCTACAGATAAGGGCTGTCCTGAAGGCTCCAGAGTTTACCATTTTGCTGAGACATAAGCCACATCTTCACCTCCTGGACTCATGCTGTCTGTGATTATCACACAGATATTAATGTTAACACAGAGAGTATTCCTTAAAGGAAGAGCCTAAAATATGTACATTATTATACAAACGTTTCTAATGGCCTTGGCAGCCATCAACACTCGTGGAGGCCCACATCTGCTGTCCCTGTCCCAGAGGCAGGAATCATGTCATTCTGTCCCCACTAAGGCCATGATGCATTCTGCATATGATGTTATTTTATTTCTCTTTTCTTGTATGTCCCTGTGTTTCTGTCTCTGTAGACCAGAGGAGGGTGTCAGATCCTCGATCTACCTGAAGTGGGTGCTGGGAACTGAACCTGCTTTCTCTGCAGGAACAAATTTTCTCCCTCTCCTCTCCCCAGTTCAAGTGTCCCACCTTTCCCTTTTCATAATATCTGTGCCCTGCTATCTCCCTTTAAGCCTATAAACAATATATACTTGAAAAGGAAAAAAATAGATTGTCACATAGGCATTACAGATCTGACATAGCACAATATACACATGCATACGTACATACTGCACATACGTGCACACGTGCACACATACACATGCACACACACTTAGAAATATCTCCATTTACGTTGCGGCTTACTTTTATTAAATTTATTTTCAATAAAATTTGCAGATGAAAGAAAATATCTACTGGTCCACTGAATTCACCCCTTCAAAATGAATTTTAAAACTTATCCTGATGCTCTTCATGATTCGGAAAGAGATGAATATTGCATATTATATGAAACTTAGGAATAATTTAATTTTAGTTATTCATAAATAAGTAAAATTAAACATATTTTGGCATATGAGATCAAGCTGGATGATGGACAGTTTGTTGTACTGTTGTTTATTTTTTAGGTGTAGTTCAAGTTTTCCAAAGTGATAGAAACTTTTTTTTAAAGCTGAAATCATGTCATTAACCTTTTTTCTTTTTAATAGATGAATGAAACATTTCATGAATCAAAACTGAGAAAACAGTACGTCAAAGCTCACACTGTGCAAGTAAGGTATGCACAAAGGCATTTGAAACAGTTTTGACTTTAACCTCGCCATTGTTACTTAGCGAATTGTATTTCTGTGGTGTGAAACTTTATGTGTGAAATAAAATTGAATTTAGTGTGAAGAGACCCACCCCCGTGCTTCATAAGGAAATGTTTTATTGTTTGTTAGAAAATGAATACAGGGCTGGAGAGATGGCTGGAGTGTTGTTCCTCCAGAGGACCCAAGTTCAGTTCCCAAACCTCACATGATAGCTTACAACCATCCATAACTCCAGTTCCATGGGCTCTAACGCCCCCTTCTGACATCCATGGGTACTGCATACATGGTGCTGTTAAACACACATGCGAGCAAAACACCCATAACACAGAAAATAAAATAAATCTAAAAACAGAAAACATATAGATCAACTAAACCATAACGATGAATTCCAATTTATCTGAGGACAGAAGATCACGAAGTAAATTGAAATCTAGAATATACTTAAAACTTTTAACATGAATAAGAGAGGGCCATTGAGATAACTTGTAGCATAGAAGCACTGGGCACAGCCTGATGACCCAAGTTCCATCCTAGGATCCCAGGGAGATCTGAATTTAGGGAGCTATACACTCTGACACAGCATGCATGCCAACACACACACACACACACACACACACACACACACATACATAAATAAATAAACAAATAATTTTCATTTTTAAATGAATAAGAGAGCATGTGCAGAATGATGTCTGTACTAATTTAGAAAAATTATTTTTGGGAATTGTAAACAGATTTAAAAACTTGATTTGATATCAAAATAAGGAAATTCCACATAACAATAAATTTAGGGATGTTGATTAAAAGTCACACTCACATACCACCCTGGTCCTCCACCCCACATGTTAACAATAGACAAAAGCTGCTGGGGCAAAACAGAACATTCACGTAACCCCATGACTAAGAGACTGCAGAAAGGACGGGTCATAAATTACAAGCTAGACAGGGCTGGCTGCATATTGAAACCTTCTCCCATTAAAACTACATATATAAAATAAATGAATAAATAATAAATGGAGAAATTAGGAACTGACTCTTTAGCAGTTTATAACTGATTCTAAGATTAATACAATACGTTTACGATGGATATCTTTTTTCCTCCACGGTTAGGGAGCCTACAGAAGTAGTTTCACAGCTTCATCCATTGTCAAGATGAGTACACATGTATTGATAAAGAATTGGGAGGAAATTGATATGAGCAGAAAGAAGCGCAAACAGACGTTCCCATATTTGAAAATGTTGGAGTTGTGTCTCTAGAAGTCTCACCCCTGTGACAAGGTTCTCAGAAAGGAGAGTTGGTCAAGAAGATAAATTTTTCACCACCAAGAGATGGATCCTAATTAAAATCAGCTCTTCAAAAACTATTTGCCACCTGTCTGCATAAAAACTATTTGTCCTTACCTGGCAAGATTTTTAAAACTTAGGGAAATAATGTCCAGAATATTCTATTAATAAGCTTAGAATGGAGCTAATAGAGTTCAGTTTTTAAATATGTGTTAATTTTCATTTCAAGGAAATGTGAGCTCTGCTGGGCATTAAGAAGTTTCAGCAAGAATAAAATACAAATCAGGCTCTCATTACTAATTTAGAAGCCAATTAGAAAATTAAATCATCAATTAGTGTATATGAAGGTATAAGTATATCAAATTGATAATCTAGGTACCAGAAAAGACTTTTAATTTCTAAATCCTAGTGTAAAACTCTCATATAGACCAAAATCAAACACAGACTTTATATAGGGTTGGACCCCAGATGAAGGCAGGGCTGTGACCCTGGGTTAGAAACATGAGCTTGAGCAAAACTGAAATGTCTTTACTTAGCCTTATGTCTTAGAAACAAAATTATTGAGTAAAGAATTTTTAATAAGTTTATCAAATGGACTATCTACACTTTTGTAGGTTATATGTGTCGTAGTGTTCCTTGCTATTTAAATATCATGTTTAACTATTAAAATACAAAGAGAAAAATTCTGTGCATGATGTTATATGGGAATTAAAAAAAAATTAACACCCATGAAGACACAAGAAGGTGCCTGTGTTGCCCTGTGAAAACTTAACTCAAAGTTAGATAAATACAGAAGCATAAAACAAATCTTCACATTTCAAAAGTGAAAGCTTCACATTTCTTTACTATTAATTAGATCTGATGAGTTCTTAAAGACAAGAGGTTCTCGGGAAAATATTGACAGCTTCCCAAGTGAATTAGCCAATCATTCACAGAGGGAAAAACCATTCTTTAAGTGTAGTAATTCCATGTTCCAATCACAGCATTCCAGCAAAAAGTTCCTAAACCTAATGCTCCACAAATATAACTAGCATTTTAAACCTGTGTATGTGTGTGACTATATAATCATCCATAAACTTCAATTTTCCTTTATCTCCCTGTATACATCCAAAATAAGTACAATTGGAAGCCACTCTGGCTATATTTAAGGCTCAAGTTTAGATTAAAATTAATCATGCCTATAACAAATTAAAAGATTCTCCAATAAGGAATAACAGAAAGCATATTTACTTAAGATAACATAGAATACATAATGGAATAAATTTTGTAGTCACTGAGGGAATCTTGATCTTAAACATAGTTTCCATTTTTGTTAGCACGTTTTGAAGGTTTGAAGAGGAAGTTATTGGACTCTTATGTTGCATAAAGCTCTAGGTTATTAATTATCAAATACCTAAATACAGATAGATACAGAAATAGAGAGCCAGATGTAATGGACCTTTGTTAGAGTTAGTTATAGTTGTTCCCTTGTAAAATTTATAGCTTATCCATTTGTATTTTCAAGTCAGAATGGCAGATAAAATGAGTTCACTCTTTGTAACCTCAGTCCTGATAGCCAACAAGTGAATAAACAATGACTCACTATTGCAAACTGCAATTCCATTTAAAACAACAACAAATATAAAACAAAATAGGCTTCATTTTTACCTGTTTCTGATTTTATTTTTCTTAGTGCCCCTGCAAAGTCCATACTAAATTCATAATACATAAATACTAATATTTATACTAATGAATAATTTTCACTCACCACTATGGTATTTAAAAATTCTTCTATATTCATTAATAAGAAGCTCTCAATCTGTAATGGTTAAAGAAAATACTAAATAAGATTAGTATTCAATTTGGGGGATGAGAGCCAGAAACAGAGGATGAGAACAACTTGCTATATAATCACAGTGGCCAATACTAGATATAAAATTAAAACTCAATTTCCCCGGATCTAAAAATCAAAACAAAAATATTTCATTACATCTATAAAATGATATTTCCCCTCCCTTGGGAGAGACCAGATGGTGAGCAAACCATAGAATGGTTCTATTGTATTGTCTCACGTTCTGTCTCTCTACAAACTCCCCTCCCAGGATCATTAAGAGTGACACAGGTTCAGTCATGAAACAAAAGTTTACTTGTCTGTTTGTGTTTTACAGCAAAGCCAAAGGGAAGGTGGTGATACACGCTGTTCTGAAATTTAAATCCTGTTATAAAAATAATGTGGAAAAATTCTGGAACAGTGTTGAAACCATTCTGTATCAGAAACTCAAAAGCCAAACTGGATTACTTATAGATTTTTCCTCATTTAAATTTTCAGGTAAGAATACATATGGTATGGGATGACTTTTATCATTTCATGGTATTTTGTTATTCACATGAAGTAGAATTTCTTCCTTTGAATATTGTACCATATAAAATGATAGCTATTTTTATGCCCCCATGAAAGTAATCAGAATCTCAAATAACATTTTTTTTTTTTCAAAACACATCATCTGATCCATGGTTTACTCTGTGGTCATGAAGACTCCTTCTGTTCTGGTAGTCTCAACAATCTAGACTGCCAGAATTGGGGGAACTTTTAAAAAAAAACAAACTCATTTCTTAATATCTACTTAATGGAACTTGTCTCACACGGTCACATATAATCTGATTCTTGCTCCCTGGTTTGTGAGTATAATAACTCAGAGCGTAATAAAAGTACAGTCATCTCTCGACAGGCTGTCGGTCCCCACTATGAATCCTGTTATAAGAATAATGTAGAAAAATTTGAGGATAGAATTGAAAAAGTTTTGTATCGAAAGCTTTTTCAAGGGTGGGAAGGTATTGTCGCTTCTAGAGGAAGGACTAAGATGTTGGGGTTAGGGTCCGAGGACAAGCATTGCTTTCACTGAACATCAAAGTATCAAAAGAGCAAAATCTGAGCATGCTTCTCGTGGATAAGAGACCACCCCTGCTGAACAGAGACGTCTCTGAGATCCTGAAATTTTCCTTCTCACATCTCTCCTCCTCATGTAGCTCTTTCTGTACATAGTAGCCTCAAAATAGCAGGAAGAAATCAGCCTTCCAACTAGGAGAGAAAATACCACCAAAAGGTGTATTTTTAGAAACTCATCACTAACTATATAAACTCAAGTATAAAATAAATATTATATAAAGCCTTCGGTTAATCTTTAGGCATTAGATTCTCATTTTTACTGGGTACTGTGTGGATGGCAGGATGTTCTGGGCTCAACCCAGCCTTGTGGAGACAGTGTGGAAGATTGGCAGATTGGCAGAGCTATCTCCCATGAGGGCATCTCAAGGGTGGTAGGGCTGGTGTCTCTGGCCACCTGAGCTGGCAGTCTGAACCAGCAGTGATAATATGCCACAGCTCGTGGCCATAGGCCTTATCTAGTTGGGAAGATGGTTGCTGAATAAGAACAAGCCAGATTGGGTGCCACCATTTTAAGTAATTACCGCAACATACACACACACACACACACACACACACACAAACGTTCTTCCCTCCCTTCTATACTCCCTTTTCCTCCCTCACCCTCTGTCCTTCTTTCTATCCTTTTCTCCCTCCCTCCCTTTCTTCTCGTATATATCCTTTTAAAAACTATCACTTTTAAGAAACTGTGAAATCCCAGACATTATGGCAAAATACCATTTTATTGTATCTCAGGATATTTAGGGTTTGGCTCATGTAAACTCTTTATAGTCTTCCAAAATATTTAATCTTCCAAGATAAAGCTTTAATGTTTAAAAGCGTATAGAGCTCTCAGAAACTCCTCCAAGTTTTTTCAAAGATACACATGGTGAAATTTCTTACAGACTTAAAATAATAACCAAAAAAAGCAGCCTAAAGGTGTGTCAAAACACAAGGGTTGCTTTACGTTCATACCCTGTGATGTTCCAGAAGAGTCTGTCTTTGTGTTAGTTCCTCTTTCTACTGTAAATGGTACCCTACTGCTGACTGAGTATGTTATAGCAAAAAAGAAATTGCCTTGTTTCATGGTTCTGATCCAGGACCTGGTTCTGTTCTGTCGAAGGACTCTTGCTATCACAGGAAGGACAAATCATCTCTTGGTGCAAACCAGGAGTACATGTATATGATTTCTGTTCACTTTTCTTATATTTGATTAGTTACTCAATGATTTTACCTGACATTAGTCAACATTAATAGCCACAAAATTAGTATTTTCTAAAATTTTATAATTAGTATAGTAATAATATACTATATTATTGTTCTATAATTATTATTGTGACTAATGACTCCCAAGTGAGGGAGAATTAACCTCTCCCAGAAATGATCCACCTAATTTAGTTATTCAATACAAAATTTTGATTGATAAAATTATACCCAGGTTATATTTATATGTTTATTCATGCATATATGTATATATATGTATATATGTATGCATGTATATGTATCTATCTATCTATTTATCTATCATCTGTCTCTATCATTTACTTATCTACATTCTACCTATATGTAACAACAATAATAAAATAGGGGCTATCAATTTGAGAGGAATGAGAAGTGACAAAGGGAACATGAGAGGGAGAAAAGAAAGGGAAGGGGAGAAAGGATGTAAATGTAATTTAATTAATTTAATTTAATTAACATTATATATTTAACTAATAAGAAAACATATCTATAGATTGAAAAGAAGAAGCCATGTGGTGGCATAGGCAAAGACATTTTCAGACAAAAGGAGGTATTAGACATGGTCAGTACAGCAAACTAGTTAGGTTGAAAGTACATCTTCATAGCAGAGATATGAAAACGTGTGTGTGTGTGTGTGTGTTGTATATTGTGTTTCAGTCTCTGTGTCAAAAGGCATGTAAAATTAGATCATTCTTCTGATTTGATATTTCATGAGCATGTTAATAAAATATTGGGGAAATACAGCAAAAAATTAAATACATAAATAAATAAATAAATAAATATTATATTTCTAACATTCTTCCAAATTTTAAAACATTGCATATGATCTCGGGGAAATACTCACTCTGGTAGTCTCTTCCAGACAACTTATTTTTCCAGTACTTGTGTAGCAATGTTAAGCTATACTCTTGTCAGGAGCAGTTAAATGGAGGAGATTAAGTTCAGATGAACTCTGGTATTGTCTTAGGTCTTGGCAAACTTCTGCCTCTCCTTCAGGTCTTAGCAACCTTCTGCCCCTCCTTCTTTGTCCTTCATCAGAAGTTAGGTATCTCATAAAACTGAGTGAGAATTCACACATGTAGTACCAAACCTAGCAGCTGACAAAGCCATTCCCCAAAACCACAGTGGAACAAGTTAATACAGGGCTTATATTCATGACAGCTCTCATCAAGATGAACTTTTATTCTTTGGTCAACACGTAAGTAAGATCTGTGAAATGTATTTGGCAGCCACATTGCTGTTTAAGCACTTTCTTAAATACTGTGGTCTTCTGATGAGACCTAGTTAGCTCACTTATTTACAACAAACATGTTAAGGCTGTGAAATACATTTTCATACATGCTGCTTAACATACAGAAAAATGTGTACATTTTTAAGACAGACTTACGTGCAGCTGTCCAGGGCTGTTAATTCAATGAGTGGCTGATTATAGTACCACTATCCTATGATATGGCTAGAAAAAATAGCAGTATAAAACAGTGGCTGAGATCACAGATTCTGCTACTAAATGGCTGGGCATTTGCATTTTCAGTTCTTTATTTATTAGCTGTATGACTCTGGGGCATTTACTTAACACTTCAGTGCCTCAGTCTGACCATGTAATAATAGAAATGAGGATAAGAATTTTTAATAATTACTTTATATAGTTGTGAAGATTTTGGAAACTGATACATTTGTACATTAAAAAGAATGTAAACGTTTAACACAATTATTATTAGTTACTGATATTTAACACAAATTATTTATTACTGAGGTTTTATCCAGAGAAAACAAAGCCACTCAATACTTATGTTTTATAGATTTGAAATTTGTCTTAGACTACTAAGTTGTTTAACTATTTTCTATTGTTTCTATTGTAATAAAATGCTATAACCAAAAGAGACTTGGGAACCAAGGGGTTTGTTTTACCTCTTATAAAAAAAATTCAGCTTATACTCCATCACTGAGGGAAGTCAGGGCAAGAACTCAAGACAGAAATCTGAAGCAAAAGCCATGAATACATTTTGCTTACTGGCTTGCTTCTCATGTCTTTCTCTGTGTGCTTTTTATGTAACCTAGGACCACCAGACCAGGGATGGCACTGCCCATAGTCAACGGAGTTCTCCCATGTCAATCATTAATCAAGAAAATGCCCAGTCAACTTTCCAACATGCAATCCGACAGAACATCTTCTCAACTGAGGTCCCTTTAGTGAACTTGTCACAAAAAAAAGAAAGAAAAACAAAACAAAACAAACAACAACAAAACACAGGAAAAATATCAGTCAGGGGTTGGTGAGATGGCTCAGCAAGTTGATAACCTGAAATTATTCCCTGGAAACATGGTGAAAGGAAAGAACTGATTATTACAAATTGCGTTTTACCTCCATACACCCAAGATAACACACACACACACACACACACACACACACACACACACACACACACACACACACAAATGAATGAATATAGTAAAAATTGAAGTAAAAAAATAAAAGATAGACAGACATGATTATTCTCTTTAATTTGATAGCTTTTGGATTTGGTCCTTGAATCACAACTCTGGGTGTCACAGTCCAGCTCATTACTCCAGAATAAAAAGTGTGGCTGCTTCTGAGAGAAAGAGAAACAATATTTCTTCTCCATTCTTAGATATCTGTTTCCTCTCATTAGTACCTTCTAAAGCCCACGATATGTTACTTTTAACAGAAATGTGTGGCCTAAAGGCTTCTGTTTATGATGACACATTCTTCAGATCACTCTCAGATCTGCAAACACCAGGGCTGGCAGAGCAATGAGCCACAGGAAGCCAGGAGGAATTCTGGTTTAACAGGACACAGTAGTCCATGTTGGTTCAAACTTCAATAGTCTGGCACCAGGCAGTTATATTTTAGGTATAATTAAGTACAGAATGATTTAGAAAAAAAGTTTCCTGACGTAATACAATCTTGTGTGCAAAATATATTTTATCAAAATATCAAAAGATATATCAAAACTCTTTTTAAAGTACATGTCACTTCTTTCATTGAAGATGGGTTCCATAAATAGAGTACATGTGTCATCTTAAAGGCCTGGAGGAGTATATAGTGTGGTCTCCAATATACAGATAGTTCCAGGGTCACTAGGCTACTAACTACCTCTGGTCCTGTTTGTAAGAGACTGGGGGAACCTGTGGCCATACAGATAATGCAAAGGTCACCAGGTTATTAACCACACTCACATCCAGTCTTCTGGGTGAAGAACAGGTTAAATATCTCTTTCTTTCAGGAGACATAAATGCATGTTTAGCACTTCCAGTTTCCCTGGTGCTTATCTGAGCACAAGGACTCTGTCCAGTACAGCCCTGGACATGGAGTCTGCAGTAGAGGAAGAACAGCATCATGTAACAACTTCCTGATGAAAGAGAGGCTTCTCACTTACTCTAGATCACTTCATTCTTTTTTCTTTTCATTCATTTATCTCTTCATACTTTACCTATCATTTTTTGACTCTACAACTTAGTAAAAAAAAAAAAAGTATTCAAAGTTTCAGGCATCCATCAAGGACCTCGGGTGACAACAGAGTCTTTACGGATTAAACTAGCTAAATTAAAACTGATATTACACTGGATTAAGGTGGCACCATTTCTGTGTATAGTGTCCTAATAAGAAGTCAATCTGAAAGCACAAACACATATCAACCATGTGGGAAGAGACTGGGTTAGCAATCACTCACACCAAAGAACACCAAGGAGTCCTTAGAGCCACCAGTAGCCTGAAAGAAAGGAGGAGGCATTCCTTACAGAGCATTAAAGAACATAATCCTCATACCATCTTGACTTCAGACTTTAGCCTTCATAACTGAGAGAGAGTAAATTATATTAAGTCATATCATCTGAGATAATTGTTTATACCAGCCCAAGAGAACTAATAGAGATAACTGTGGAAACCACCACGTCCAAAATAATGGTTACCTAAGATTTCCTCAAATACAGTGTGACACCCTAAACGGGAATCTCCACAGTGGGCAGCATGTTCTTTATTGGTTAGTCAGAATAAACTAATAATACTGATAATAGAGACATCTTTGACATTTCAAGATTTGCTAAATATCTAGGAGTTAGGCCAAACACAATTTCTCTGTTCTATTAGCTCTGGGATCCCAGTGTATTTCATGTAAATTTGTTTGCCTCAAAGTATAACAAGAATCTATCAAAGCAAAGGCATGAGTAAAGAAGCTGATAAATACCACTCAATAAGCCTTGTAACATGAGTCTCTTTCAACTGTCAAGTGACACAAACCAATTTATGTTATTGGATCACACAGCTTTAAGAACTGGCATGCAGATTGCCTCTAGAAGGGGCTCCAAGCAGGTTACAGAGAACTATTTTTTTCTTTCATTTCTTAGCTTCATTCTTAGGAATGACTCACAAAGTTCTCCAGAGGATAATAATAATGAGAGAACAAGGAGCTGCTTAATAAGCCAGGAAAAACACAATGTGAAGCACTGATTTTCCCTGCTTGATCACCAAAAAATGTAAACAGGGTGGTAGAGAACACTGTATGTCTCAGGTCACATGACAGCTAAACCACGTGGATGGAGAAAGAGGAGGGAGGAGACATTTCTCCCAAGAAATCCTGGCAAGCAGCAAATATATCCATCACTTGCCAAAGCTGGCATCTAGTGTCACCTTGGAGTGGGTTGACACTACGAATAACTACCCATATCTTTTTGTATAGCTTCTGATAGTTGTCTATAGAAGTTTCATTTTTATGTCATTTGACAGTCAAGAGAATGCAAATCATCAGCAAATGATCAGTCCTGTTTTGTATCAAACGTTTCAGGGCAATCAATGAAGAATGCAATGTCCTAGAGGATGAATTCCAGGATCAAAGTCCACTTATTTTAATGTCTGATTGAGGGCTTTCAGCCTGGTCCCTCAGTGGTTCTTGGTGCATTCTCACTTAACAAAACATGCTAGATAATTATTTCAGAACAATGCTACTCCCAGTGTATCATAAATTCACATTGCTTCGTTAACTAAGAGGAGTGAAGCTGTGATATTTTAAAAAGACCCTAACAAACAGTGGGACAGTAGAGGACACTTAGACTCTCTACCCCCAGTTCCTTCAAAATCTAACCACTTATCCCACAGGTTCTTAGTTTCTTCATCTTTAAAAGGAAGAGAATGACATCACAGACATCATAGCACATACAGTAAACTCATAGCATAATAACTGGCACATAGCAAGAATGAAAGAAATGTTGCTATATAAAATATATTAAACCATTCATCGATTTTTCTGATAACTGAATATTGAATGTTCACTGTACAACTCTCTCTCTCTCTCTCTCTCTCTCTTCTCTCTCTCTCTGTGTGTGTGTGTGTGTGTGTGTGTGTGTGTGTTTGTGTGTATGTGTTTCATGGATAGATGGATTCAAAGCATGGCAGTAAGCCCTTTTAAATTGCTTTTACAAGCTTTAGGAGTGAAGCAACTCATGCATAAAGATCACAGAAGATCATAGCTCATGGAAAAATATAAACACCAAATCAAACAACGTATCCAAAAACATGTTTGTGCTTAATAAATATATTTACTGCAGGAAAAACATTTCATATAACCCTTTGATTATTATAATACTATGTCATTGCAAAGTAAGATGGTTAAACCACCTGTCATTGACTATTTAACATAAATACTAGAAGAGACATTTACATATTTCTTCCCTAATTGAAAAATAGTTATTTCCCTACAAATAATTTCTTAGGAGGGTATTGTGGTGCATGCCTTTAACCCCAGCACTTTGGAGACAGAGGCAGGCATATCTCTGAGTTTGAGGCCAGCCTGGTCTTGATAAAGTGAGTTCCAGGATGGCCAGGGCTACATAGAGTAACCCTGTGTCAAATAAATAAATTAATGATAACAATAATAATAATAATAATAATAGTAATGTGTAGCAAATTTTTAACCAATTTTATTTATTTTAATGAAAAGAGAGCTGATATTCATTCCCAAACCCCAAATTTTAACTTTATGATATTTAATACCATGGCCCATTAAGGATGATTAAGCCAATAGTTAAAATTAGCTCTTCAGGATCACTTTTACCTCATTCTGTAGCTTTTTGAGACAGCTTCATAAGAAGTTTAGGGTGGCTTGGAACTTGTTAAGGCTGCAGCTTTCCACCAACACATATCCTGCTGCAATTTTCTCTTTGTTTTATGGCTGCTTATTGGATATTGTTAGATAAACAGAACATATACTTAATATTTAATATGCATGTCATTCAAGTTTTTAATGTCCAAGAGAAATGTAAGTGACATTTCATACACTAAACAAGTTGTCTCACTAGGTGATGAGTTTGCCTATCGCTGAGGTAGCTGATGTAAACTCTGAAGCCTTGAGTAAGATGACAGTTCATTTGCAAGATAATCCCTGAGCAAGGCGACTAGTCCAATAATAGACTAGACAAATACAGTGCCAGTCCCTTGCAAGCTGTGGAAGAAAAAAAAAACACACAAAGCAATTGTGTAAAAGAAAAAAAGCTTAAAGTGCATCTACTGAGGCAAGCAGTTTAAATGAGATGCCTTATAAAATTGAAGTGCCTCATAATGTTCACAACTTTAATGGGCCATTTAAGGCTATGATTTTTATTTGTTTTTGAATAATAACAATCAGTTCCCACGCAAAAAACACTGAATCGTTTAGGTATGAAACAATGCTAAGCACTTACCCTAAATTGTAATTGCTTAAAGCAGAGCTTCAAACCGTGTGGAAGAAAAAGAAAATAATGAAACAATAAACTCCACAGACACAGATGGTGACCCTGACTCACGGCCAAGGCGTTTACAGACAAGGAGGAAGGCGTGCCCTAGCACCCGTGAGCAGCTGGCTAAAACTGAAGCATGGATTGACTTAAACACATATTTTCATGAGCCTTGACCTTGAGACAAGGAATGACTTCACTGAGTCATGATGTAAATGACTGAACAAACACCATCCTCTTCTCTTTTTTGATAAACCTTTAAAGACATTTGAAAGAAAATATGGTTGTCAAAATGTGTTTTCTTAGGTAAGAACCAATTTTCAGCTTTAACAAATCTATCTTAAAACATATCAGTTATAACACCTTGATCATCTGCATTTTGTGGACAATAAGAATTGTTAGGCAATTCTCAGAATAGTTAATAATTTATCTTTTAAATAAAAAATATTACCTCTTAAAATGTTTTCTGTAAAACTCCCAAACTTACCAAGGACTTCCCTACATCCCTAGAAATAGCCACTAACATAGGGTGGCTATTGTGGTGGTCTCAGGCATTGGGGAAGTGTGGGTTATTAACACCATCAATGACTTCCTCAAATACTTGGAGTTCTGAGTCCTCACATATTTTTTTATGTTATTCCTGTTTTCATCCTTCGGTGTCCACAAGAGTCCTTACTGTCATATCTGTTTTCCCCTAAGTTCTTTCTATCTTCACTCCATTTCTTTTCAATATTTTACAGTGGCATATATACAAAAATTAGAAAAGCAAACCTCTAAATGAAAGTATGTCAGACCATTTACTAATTATTGAAACTTCAGGATATTGTTTTTCGTAACTCCTGCAAATATCCTTTTTTTCCAAATTCCTGAGTTCACCATATAGAAAATGTAGTGAAGTTTCCCAAAAGATGTAATTAACTATGACTGTTAACATGTGGCTTCCAGCCATTAAAAATTTATTTAAAAATAATATTTCTTTGTACACATTTTAAATGTATTTTTCAATTTAGAACTTGAGACACTTATAACTAAATAATATAATTTTGTCGTAAACACTCCCTATCATAAATAATAATCAGATAGTCACTATTTAAAGGTGGTTGTGATTAATAGGGCACATGAGATAAACTACACTAAAATGTGCACAAAATAATAATATGGATATATTTATAGAATGTTGCATAATGTTATTACATAGTAATAAAATAACATAGCATACAAGTTGTTCTCTGACCTTGCATATTACACCCACACATAAAACCTATCATCTGTGAAAACAACTCGTGATTTACTCAATACTGACTTTTAAAGCCTCATCATCAACTGTTAGCAGGTAAGGTATGTACTCTAAAAAACTGACCTGCATCAGTCTGAGGGATGGCAAATGTATAACTACAGGACAATTCTGTCGAACTGAAAAAAAAAAAAAAAAAGGAAAGCAATTACTGCGGCTAGATATGCAGTCAGGTGACCAACCGAAGTGTAGAGTGAGGGGAGCATTCTGGTTCTGTTCAAGCATAACCCAGACCCACACTCTGCTCTTTTGCTTTTAATGCCAACCAGTGACATTATAACTGTGTGTGCACTAAAATATCATGAATAAGGAGATAACTTTTGAATCACAAAATAATATCTGGCTTAACAAGTTCATATAACTTACAGTTTTATAGTTTTCAGAAATCCATCAGTTGGACATTTTTAAATGTCCCTAAGATAGTATGGCTGAATGCTTTTACATAGAAAATGCAGGAAACACATCTAAAAAGTAGTAATCAGGTTATTTAGAATTTGGACTCATGTAAAGTAACAAATTTACCTAAATTGCATTAAAGTCTATATTCTGTATAATTAATATTATGAATGAGCCTGCTACTAATGTAAAAAAAAGTTATTCCTTGTTCTTAGAATTTTACAATTCGTTTCAGATTTTTTTCTCACAAGGAAAAAAGTTTACTAAAAATCAGATTGAGAGTGTTGCTCTTATAAATCCTTATCTAGCTATTGTTTGTTTGCTTGTTTGCTTGCTTTATTGAGATGGATCTCTGTGTGGTCCTCTTGCCTTGGAATTCACTCACTATGCATAAACTAGGATTGAAGAGTATAAGGATATAGAGTGAGAGTCCTCCTCCTCCTCCTCCTTCTTCTTCTTTCTTCCTTCCTTCTCCTTCTCCTCCTCCTCCTCCTCCTCTTCCTCTCTCCTTCCCCTTCCCCCTCCCCTTTCCCTCCCCCTCATTCCCTCCCCTTCCTCTTTCTTGTTCTTCCCTAAGACATAATCTTACTATGTAATTTTGGCCATACTGGAACTTTCTTTGTATACCAGACTATCCTCAAACTCACAGAAATCCACCAGCCTCTTTCATCTCAGTGTTAGATTTTAAAGGGGGGCACCCCCACACCCAGGACATAAATCCTCCAGTCCATCCAAACCTGCTTCTCATACTTCCCAACCATGAACAGTAGAGATGAATGCTATATAGGACTAATCAGAGAGTATGTTTTAAATCTAATATTCAACCTCCAACCATATTATACCTATATTTCTCTGGCCTTAAAATAAATTCTTTGACTCCTTCCCCAAAGAATATTTTGTCAGCTGTTCAAGCCTCCCATTTTGCTTAAAATTTGTTGGTGCATTCAATTATCTACAGGTCAGCCATAAAACCAAACACATAAAAAATGAACAGAGCTAGACATTATTTTTAAATTAATTGAGTTTTTGATTCACTGAGGATAAATCCACATCTGTACTTTGATAACTTAAGCCCTTGGAGAATAACAATGCATGTTTGCTGGGCAGTGTGGGTTTTTAATTTTCTTGTCCTATAAACTGGTCTGGCCTCAGCTTCACTCCTCCCTCAGCCATGGAGTGCTGGAATTACAGCTGTGAGCCACCACTCCCAGGATTCTTACCAGCCTTTGATCCACATCCTCCTTGGCAGAGATGGAACTATTGTTTTCTATGACTTCCTCAATATAGGCCACTGTAAACTGGTGTGATTGCAAGGTCAAGCCACAAAGCTTCCAACTTCTGAGTGTGAGTCAGGGGACTTAAAAGGCAGGAAATTCAGACAGCCACCGCTGTGACTCAATCTGAAAGGAAAATGACATAAGTCAGTCTCAATTCACTGTAGCTGGCCTTCCACACGTGGAAGTCATAATAACTATTCTCTGTTAAGCTATGGGATGGCACAACCTTTAAAAAGCAAACTACAAATTCAATGCATTTGTTTACTTTGGAAAGAACTACATCAATAAAGAAAACCTCAAGAAAAGAAGAAACAAACGAACACCATGACTTTTAAAACTATCAATTAAGACTAGGACAATAATTGTCCAGTCTATTTAAAAGTTTGTTTCTAAAATTTTTAATATTATTTTATATATTACCAAGCATCAAAAATTCAAAGCCAAACTATAGATACCATGTCAAATTAAAAAAAAATAGCCTCTGGAAAATAGCCATGAAGGATATATAAAAGTATGGCAGAAGACTTCTCACATAGGTGTGGCCCCTTTCTTCTGTAGCCCAGCTGACTGCTAAGTGCCTTTGCCTTTCATTTAGACAGGTCAGCATCTGGTAAAGGATTCTTTTGTCTTCCTGATTTATTGTGCAACCAAATGTAAAATGGTAAGTGTAATGAAAATAAAGTTTGGATACTTCTTCCTTGATTTATAGAAATCAAGAACATAAAATGAATCAACATAGACATTTGTAGTGTTTACCTCATCACACAGTTGATAACGCCCTTTTGAACTCTTTATGCACAACTGGCTAGTGGATTGACAGTTTCCTACATATGAAATTTGAAGTATGACTCATTTATTTTTTCTCTCCTCATACTTTTCCCACATCAATTGAGCAAATTTGAGATTCTGTTCACAAGTGATGTGCATAGGAAAACTGTCTGTTATAAATGATTCTTTCCCAAATCTATCTAGGAGTGAGAAGAAAATTTTAAACTATGTCTTATTGACAAATTAAATCCTTTTGATCCAAACTAAATGGGCAGTGAGATAGAAAACAATTGAATCATAGCACACAAAAAATATAAATTTTAAAGTATAGTAAAAATGCACCTAACATAAATACAAATGCTAAACTAAACTAAAATTACTACCTGACCCAGCTGCTCTACTCATGAACACACATGTAAAGGACCCTAAGTCAGCACATCCATATCCTCCACTCATAAACACACATGTAAAGGACCCTAAGTTAGCACATCCATATCCTCCACTTATAAACACACATGTAAAGGACCCGAAGTCTCACCAAACTATAGATATCCAAGCCAAACTATGGATATAGTTCTCATTCCTGGACAGATTTGGGAAAGAATCATTTATAACAGACAGTTTTGCTATGCACATCACTTGTGAGCATCCATATGTATTACAACACTGCCCATAAGAGCCAAGATATGGACCAGCCTAGCTATCTATCAACAGATGACTAAAGAAAATGTGATGCCTACATAAAAGGGAATTTTGTTCCTCTGAAGAAGAATGACATTATAACAGTTGCAGAAAATACACAAGGATATAGAGTATTATGTTAAGTGAAAAAAACCAAACTCAAAGAGACAAATACCATATTTTCTTTCGTTTATGGACCCTTGATGGAAAGCATTTGTGTGTGTGTGTGTGTGTGTGTGTGTATGTCCGTGTGCATGTTTGTGTGTGGCAAATTATAAAAGAGAAAAAGGAGGTCTAAAGGAATGAGGGGATAGGAACAAGAGAGGGTAATGGAATATGTGTCAAGAAAGCAGAAACATGGCCTATGTTGGAAGGAAAGGGGGCAGAATAGAACATTGAGCGAGAACAAGAGAACAAGAACAAAGTATAACTATATGTGCATGAAAATATCACAGGGAAACCAACGTCTTCATATGCTAACCAAAAATTTCATTTCAATTTTAAAAGTGCAGTAAGGTGACAACACCTTAGTTTGTAGGACTGTTGTTAGGGTATCTTCCAGGATCTGTTGGAAGGTCACCACTTCTCATATATTTCAGGACATTTCAAAGGTAAAATTGCTTTGCAAATTATGAGGAACTTTAGTGTTTTTAGAATTAAGTATAAATATTTTATTTTTCCCTACGTTAGTTCATGAACAAAACTGGCCATCAAAATAGATAAAATGTTTACAAGTTATTTCCAAAACAATGTAAGCACAATTCATTTTAAAAATAAAATGTGTTTATGAATGTAAATAATTTTATTTTCTTGACTTTTAGACATTGCAATGCCAATAGCAGAAGATCTTCTCAATACATGTAAGTTTATGGATAATGTTATTTTCCATCAAATCTTCAGCTTTAGAATGCCAAGAAGAAGCCTGAATTTAGAAATGTGTATGTTACCATAGTTATGCTTTTTTAAAAAAAAAATTCTTTAATCTTTTTTTTTATAATCCAAACTTTATCCCCCTCCCAGTCCACCCTCTGACTGTTCTACATCCCATACCTCTTCCCCCCAACTTCCTCCTGTCTCCAAGAGGATGTCCTCACCCTACCTCCCACCCCACCAGATCTCCCCACTCCCTGGGGCCTCAAGTCTCTTGAGGGTTAGGTGCATCTTCTCTGAGTCCAGACACAGCAATCCTCTGCTGTATGTGTGTTGGGGGGCTTCATATCAGCAGGTGTTTGCTGCCTTGTTGGGAGTTATCCTTAAGCTGATTGATATCATAGATTTAAAATGTGGATCATTATCACATGCCATAATGGCAGAGGGGACCCGGAGACAAATAGCAGTAATTAAGAACTTAGAATCTGCTACATATGCATTTTGAGTTTCAGATCTGCCAAATTCTAAAGGGAAGAATTAGCATAAGTTCCTTAAAGTCCCAAAGCCTTACTTCCAAATTAGCATGAAGATAAAATAAGGTAATATAAATAAGTTCCCAGAGTATATGTCCTGAAAGTGCTCGGTATATGTCAGCTATTGGTATTCTCTGTTTACATGTAAGAATCACAGGCCCAGGAACCCTGACCCTAGCAACTAACTTAGTGTGCAGAAAGCTATATGCTTTCTTTGTAAACCATTTCTTCCTCGCTAAGCATGTCATTGTTTTCACCCCACCTTCACACCATTACTTGTCTCAGGAAATAGGATCCCTGAGGTGTCTGAAACTCTGAGCAAAATGTCAAGGAGAGCATTGTGTTTGTCTGGAACTAGGACTGGGGAAGCTGGATCAGAGCAGTCACCCTCTAGAGGAAGGTAACACTCACCCAGAGTGCTCTTACCACCCCTTGGTTCCTGCTCAGCTATTTAGGAGGAACTGGGACAAAATTTAAACACAAGGCTAATTAGGGTTTCTCTTTCTTTAGATTTTTGATTAAACAACTCACACGCAACTTAATAAAGCATTCAACGAAATTATTCCAACGAAACCTTCAGTAACTATTAAAATATACAATTATTAAAATATACAATTGGAAAGGTTGTCACGTTCATAGATGTCAGGACAGGTATATGAGCAGTGCTAATAAAGAGCTCTACTCCCCAGCTGGAACACTAAGACCCTTTCATAGCAGAATTTGACTCACCCTATCGAGGGTTCTGATTACACTTCTAATAAAAAGCAGCAAGGGTATGCAGAAAAAAAAATAAATTTGAAGAATGGATAACCAGGGTGTGACTCATTGAAGTATATTAAAATCCATTAGAAGTAGAACGGTAGGAGGGCAGTAAAAGCTCTGTGGCTTCTGTTATATCTGAAAGTATCAGCCAGCAACCTTCATTATGTTCTTTAAATCCTTGAAATTTCCCATCTGTTCTCTTCTGATATAATAAAGCTACAAGGTGCCAGGAACAACTTGATCAGAGGTAATAACAAGCTGTACAAGGAAAGCTTAACACAAAGCAGCCGTGAGTAAGTGGGAGCTTCAGGTGATGGAGAAAAAGACACTATGAGTAAGGTCAGAAACAGTGAAGTCATCAGCTCCTCCCAGAGGTACCTTTCCCACAGAGAAGGATCGTTGTTTTTATATTCCTCTGAAGGAAGCTGGGTAAAAACCAGCTTCCTTTAGGAGTCGCCCAAAAAGAAAGAAGGATAGGGAGGGACCATTATCCTCCTGGGTTCTGGATTAACTGCTTTATCCTCTGTAGAGTCAACAATGAGGGAGTAGAACGAAAAAGAGAAGGGAGTGACATCCCATGAGTCAACGGGAGAGTACTCCTTAGACAGAGCAGCCAGGAGTGACTGGAGGAAGATCCCTTAACCTGAGGTTAGAGATGCGACTATAAAGTAAGAAGTGTTAAAAGCAGTGTGCAAACCAAAAGGCTTTGGAAGCTCAGTTAGGAGCTTTAGAAGTATACAGGACTCCCCAGTGTTTCTCATACCTTCCTGCCTTCAGGAAGGGAGATCTCAAAGTATATACAGCCGCTATAATCACATACCAATTGTGAAGCAATTGACCAGCTAACATTTCAAATATTAATTCACATTAACATTTCAAATGTTAATTCAAATATTCTTATCCTTGATACAAATCAATTCTGTTGTCTCAGGTCTCTTACTCTTAACTCTATTGACACAGAGGCCAGTTTATAAGAAGTAATTAGAGATATCCTCCCCTTTGTTTACTGGATATCAGTAGGCATTTCGCCAGGATCCTACCCACATATGATAATCAGAAGTGTCTCCACCATTGCCAAATTACTAGCTTCTGCCTCAATCTATGCCTTGAACTTTTACATTTGTTTTTTATTCTCCAGATAAAGTAATAAACAAGTATTTTTATTTCATGTTTTACAGGCTTTATTTGTATAAATATTTATTGAGTTTCTTTTATGTAATATGTTTTCTATGGTGAGTTCTAAATATTTTTATGGAAAAAATATAATTTCTAATCTTTAAAGATATTTAACAATGAGATGGTAATCTGTAGTAAAGATGGCAAACTTTAAGGACAAATCCATTACTTTGGTTGGTATAAAGTTAACACAGTCAAAGGAACCAGAATCAGTCTGATGAATATCAAACATGCATTATTACTACAAATTTGCTTTGAAGACATCAGAGTCTGGTTGTTTTCTATGTTTCTAAATTGAAAAGACACGCACAGTTCTACTTCCCAGAAACATATGACTTTGAAAATTCTGGCCACCCCCAGTCATTTCTTCTGTCTGGGACTTTTTTTCAGCCTGTGCCATACTCTCATAATCACTCACATTTTTGTACGAATATTTTCAATAGCATTCATTGCTGTCTAGTCATAACTAAAGTTAAAGGCCAAATATCTCCTTGTACAATTTAGTAAGGCTGGTCTCTTCTAAAAGCAAACCTATAATTCTACCTACCTCATACATCAGGTTGCAGTAAGACAAGACAGACACAGAGCACACGGTGGGCACGGGAGACTAAGACGGCAATGTACTTGGAGTATCTCTTCAGGAAATCATGTCAGAAGCAAATCTATTCTAATTTCTCCCAGACAGTGAGATTTTTCTCAGTTACTAGTTAATAATGACATATGTTTGGGGACATTTATATAGAATAGCAACACACATGAATAAGCAAATTCAACACTGATGAACTCTTGTTTGAACAGGTTGTGGACGGCGCACAATTATTCACGGAGGCCACAAAATAGCAGGAGGCCAGGATGCTGAGGTTGGAGAATGGCCCTGGCAAGCCAGCCTTCAACAGAACAATGTCCACAGATGCGGAGCCACTCTGATCAGTAACTACTGGCTTGTCACTGCTGCTCACTGTTTCATAGGGTGAGATATGACCTGGGAAGGTCTCAAGGGCACTCAAGTACTTAATATTTAATAATCTTTCCCTATTTAATGTGATTGTGTAACTATGTCCAACTGTTCAATACTCCAGTGAGGTACACCCCCAGAATTGCTCACTCATTCATCACTAAAATAGTAAGTATAGTAGTCATCCAACAGACCTTTGTCAATAGTAGAAATATTGACATTTTGAACTAGATATAATTGTTTGCTGTGGAAAACTGGCCTGTGCACTGTGGAACACAAGGAAGAACCCCTGCCCTTAGTCACCAATAATATCTGGGTAGTAACAACCTCAGTATCTACAAAACATTGGCAAAGGTGAGTTGGCAAAATGGTTTCAATGACAGAGTGGCCTCAAGCTTACTGTGTAGCTTGAACTACCCACAAACTTGCAATCCTCCTGCCTCTGCTTACTACGTGTTGTGATTACAGGTGTCAGCTACTACACCCAGATGAAATGATAAGTGTTTGAAAAAGTGATTGTCCCAAGAGACTGCAACCTTACCATCCTCCTCTTCTTTCTCAGTGCTAGGGATTGAATCCAGGGCTGAGTGTATGCCAGGCCAGCACTCTTCCACTGGCCCTGGTAAAATTTCATCTCCAACTTGGTCAGCTCTACTGAAAACCATCCTTGCATATTATAACAGTTCAGTAGAAAGCTTGGAAATGTTCCAACAGGAATACTTCTCAGAACATAATATACAAAATACTGAATAACAAAGACAGAAGACACACTTATTTTATTTGTAGTTTACAATAGCTAAAAGATGAGATTTAAACGATAAAATTTCCATAAATTCTTTGCGTTTATACCTCCACTTACTTTTTATTATGTCTTATCATTTATGTTGTTCTTTATCTTTTAAATCTCTTGGTATTTTCTATTTGAACCAAAAAATAAAATGAACTTTCTATGAATTGTCTTTTCTCTTTAATCACCTTTAAATCAAAGTCTCACTACACATAGCTCTAAATGGCTTTGAATTTACTATGTAGCCCAGAGCGGTCTCAAAATCACCATTTTCCTGCCTCCATTTCTTAAGCACTATGATCACATGCCCAGCTATTGATTATCTTTTTAGGCATATTTTATAGAGTTACTCAAAATGTGTACAAACACTGTTTTGATTTCTTCATTTATATATAGCTCTTCTGAGAGGGGACAAAAGTTTTCCATAGTAGTTTACGCCTTTAATCATAACATAAAGTCAGGAGGCAGAGGCAGATGGGTCTCTGTGAGTTTCAGGCCAGCCTGGTCTACATAGCACATTCAGACCAGCCAGAAATGCACCATGAAACCTTCTCTCTCTCTCTCAAAAAAAAAAGTACTATGAAAATTCAAATTACTTAATTAGGTTTAGACAGTTAAGACTAGTTCCTTTAGCTCTAACATACAGGAATTTTAATAAATAAATCTATTTCCTTTAGGACTGCAAACCCCAATGACTGGAAAGTTAGCTTTGGGCTTCTTTTGAGTAAACCACAAGCACAACGATCTGTCAAGAATATTATCATCCACGAGAACTACAGTTACCCTGCACATGATAATGACATAGCTGTTGTGCGTCTGTCTTCGCCAATATTATATGAAAGCAACATCCGAAGGGCTTGTCTACCAGAAGCTACCCAGAAGTTCCCGCCCAACTCAGATGTAGTGGTCACTGGATGGGGAACGTTGAAGTCGGATGGTGAGTTTCTGACATCTTTCCATTACAGGACTCCAGCTATAGAAATTAAAAAGAAACACATTTAAGAATTACAACTAAATCTGAAAAATACTTCCTCAGGTTCATTTAAATTAGTTTAATGTCCGTGCAATGGACTGACTACTGTGCTGAGCATCATTTATTTGGAAAATATAATTTCATGGAGGTGTTTGCCAATCGCATTGGGAATGGCAGCTCTCAGAGGGTTTGGGGGGCCGTTGTTTCTTAAAGATTTATTTATTTATTTATTTTATGTATCTGAGTACATTAAAGTGTCCTCAGACACCCCAGAAGAAGGCATTGCATCCCATTACAGATGGTTGTGGGCTACCATGCTGGGAATTGAACTCAGGACCACTGGAAGAACAGTCAGTACTCTTAACTGATGAGCCATCTCTCCAGCCCCGGTTTTTGTTTTTGGTTTGTTTTTTTTTTTTTTCATTTGGATACATAATTTTCTCTGTGTCATTAATTCACTCAATAAATACTTATCTTTCATCAAGGAGAAAATATTTGAGAAAAGCCCACTTATCAAATACATTCTATGACCTTAATCAGGTAAAGAGTTAGGATAAAAATATGTCCAAAACACATTTTTAAAGCAGGAAAATGAAGCTAAATGATTTTAAGATCTATAACCACAGTAGTAAGCTTAGCTAAAACTTTATAAATGACTATAAAATGTATGCTTCTGACATGTGAAAATTTGATTTTACCTTCTAAAGCATGCACAGTAAGTGTAAAACTGTAAAATATTTTTCAAAAATATCCTATTATATATGATATTTAAACTAATTCTAAAAATAATTGTTTTTAAAAATAGTTTGGTGTGTTCATAACTATTTCTTGCTTCAACAAAAAGGTTTTACATTGCTTGAAAAAAAAACACAATTTTAAAGTTAAAAAACAATTTTAAACAGAAATTTTACCAAGTGTCAGAGACTAATACTGAGTTTCTAAACAATTAATACAATCTGGAGGGCTGGCAAGATGGCTAAGCAGGTCAAGATGCTTGCCTCCAAGCCTGGGACTGTGTTTGATACATAGAACCCACACACAAGCTAGAAAGAGAACACTGGATCAAGGACCTCCACATAAAACCAGACACACTGAGACTAATAGAAGAGAAAGTAGGGAAGAGCCTTGAACACATGGGCACAGGGGAAAAGTTCCTGAACAGAACACCAATGGCTTATGCTCTAAGATCAACAATAGACAAATGGGACCTCATAAAATTGCAAAGCTTCTGTAAGGCAAAGAACACTGTCAATAGGACAAAATGGCAACCAACAGATTGGGAAAAGATCTTTACCAATCCTACATCCAATAGAGGGTTAATAACCAATATATACAAAGAACTCAAGAAGTTAGACTACAGACAACCAAATAACCCTATTAAAAATGGGATACAGAGCTAAACAAAGAATTCTCAACTGAGGAAACTCAAATGGTCAAAAAGCACCTAAGGAAATGTTCAACATCCTTAGTCATCAGGGAAATGCAAATCAAAACAACCCTGTGATTCCACCTCACACCAGTCAGAATGGCCAAGATCAAAAACTCAGGTGACAGCAGATACTGGGGAGGAAGGAGGGAAAGAGGAACACTCCTCCATTGTTGGTGGAATTGCAAGCTGGTACAACCACTCTGGAAAGCAGGCTGGTGGTTCCTTGGAAAATTGGACATAGTATTACCTGAAGACCCAGCTATACCACTCTTGGGCATATACCCAAAAGATGCTCCAACATATAACAAGGACACATGCTCTACTATGTTCATAGCAGCCTTATTTATAATAGCCAGAAGCTGGAAAGAACCCAGATGTCTTTCAAAAGAGGAATGGATACAGAAAATGTGTTACATTTACACAATGGAGTATTATTCAGCTATTAAAAACAATGAATTCATGAAATTTATAGGCAAATAGATGGAACTAGAAAATATCATCCTGAGTGAGTGAAGTAAGTCAATCACAAAAGAACACATGTGGTATGCACTCACTGATATTTGGATATTAGCCCAATAGCTGGGAATACCCAAAATACAATTCTCAGACCATATGAAGCTCAAGAAGAAAGAAGACCAAAGTATGGATGCTTCAGTCCTTCTTTGAAGGGGAAACAAAATACTCAAGGGAGAAAGTACAGAAACAAAGTATACAACAGAAACTGAAGGAAAGGACCATCCAGAGACTGCCCCACCTGGGGATCCATCCCATATACAGTTACCAAACCCAGTCACTATTGTGGATGCCAAGAAGTGCATGCTGACAGGAGCCTAATATAGCTGCCTCCTGAGAGGCTCTGCCAGAGTGTGACCAACACAGAGGTGGATGCTTGCAGCCAACCATTGGCTGAGCATGGAGTCCCCAATGAAGGAGTTAGAGAAAAGACTGAAGGAACTAAAGGGGTTCACAACCCCATAGAAAGAACAACAATATCAACCAACCAGAAACCCCCCCCCCCCCGAGAGCTCTCAGGAACAAAACCACCAATCAAAGAGTACACATGGAAAGATCCATGGTTCCAGAAGTATACGTAGCAGAGGATGGCCTTGTAGGGCATCAGTGGGAGGAGAAGCCCTTGGTCCGGTGAAGGCTCGATGCCCTAGTGTAGGGGAATGAAAGCGTGTGAAGGCCAGAGTGGGTGATGGGGGGAACACATTCATAGAAGCGGGGGAGAGGGGATGGGATGGGGGCTTCTGGGGAAGGGGACCAGGAAAGGGGATAACATTTGAAATATAAATAAAGAAAATATCCAAGGGATAAAAAGAAAGAATACTGACACTCAAGGAGTGACCTCTGACCTCCACATCCGAGTGTGTGTCTGTGTGTGTGTGTGTGTGTGTGTGTGTGTGTGTGTGATTTTTTAAGTTCTCTTTTTAAAATTACATAATATTCTTTCTTCAGGAGACAGTCCTAATATACTCCAGAAAGGAAGAGTGAAGATTATAGACAGTAAGACCTGTAATAGCGGAAAGGCATATGACGGCATGATCACACCTGGAATGCTGTGTGCTGGGCTCCTGGAGGGCCGTGTTGATGCCTGCCAGGTAATTCTCCCCAGTTGCTTATATGATTTTTTTTTCTTGGTGGCTTTAGATTTTCAATGGCAGTGTGATTTTCTCAATATTAAAGTCATCTAATTAAAATACTTATTCAAGATCAGCAGACCTGTTAATGAAGCTGTGTTCTGTGGAACTAGGGAGCGACTCAGTGAGGACTGAATAGATGAACCACAACACTGGTGGCTTCAGTTTGACTGGTCTGTCTCCAAGAAACCTTCAACTTTCATTAACACTGATTACACTCATAGAGATTTCACAACCTGGCTCATCCATCCTAATTATTTTATTTATTTAACAATGTCTATGTGGAATCCCACATAAGAGGCATGGTTTCAAGATCATTGCGATATTCATTTACTTTAGTTATGGTAAACTTTGCAGCATATTTTAGTTTGAAATCTGTTTTTGATGAGTAGTTTCGGCAGAGTCATGGTAACTCATCTACCTTAGCTGACAGAGCAGGGGAACTTAAAAGGGAACTTTGATCTTGTGCCCATTCACTGAACTCTAAAACCAGAAACTTTTCCTTATTAATGTGCTGTTAATATTCCTATGCTATTAATAAGCAATCATCCCTGATTGTCTAGTAGTAGTCTAGGCAGACACAACTAACGCTAAACCCGGGAAGATATATAGGGATGTTGAGATTACTAAGTGAATTCCTGCACTCTAAGAGCAAGAAGACATGCAAATAAGTATTTATAACACAAAATTGTCCTCTATAATTGCAGGTTTTCATTGTTCTAGTTTGCATACTAAAATAAACCTTTTCTTGAAGATCATGAAAAGTTTAAACCCCCATTATGCTTAACTGATTAACTAGACTTGTGTGTACTAACCTGTCACTGCCTAAGACCTACACTTCAGCAACTGTGTTTACTGCACCCTAGTGACTTTTACTTCCCTCACACCTATTTTAATAATCTTGAATCACGGAGTGATCTGTCAATTTTCACTAGATGAGATATTTCCTACTTACAGACGTAAGGAATTTAATAACATCTAAGTGTATCTGTTACTGTGCTATGTCAAATCTTCCCTGTATGCTTTTATTAAATATTATACTATGTCCCAATCCTCCTTAGAATACTATAGCTTTCTTAATAGCTAGAAAAATTGAAGAAATTAAGTGAAAACCTCTTTAATTTCCTTTCCTCTTACTCCATTTCTATTTGTACTCATGTTCACCCTCTGGTTTCAGCAAGTTTCTTCTACTATTTAAAACTAATCTCGATTGTTTTCTTCACCATCTCCTTCCATCTACACAATTATTTGTACTCTCTGTTAATATTGTTTGATATTTTTAAATTTCCCCCATTCTGTTGATCCCTTCCGTACATTATGTCAACATTATCAAATCTCTCACTCAAGCCAAATCCTAGGAATTTCCTGCAACTCATATAAATCAATGCCAAAAGCACAATGTATTGATTTTTAAATGGGAAAATGGCCTAAATAGACATTTTTTGAAAGAAAAAATACAAATGAGGTGTCAAGAAATATCTCAGTAGCATCCTTGCTAAACAAGCATTAAGACCTGAGTTTGTATTCTCCTTCCTCCACTGGGAACACAGTACTCTATATAAATAATTATAGCACTTGGGAGACAGAGAAAGGAGGACCTCTAGATAGTTGGATTAGTGAACTCCAGATTCAGTGAGAAAGCCTGCCACAAAAATATAAGTTGAAGAGTAATGA
Organism: Arvicanthis niloticus; assembly: GCF_011762505.2. Classification (NCBI taxonomy): domain Eukaryota; kingdom Metazoa; phylum Chordata; class Mammalia; order Rodentia; family Muridae; genus Arvicanthis; species Arvicanthis niloticus. Next base: position 85,785,987 of record NC_047664.1, on the reverse strand, counting down.
AGGAATACACATGACACCAACTTGTGATCTCCACATGCATACAAATGTGCACACACGCAATGCACACACATAAAAATCAGAAACACATTTTTGTATGAAAAGTTGCTCAAAATCAATGATCACAGAAGTGGGAAAATTAAAAACACAATAAGATATCACTTTAAGATGATATTAATTGTGACTATAATAACAACAAATTGTCTGCAAAGATGTAAAGAAAATTATATACTAGTGATAGGATAGAAAACAGTACAGTCATGATGGAAAACTAGTATATAGTACTTCCAAAAATAAACAGAAAATGAGAAGGTCTACACAGAAAGTCAAAGTCAAATACTGCATGATCTCATGGAGTCTTTAAAATATCGACTTCACTAAAACAGAATATGATAATGTCTGAAAGAATTGGAGAGATGGTTTAGCATTTAACAGCATGTACTGCTCTTGCAGAAGACCTAAGTACATTTCATTCCCAGCACCAGCATAGGGTGGCTCACAGCTGCCTCTAATCCAGTGTTAGGGGATCTAAGCTCCAGTCTGACCTCCACAGTCTCTGGCATACATAAACATGCATGGGAATAAGAATATGTCTTTAAAACAAATAATAGCAATAATAATAACAGTTATTAAAAGGAGGAGTTGGGAAGAAATTGATGGACATTATTCAAAACAGGCTACAAATTTTTCTTTAAAAGGATTCTAATTCAGGGGATCTATGTAAAGCACAATTACTTAATAATAACATAATATCTATTTGAAATGTGATGAAAGTAGAATCTTAAGTATTTTCATACAAGAAAGCAAATATGTGACATAAAAAGTTATTTTCTTTAATATAAGGAATATCATTTGCTTAAGAATGGAGACGTATATCCAATTTTAGTGGATGGTAAATAGACACCTTCATTTTTCCCTTAGCATAATAGTACTATAGGGGTGACTGTTCCTCAATATGGAGACATTTGCATGAGAAGAAATACCTTCAATAACTACTTAGTTAATAAATAAGTTGAAACCTTTCAAACTAATTTTTCATTATTACATCACATTAGCCAAAGAAGTATACTGACATACTAGACTTTAGCATATAACAATAATAGGACAGATAAAATGTGTTAGGCTGGGATCATTTTAAGTATTGAAATATCCAAAGTGTTTTGTTTTGTTTCATTGGCCTCCCCTGTCATTTCTACAAAAGAAAAAAAAAAAAACAGATACATTGTTTCTTATTAACATATATCATTAACCATATCTTTTTTTTTTGTCTCCAGGGTGATTCTGGTGGACCATTGGTTAATGAAGACTCTAAGGGCATCTGGTTCCTTGCTGGTATTGTAAGCTGGGGCGATGAATGTGCACTTCCAAACAAGCCTGGTGTCTACACTCGGGTGACACACTATCGAGACTGGATCACATCCAAAACTGGTCTCTAGTGTAGTTGTTCTCTGTAGAGTCAAGCTCGGTGGTTACATATCTGTTAAATAAGTTTGTAATCCCCAAACCACATTTTCTTAGATATTTCTCCTCTCCTACACATTTACATATAAAATTTAATGGCATGAAATTTTAGATTCAAGACTTGTTTATTAAAGTTTGGCAAATCTTTAGTGAGATTATGAACCAAAATACATATTTTTCTCCTTTACCCATTTTGAGGATAGATATAATTATTGAACTGAATATGGTTTCAGTTATTAAGGAAATAGTCTCTGATACGTTGGAGGGACATATATTTGGGTAATGTATCACATGTGCATTAATTATACATGTTTCTAATTGTACAGCCCTCTTCTATTGACCAGTTGATAAATTCTCTGGAATCAACGTGTTTGAAGACAGAGTCCAGTGCATTATAGTAACACTGCCCATAAGATATACTCTAAAAAATATATCTATTTTCTTTCTGGTCTTCTAACTCTTCCTTATCTTAAGCAATAGAAATCAAAATGGTAACTCTGTGGAGTGTATTAATATACCACAGTATTTACTGACTTTTCATTCTCTCTTGACTGTGAAATTGAAGTCAGAAAGTGGTTTTCTTGCAAGAGGAACATTATCCATGGGCATATTAATTTTGTTTCAATAGGTGGCTTTAATTCAAAATGCAAATAATACTGCATTGTTTGTTTTCCAACTCTTAAAATTTCTCAACAGTACTATTAAGCAACTAAATAAACAATATAAAAAAAATGTTTTCATGTCACTCTGATTTTGCCCAGACAAAAAATATTCTAGTGGAGGGTACAGGGATCTGAAACTGCACAGTGACGTAAATTCTGCTGCTTAGTTGTCATTGCTCCAAAATGTTACTTAATCCAAGTGCTTTCTCAGACAGGAGTCCATCACTGTCTCTACAGCACATTACATTTCTCTGCTTCATCACTAACAATTTACAGCTACCACCATAACCATCATGACATAAATTCCTAATACTCCCTACAAATTTATTTATTTATTCATAATATTAGCTAACATTTACTGGTTCTTACTTATGCCAGGCAATATACATAATTAAAGTCAATGAACAACTCCAGGGAAATAGTCCACTGGTATTTCAATGTTGTAGATAAGTTAACTAAAGCATAGAGATGGCCAGCAATTTTCAGAAGATCAAAAAGTCTCTAATTGACTAAGCTGACATCTAAATCACACAACTCTATTTCTGAGCTCACAATTTTAACAGATTGTTATGTTACAGGATATTGTTATGACCTAACTATTTCAAAAGAAATTAGCAAACAGAGCTTGGTAAAGAAAATATGACTTACTGGTAGTTTAACCAGACTAGGCCTCTTGCATCATGTTCTAAAATATAAAATTTCTTGGAAACACTATGGATTAATAGTAGGTGTATTACATGGATGCTTTGATAATATTCAACTTATCATGCTATATATTCCTAAGAATTAGTATTTTTATTATTTGTATTTTAGAAAATAGGTATGAACAAAATAAAAGTGTATGCTCATTGGTTAAGAGGGACCTAGCTTGGATAAAGCCATGACTTTGGCCATGGAAGAAGGTGGGCTTTTGTTGACAACCCCTCAAATTAAGTAGGAGTAGATCCAAAAAAATTAAAAACAGTTATTTATTACCTCCTCTGAAATCTGCTATGTTCTGAATTATTGGAATAGTATTCAGTCATATAATAAAGACTGTATTGTGTTTGTTAATGTTAAGTTTTAAGTTACAGATTCTGTGTGCCATATATATTCTGTTCTATTGGAAAAAATCAATATACACTAATGACTTAAACTACCAATACTCTCTTCCGCTTAATTTCTTTATATATGCTGAGTACTGTCTGCCTATGTTAGAAAAGTATAAAATATTTTTATTTTGATTCAGAAAAAAACTTTCACATGAAGATACATGTATTGTCAGTAAAACTTCAGAGAATACCTTCAAATAAGGATGATTAAGTGACCCCATCTACAGGATGATACACTGTATAATAATAAAATCCCTTTTATCAATATAAGTAAAAACAGTAATAATGGTTTCTCTTCATCTGGGCACCAATGTCATAATTACTGGGGTTTCCTTCAGATATAAGTGTTTCTGCTATAAAAACAAATAATCTCTGTCAAGAGCCCAAGATTTGAACACATGTAATGAAATTAAAGTGGAATTTTCACAAAAGCTAGCTCTACAGTAAAGACTTGCACATGCTATCTGAACCTGTAAATGCCCCTGTATTTGCATACAGAGATAAGATGAAAACTCCTTGACACAAGTTTGGCAGTGATTTCTGTATGAGACCAAAATCTCATACAACAGTGAATAATAAAATAAATATTAAAACTACATAAACTAAAACGTTTCTGCACAGTAATCAACAAAATGAAAATGCTTCCTAGAAGATGAGAGAAAGCATTTGTAAACCATATATCTGACAAGCATATAATAACACCCAAAACACATGAGAAAACAAACTGTTCCATACCAGAAGAAACAAGAACCATCAGCCTGATATTAAAATGTATAAATGTCTTAAAGAAAATTTTTTTCTGGAGAAGAGATACAAAGGGTCAACAGGTCTACAAACAGGGTCTCAACTTTAATAATCATCAGAGAAGTGTAAATTAAACTATAATATTACCACCTCACGCTTGTTAGGTGAGTGCTATTGAGGAGAAAATAAGAGGACTGTTAATAAGAATGTAAACTTATAAAGCCACTGTGAGAAATAGTATGCAAATTTCCAAAGAAATTACAATAGTATTAGGTATATAATAACAATAGTATTAGGTATACAAAGGAATTGAATCAATATGTCAAAGAGGCCTCCAAGAGCGCAAGGCACACTCATGGTACACAGGCATAGATGCAGGTAAAACACCCATCTCATGTGAAATAATTTTTAAAATATAAAAATAAAGGAGAATTATTCTGTAGCACATTATGCTACATGATATAAACCAGACCTAGTAAAACAAATATTGAATCATCTGTTACACATACAAATAGAAGGACGGTTGCTGAGTTGGAGATTGACAAATATACATATATTAAATCATTTCTACTCTTTGAATATACACAATCATCATTGATGAAATAGTTAAAAGAACTTTTTAAACAACAGAAACCTTGCTACCCTGAATATAAGTAGTTACTAAGTTTATTACATAAAGGAATGCTGTCAGGAGGTATGAGGGTTTGGTGGAGCCCACTAGAAAGCTTTATATTCTGTTCTTGTGACAAGGAATTGAACCTAAATACAAGGACAGTAGTAGTAGAAACAGGGGAAGTTAATTAGAAAAATATGTAGTTCCAAGGGAGAAAGTGGGCTGAGCAAAGACAAAAGTATAATAGTCAAAATAGTACCATTATTCAAAGTCAGGATTTTTATGGCACATAAAACAGTCTTTCCAGGCGAATTTACAGTGTGTGCTTTCTGGTGCTGCTCTATCTGTTAAGGGCACTTCTACAAACAATTCATGCGTCATGTTAACATGAATATCTTAATTCTCCACAAGGCATACATAGTTTAGTATCACAGTGAGCCATGACTCACCTTCAGACTCTGGAGTCTCTACACTGGTTCCAAGTCTCCGGCCAGAGCCCGTGGGGTGGTGCTCAGATCATGTCTTCTGCTTCCCTTGGCATGCTGAATTGGCAGCACTTGGGCAACCTCTCCTGGATCTCACTGCCTCACAGATAGCACTACAAGTTCTGCAGGTTGAAGTACACTACACCTCTTGGCTAGTGAGGTAACAAGCAAGCTTTGAATGAGCTGAAGGTTCACTTTTCTGCTTGATTCTTCATTCCCTTTAAACCCTGATGCATTTGTGACTGCCACCTCTTGGGCACACTCACTCTGTGCGTGCCATTCTATGTCACTGCCTTTGTGATTACTTGTGCCAAGCTATGGCTTACAGATGCCCTCTGAGATCCATCAATACCTAATAAGAACAATTTTGCCACAACCAACTGTCATCACTCACAATTCTACTTTGATCTCTGATTGCCCTCATTTCTCTACCCCCATCTTACTGTTTTCAGGTTATTTAGCCTTTGTTTATACTGGAAAGTATACTTAGACCCACTCAAAATCATTCTGGCATAATATGTTTACTGTCCCTCAGAAGACACGATAGTTTATTTAGAAAAAGTTTCTCAAACAAAAAATGTTTCATTAAGTAAACAACACAAGATTTAAAAAGAACACTTCTCTCAAGTCTTTGTACTTAGTTGCTATTTAAATAATAATTCTCTTGGTTTAAGAAACAATCATACCACCTTGATTTTCCAATTAAAAATGTTAGTGGAATATTGTCAGTGAGATAAACACAACTGTCAGCTCCAAGAAAACTAGACACAGCTAATTCTTGTGCTCTTACTGAATGAAAGCTGAAGTTGTCCCAGGTACTATGTTCAAATACAGTAACAGTTTCACAGAGTTTTTATACAAATACAACAAAGAAAGCCATAAATGAAACATGAAATTTCACTTTTGAAATTTATATTAGCAGATAGAGCACTTAGTGGGTTGCAGCAAGGAAGACGGGAAAAGGGAAGGAATCTCTACTATAAGGCTCAGATGCTGTCTGATAGTCTTGGCTTTCGGGTTGGTGGAAGCTATGTGTGTTTGTGCATTTCAAAAGAATTTAGCTAATGATAACAAGGATGTTAAGGAAAGCATAGAGATGGCCAATAGTGGGCTATTTAGAAGGCCAGAAGATAACTCAAGATATATTTGGCTCCCATTGTATTATTCCAGCTGTCTACAGACTGGTAGAATGTTTCCACACCTGCTAGGAACTTTGGTTTACAAAGCACAGCCTTATTACTTTCCCTTGAAAAACTCTGAGATTTTGCATCTTCTGTCTTATTCTATATTCTTGTAATCTAAGATTCTGTTACACGATAAATATTTAAATAAATAAAAGTAAGAGTTAATGAATAAAATTTTAAAGTTATGGTTCTTAGGACTTTATTAAATAAAATTCCATTTCATTGTGTATAAAACATGCAAAATAAAAGAGAACAATTAAAAAATTACTATGAAGCTGAAAGAGAAATTAAAGAACATATCCTGAATTTAACAGAAACCGATGGGATTCAAGAGGTTCAGGACTTTCCATGAAAAATCAAACTGCCTGATCTACACTCCCTTTGCTTATAAAAATGTAACTTAAATTCCATTAAAATAATATCAGTGCTGTCAAACATCAATTTTACAGAAAGTTCTTTGAACAATTACACTGGTCATGGTCATTAAAATATTGCTCCATCATCTGTTGAGTGTCAGTTGCCATGGGTACACCTCTACCTTCTCTGTAGAAATGCCATTAGTTTATGAAAACCACCACTCAGATAAATCCAAGAAAGTATATCTTTCTTTACCACATAGCCTCCTTTCCCAATGGTCTGGGGCTGTCCTGTGCAGCATGGCATTAAACAGGGGTCCGGGGAAGTTACCTGAAAGAGAAGATGGGGGAAAACAGGCGAGCGCAAAGAATGGCGATCTGTCTATAGTCTGATCAAATCGCTATTTTTACTTTTTCACACAGTGGTTATATACACAAAAAGGCAGGATGTGGGGAAGGGGATGACACAGAAGCATAGATGTTCAGGGGGAGTACAGATATCTTCCAGAACAGAGTGTCAGCTGGGTGAAGGTGCAGGGGACAGATCACTATGACTCCGCCTATGATTCACTTGTCCTTATCTAGGTTGGTACTATCCACCAAGGCTACCAATCTACAAGGTCTATGACTACTTAGGCTTGGCAACTTTCCACCAAAGCTGCTTGTTTACAATATCTGTTTCAGTGTTTGTCCACAGAGACCCAAGACTTTGTATTAGCAGGCATTTATGTCAGGCCTATGGCTGATTCTAGGCCTTCAGTGTATAACCAGGGCTGCCCCTGACATGGGGCAGCTGTAGTTCCTTTGTCCTCCAAGTCTCCACATGGGATGAGGGTAAACTGTGCTGCACGTGCAGCCAGCCTTGTCTAGTTTCTTCTTCAGCCCTTTCTTAGGTGGATCATAGCTCTCACCTCAAAGGGAACAAGATGGCTTATTTTGGAACACATATTTTAGGTTTCCCAAAATACCATCTTCCAACATGGCATTAGTTCCATGAAGTTTTCCTAGTTTCCTTTCAAATACACCATTGTATCCATGAGGTAGGCAGATGACAACAAAGTGGTGGAAATATCTACTATAGGTCTTAGATGTTATTTAATAACATTCTTAGCCTTTGAGAAGGAAGAAATGTCTGTCTGTACACCCCAAAATATGTTTTACCTTGACATTAATTTGTGGGCCATATGGGTAAGTCATGGCATGCTATGGAGAACAATTGCACAGAAATCAGTTCCTTTTTTCCATCATGTGGGTTATAGGGATCACAGTGGTCTAAGGTCATCATTCCTGATAACAAGCATCTTCACCTATTGAGCTGTCCTCTTCATGATTTCAAATTACACATTCAAATAGAATAAAAATAATTAAAAATTCTATAGGTAATTGACTTCAAAGGCCTTAGTAAATAATGATAATGATAACATCTCTGGGGTTTGACTCTGGAGTTTTTTATTTCATTTATTTATTTTAATGTTTTTTTTTTGAGACATGGTATGTAGCTGTGGCTGTCCTGGAACTCATGATGTAGCTTAGGATGGCCACAAATTCATAAAGATCTACCTGCCTCTGCCTCAATAATGCTGGGATTAAAGGTGTTCACCATTATTCCCTATAGTAACAATTTGGGCATTTTGGTCTCTTTTAAAAACACAGAAATATTATAAAATATGCTTTGGTTTTAATCCCTGGTGTAGGATATGGGGCTGCTTTCAGATTCTCCACAGCATCTGCCTGTGATTTGTGTCATACTGTAGTAGGGGTGTGATTTTGCTACCCACAGTTTCTGCATTTGTGTGACATTTGGAATTTTGAGGACTTTTCAGAGGGTATGTAAATGCTAGGACCTTGGTGGGCAGTATAGGTTGGTGGTAGTTGGTTAATTGCTCTTGGTTGCTGACAGGTGGGGTTTATTAAGCAGACGTACCGAAGAAGAAATATTCTGATGGCAAAGATCAAACTTTTCCCAAGGAACTCAGTGTCCCTAATCAGTGAGAAGTAGTCTAATGATAATGTCACCTCCTTTCCTTTCTATCTTTTTTCGTCTCCTATCTAGTGTTAGGCGGTAGGAAAGGTGGAAGAACAAGGGTGAAGAAAAATGGAAGAAGGAAGAACCCACAAAGTAGCCAAAGTCTGGCTACAATGCCCTCCCTGCCCAACTATGTTTTATTCTTATGTTCTGAATATTACTTAACTCTGTCAAATAAAAATACACCTTCAAAGAATGTCACTTGTCATTGACTCCAAAATAAATATTTTTGCTTTATGAGGAGAAAAGTCAGGTGCATTAGTGGGCCTTCTACCGATATCCAAACCAGTTCTGGCACCTGACAGCTATGTGATTTAGGGAAAGTCAACTTGTGACCCCATTTCTCCACTGTAGACTTGGGGTGATAATAGTATCTACTTCCAAAGTTAGCCACGTGTACTCAATGCAGGTAATGAAGCCCTTACAACAGTTCCTGACATATAATTCTTATATTGGTATTTATAAAATAAAATATTTATTTACAAGAGTTTGACACACTAAAAAAAAATGGGCATACACTTGGGAGGGAGAAGAAAGCAATCACAAGTGGGGAGGGAGGGAGGGACCAGGGAAAAAAAGTGGACAAGGACAGGAGGTGGGGGGAAGAGGGGAACCTGATCTAGTATTGGATGAGGGAAAAGAACTGAAGCCCTGAGAGCCAGCAGAAAAAATGGAAACAGGCAACCTAGGGAGGTAGGAGGTTGTGGGGACTCTCCAGAATGCACCAAAGACCTGGAAGGTGAGAGACTCTCAGGACTCAAAGGGTCCAACCTTAGATGAAATCAAAGATCCCTACCTTAGAGGAAATGCCCAACAGTAGGAAGAGTGAAGTTATAGAGCCCACCTCAAACAGGAAGACAGGGCATCAAGTGAGGGAGGGGTTGCCATCCCACAGTCAAAACTCTGACCCATAATTGTTCCTGTTTGAAAGAACTGCAGGGATGGAAATGGAGAGGAGCCTGAGGAAAAGAAGGTTCAGCGACAGGACTAAAGTGGGATCCAGCTCAAGGAGAGGTCCAAAGGCCTGACACTATTACTGAGGCTATGGAGCACTCACAAAAAGGGACCTATCATGACTGCCCTCCAAAAGACCCAACTAGGAGCTGAAAGAGTCAGATGCAGGTATTTGTACACAACCAATGAACAGAAGCTGCTGACCCCTGTGGTTGAATTAGGGAAAGGCAGAAAGAAGTTGAGGAGGAGGGTGATCCTGTAGGAGGACCAGCAGGCTCAATTAACCTGGACCCCTGAGATCTCTCAAACATTGGACCACCAACCAGGCAGCATACACCAGCTGATATGAGGCCCCCAACACATATACAACAGAGTACTGCCAGGTCTGGGTTCAGTCAGAGATGCACTTAACACTCAAGATACTGCAGGCCCCAGGGAGTTTAGAGGTCTGGTGGGGTGGGGTGTGGAGACAGGAGTCAGGGAGGAGGTATGGGATGTGGAACAGTCAGAAGGTGGACCAGGAAGGAAAAAAAATTAGTTTAAAATAAATAAATAAATAAATAAATAAATAAATAAATAAATAGGCATGATAATGTATTTCAATAAAAACTTAAAAATCTTCAGTATGTTTATGAATTAAAAATTAAATCTTAGCACTTGCAATTATGAGACATAGAACTGGATTTAAAGCAGGAAATGGTGGAACTTTTTTTCATAAATATTTATTGAAAAGAGTAACAGGGAATTTAGGACTAAATAAACCACTCTTATAAATGTATTTTATAAAGATACTTTAAAAACTAGAATAGGATAACAGAATGGAAATGAAACTACAGTACTTTATGGAATATTTTATAATAGTATGTCAATTTTATGTGTGCACAGTAATCACACATATTTTTCCAAATTTTATTTCAATTCTCATTTATGTTATTTATCTTAAACTGCTAAATAATACTGTTCTCAGATATCTAGCTTTGAAACTTCTAGTTCTAAAGATTTTATAATAAAGACATTTCAGTTTGAATTATTTTATAAGATAAAATGTGTCAACATGTGTTTATCAGTACAAGAGTAAAATTTAAATTATAGTGTTTTGATAAAGAGTCCCTCCATCTCAAGTGCATGTAAATAAAAGTGTCTTACCATAACATAATTACAAATATGCTTGGGAAGATGAAATGTAAGCTTTAGTCAGCCTGTTGTTACTTCCCACAAGTATACCCCCTAATATGTGGTCAATGCATGTTCAATTAATAAAATTGTTGAAATAAACACTGCAATTATGACACTGTCTGTTTAAATTTATACATTCTGGATTGTAATTTTTAAAAAGAAAAAGGGTAGGGGCAGGAGAGATAACTCACAGACAGAAAACTTGCTGTTCTTCCAGAAGAGGACAGAGTTTGTTTCCTAGCATCCACATGATAACCACCTGTAGCCCCAGCCCCAGAGGGTCCTATACCTTTTTCTGATCTCCTTGGGTACTTCCAGTCATGTGTGCACGCGCGCGCGCACACGTACACACACACACACACACACACACACAATTAATAATAAATCTTTTTTAAGTAAAAGACTAACAATTTAAGAGTTAGTGAACATGTCACTTTTGACAAGTAAATGCCATCATTATGATTATGATTCTGCTTTATTATTTTATATACTGATTTATGTTTTTGCTTGAATCTGATCAGCAGAAATATTACATAAGTTCTCACTCACAGTTTCTACAATTTACATCTGACACATTCTGTACTAAGTTTAAAATTATATCAAATAGCACCTTCTGAAAATGCAAATAAATATCACGTCTTAAATGTATATAATTGTCTTTTCTAAAATATGCATACCTTTTAGGATTTGTTTCTTGTCTTCATCTTTTTTTGCATAAACATTTCCTTATAATGGGCAACATTCATTCTTCACATTTCTCTAATTAAAGTAAGATGGATTCTTTTCTTTTTCTTATTTCATAGTTGTCATAGCTCCATTCCTTTAAGCTGGAATTATGTTGTTTCTATGGAAATTCTTTCAACCAAATACTTGTTATCTATTCCTTTAAAAATTTGTTTTCTTCTCTTCTTTCCTCCTCACTTGTAAGCAAGGATAGAAAGTCTATGGCTTGCTACCCTGGATCATTTCCAAGCCATCACCACTCCTTTCTTTAGTAGTTCCATTTAATTTGAAAGAAAAAATAGCCAATTGGGTTTAACAAGATCATACAAAAAGGAACACAAAGGACCAAGTCATGTCTGCCACTAGAGGACAGGGCCGATTGCTACAACTGCCTGGATTTCTGCTGGCATTCGGGGGTAGTGTCCAATGAAAAAGATTTCCACTCTTTAAGAGAGTCTCTACTTTTAGGAAGTTGTCATCTGCCCCAATGCATAAAAAGCAGGTTCAGTGTGTCTAGTTGTATATTGAGGTCTTTGATCTACTTTCATTTGACTTTGTTCAGGGTGAAAAAGTATGGATCTATTTGAAATCTTCTACATACAAGCATCCAATTAGACCAGCAACATTGGTTGCAGACGCTTTCTTTTTTCCATTGTGGACTTCTGGCTTCTTTATCAATAATTAATAAATGGAACTTCATGAAACTGAACAGCTTCTGTAAGGCAAAGGACACTGGGACAAAGGCAATAGGACAAAATGGCAGCCTACAGAATGCGAAAACATGCTCACCAAGTCCACCTCTGATAGGGCTAGTAAACAAACTATGTAAAGAACTCAAGAACCTAGACATCAACAGACCAAATAGTCCAATTTAAAAATGGGGTATAGATCTAAACAGGGAATTCTCAATACAGAAATCTCAAATGGCTGAGAAACAGTTAAAGAAATGTTCAGCATCCTTAGTCATCAGGGAAATGCAAATCGAAATGGCTCTGAGATTCCATTCTACATGGGTCAGAATGGCTAAGATCAAAAACTCAAGTGACAGCACATGCTGGAGAGGATGTGGAACAAGGGGAACATCCTCCATTGCTGGTGGGAGTGCAAACTTGTACAGCCACTTTGGAAATCGATTTGGTGTTTTCTCAGAAAATTTGGATAGTTCTACCCCAAGACCCAACTATACCACTCTTCAGTGGACACCCAAAAGATGTCCCACTATACCACAGAGACACTTGCTCAACTATGTTCATAGTAGATTTATTCATATTAGCCAGAAACTGGAAACAACATAGATGATGATCCTCAAACAAAGAATGTGTGGATGCCTAGAAACCAGAAGCTGGATCGCCTAGAGACCTAGGTAGCTCCAAACATGACAGACAAAAAGAGAAAGTGGTTGTGGAGAAAGAGGAGGAGGAGGAGGAAGAAGAAGATGAGGAGGAGGAGGAAGAAAGAAAGAAAGACAGAAAGAAAGAAAGAAAGAAAGAAAGAAAGAAAGAAAGAAAGAAAGAAAAGAAGGAGTGAGTGAAATGATTCCTAATAATAGCCTGCCCATGGGCTCATAGCTCAGTGCCTAGCCCAGTTGTCATCACAGAAACTTCCTGCAGCAGCTGATGTGAACAGATGTAGAGACCACAGCCAAACGTTAGGCAAAGTTTGGGGAACCCCAGAGGAAGAGGGGGGGGATTGTACGAGCTACTGGTGTCAAGGACATCAGGAGAATATGGCCCACAGAATCAGCTAAGCAGGGCTCATAGAAGCTCAGAGACTGAAACCACAATCACAGTCACGGAGCCTGAATGGGTCTGCATTAGGTCCTCTGCATATATGTTATGGTTGTTTAGCTTGGTGTGTGTGTGTGTGTGTGTGTGTGTGTGTGTGTGTGTGTGTGTGTGTGTGTGTGAAAGAGAGAGAGAGAGAGAGAGAGAGAGAGAGAGAGAGAGAGAGAGAGAGGAGAAAGAGAAAGACTTCTAACAGTGAGAGTAGGAGTGAGTGTGACCCTTGTGACCCCTTTAATCCTACTTGGTTGCCTTGTCCAGCCTTTATGTGAAGTTTGTGCCTAGCCTTATTGCTTAATATCTTAATATGCCATGTTCAGCTGATATCCCTAGGTGGCCTATTCTTTTCTTAATGGAGGAGCAGTAGATCTCGGGGAGAAACTTGGAGAAATGGCGGGAGGGGAGGCTGTGGTCAGGATGTAGTATATGAGAGAAGAATAAACAACATAAATACCAAATATATTGAAGAATCAAGTGTGTGTGTGTGTGTGTGTGTGGGTGGGTGGGTGGGTGTGGGTGTGTGTGTAAAACAATCTTTCTTTCCTGAAATCAAAATGGTCTACATAACATAGTGCTCTTCTTCCAGCAATAACTTACAGCTCATAATTTTCCCTTCTACCTTCAACTGCTACCCAGAAAATAGCACTGCAAAACAGTTAAAGATGAGAGCACCAAATACAAACTGTGTGAGGCATAATTCTAACAATAATATGGATTAAGTATGCAACCTGTTCTCTATATTTTCCCTTTCCTGATCATAAAATAAAATATCGTCTAGGGTTATTATAAAGATTAAATGTATTAACACAAACGACATGCTTAAAAAAGTTCCTGATATGTAATAAGTACTTAATACACATTAAGTATTCTCTTAATATGTGGTATTTTTAATCAACATATTTAGCCAGCAAGTCCAAAACTCAAGTGGTTGATGTATACAACTTAAATGTTTCACAGCATCAAACCATCTACTCCTCAATTAGGCTACCCATGTTCATGGCCATGCCAAGTAATTTATAACACAGCATCTTAAACTATGGACCACAGAGCTCCTCTTATAACTGATTGCAAGGGTCATGAAAAAATTGGCAATAGTAGAAGGCTTCTGAGTGTGAAACCACCAAAACTGAATTAAAATTGACCCTAATTGTAAGTTTATTTTTCTTCATAACTCAAAAGGTTTTACAAATACAAAGTATCAGCTAAGCTGAGGAATTTCTGTAATTGTTTACCATGTTGCCTGATTTCACCACAGCTTTGGTCTGAACAACAACAAAAAAAACCATGAACACTTTGTACTCTCGAACACTGTCATCTGTGAAACTGCAACAAGCGCTACTGCCTACGAGACCTCAGCTCAGATACCAGGTTATTATGGTCTCTGAATCACAGTGTTTTTACTGCACATACACAGTTTTCTGTTCTAATATAAACATAATAGTCTAATTGTAGGAAAATAAGGCTCATAATACTGTCGTATTTTTCCTTAGAATGTAAATATCAAATTAGTATGACTTTAGATCAAATTTTGCTAAGATGTCTGACTTTAAAATTTGCTGTTTGAGAATTTTGGTTTACAATTGGAATAGAATTTCAGAAATGACATTTTAAATTTTAACTGTGAATTCACGTGAAACAGCATTTAATCAACACCATTGATTAAAAAATTAAGTATCAATCAACTCTGAAAACTACAGAAGTTCTAAATCCTGAAGTGTCAAATACCAAACACAAATCAATTCTTTATATAAGAATGAATAAGCACCCCAGTGGGTTTGTTTCCTCTTTTCCTATCTCTTGTATTCTTGACAAAATTCTGCTGGTTACAACTTCTTCCACAATACAGAAAAGAACACAGGCAGAAAGGAAGTCAGGAGAGAGAAGGAGACAGGGAAGTGGGAGCTGAGAGGAGGGGCAGCAGTGGAAGACAGGGGAGGAGGAGGAAGAAGAAGAGAAGGAGAGAAAGGGAAATGAACTAAGGTAGTAGCTTGATGGTGTAGCGCTTGACAAATGTGCAGCCTCCTGCCCCATCCAATTTCCAGTGCTGAAATAAAAAACAAACAAAAAATAGCAAAATGTACGTCTGTGTAATGATATTTTTTTAACATGGACTTTTTTCCTTTAGTTGTGTTATTTTGGTTTGATTTTGGTGTGGTTTTGGTAGCTGGCCTACATCCCCTAGCTTTAGAGGTTCATGTATCTAACCCAGTGATTATCTTGCTGTTCTTTTTGTTTTTGTTTTATTTGTTTGTTTGCTTGCTTGCTTTTTTGTTGTTGTTCATTTTTTGTTTTTTGCTTCATGTGTATGGACATGATCAGATTAACTGATTTGGTGTGTTCTAAATTCTAAAGAAAAATAAACTGTCATAATTAGGACTGGCTTCTTATAAAGACCCCACTATAGCTACATTTACGGTACACAGACACATTTATGGTTACAAATACATTTACATATTCTATGTAAATATGATTTCACTTTCTCTGTTAAAATCTCAATGTCTGAGGACTCTTTTAAACTATTATGAAATGCAGAGCAAATTTTCTATTTTTAATGTTGTAATTACTTTGCAATGTAATTAACCTTGAGAGATTTAGTGGGATTCTCTTCCATCATCATCACATGTAAACACACAGAGTGACCAAAGACTGCAGTTCCTGACAGTTTCCAAGCTGAAAACTAACAGTGCAGAGATCAGTGTCCGTTTGGCTTTTCAGTTCTCACACTACAGTATATAAGTATACAGTATACAGTATATAAGTGTATAAGCAGCACTTTGGGGATATGTTTTGTGTCGAGCCATTCAGGGTTTTGAACTTTGTGTTGGTGGTTTCTCTATTTAAAATGATTCCCAAGAACGGTGCTGCTGTGCCTGCCATCTCCTATGCCTACATCCAAAGAGTCCTGAGGCACTTTATGGAAAAAATCCACCCAGGAAAAGAAGGAAATTGTCCTTGCAAAATTAAAAAAAAAAGAAGAAGAAGAAGGGGAAGGAAAAAGGTTACAGGAATAGAAAAGGGGGTTTGTTCCAGGGCCATGTTGAATGGGCCATGGCCCAGGAACACAGATTTAGGTTTCCCCAAATTCCAGGTAAGCAAGTCCATGAAGGTGTATGGTTTGACAGAACAAAGTCATTCATAAACTAAGGCAGGTTTTAAATATGTCAGTGCATACATCACAGAGGTGACTACAGCTAAACAGGGAAGAGCTTCCAGGGGCCTCTGGAGAAATTCTTAGTGGTTTTGGTTGGTGGAAGCTACTGTGCTAAGTTAATATTGATAAGTTATTAGTGGTGAAAATTGACTAATCTCTGGTGAAATGAGTCAATTCCAGCCAAACTAAAGTATATAAAAGTAGGTTTATTGGGAAGCCACTCCAGGGTGGGTTCACTGGTCCCAGGGAATAGGGCCAAGAAAGTCACCACAGGGAGGAAGACAGAGGGGAAGGGGAGAGAAAATGGGGAGAGAGGAAGGGAGGCGGAGAGAGACAGGGACAGGGAGAGGGGGAGGGGGAGGGGGAGGGGGAGAGGAGGAGGGGGAGGGGGAGGGGGAGAGGGAGGTCAAACGGCTGGATTATAAAGGAAGTAGAGCTTCTGGGGCAGGGGAGGCCTAGCCCCTGGACTGAAAGCTTTAGAATAGAGGGTGGGGTATGCCAGACATGCCCTGTAACAGGTAGGGACTGAGGGATGCTGGGAGAAGCTGGAGACCAGGTTTGCTTTGGTATGTAAAATATGCACCTCAGTGGTTTGTCCCAGGTCTGAATCCCAACAAAAAGTCACATATTTAAAAGTCAAATATATTTTAATGGAGAGGTTAAAGTAAGGAATGACAGACTATTCAGGGGGTTGGGATGTGCTAAGGTTAGCGCTTGCAATATTCTGACCTCTCCATAGAACTTCAATTTTAATCAATTAGTCAATGCAGACTCAACTCTTCCCAGGGATTCTCATTCACAAAAATTCATCAGTCTGTACATGACGGATTGCTCCAGAAAGTGTGAAAGTGAGATTTAGTCTACGTGATGAAGCTATGGAGAACTGGCTAATTCTGAATTCGTTGTCGGAGCACCGTTTGCTGTTTCGTTGTGTCGTTTTGTTGTTTAATGTAGTGAGGAGCATCCACAGGAAGTTGAAAGCCGTGAAGGTCATGGTTGCTTACTTCCTAAAGTAATGTGTGGAAAGCACTAAACTTACATGTCAGGTGAGTTCTGCAGCTACAAAGGGATCTTTTTAAATGCCTGTTAATTGTTAGGGGAAGCTTACTGAAGAAGAGCAGGCTCCTGTTCTGATAAAAACAGCTACTTTTATGGGGTTTTGGCAAGTGACCTTGTTTAATGCTGAGGCTGTTTCGGCCACAGGATCTTATTCGTCATTCTGCTAGAAATAATAGTTGATGTTCACTGATTCACTATTTCCAGAAGTTTATAGGACATAACTGTGACAAATAGCAAGAGCCAACTGCATATTCATACTGCATCTGTGCTTCCCAGGTAACATAGATGAGCTGCAGTTTTCTAAAAGATCATCTTTCTCACATGACCAAAAATTCCTGGAAAGAAGCTGTGTCTGCAAAGCCTGATTGACTGACATTTTAGTGACCATGAAACAGAAATACTGTGGGTCAGATGCTGATTACCTTATACTGCGCTAGCTTTATCCCAGAGAATTCATTCCTTGTCCATGTTCATATATATATACGATATATATCTATATGTAAAGGTATGTGTATACACACACACACATATATAAGATTATATATATATATAAATTATATTATATAATTTATATATATTATATATATAATTATATAATATAATTATAAAAGACTGTCATCAGATAGCACCTTAGACATGTTGAAAAGCTTCCTCCTGTCTTGCTGTAATGGCTTTTCTGCTGTACCCAACAGCGTATTTTAAACTTACCATAATTTCTTTATACAGTAAAACTATAAAACTTCACAAAAATGATTTATTATCAGCAAAGGTTAAGAGAGTCTGTGGAGTAGAGACTCAGTAACTCACTGCTAAATAAATTAATAGCATATGATATTTAAAAAATTAACAAAAATATGCCACCCAAACCAAAATGGCTGCCTTTATCCTAATAGTGCACCTGCTTTGGGTGTGACGGAAGCAAAGTAATTGGTAATCTGATAACAATGAACTGTGACTTACTAAATTCCAGTGGAAGTCATATATGGCTAAATACTATCATCATGTGACACAGAGAAGGATCTTAAGTAGCCTCAATGTGAGGTGATTATATAACACATATAGGATTATAAATTAGCATATCATATAGTTAATTCAGCTATAGTAATTATGCAAGTATCTAGTTTCCCTGTCAATTTGGTATAATGATAACAAGTACAATATTTACCCAATTATAAAATCAAGGCAATAACAAAAGTAATTTTACTATAATCTCAGCATGGATATTCCAATAATTAAAAGTGATTGATAAATTTGAATCTAGATTAATTGGTATTAAAACAGGCTGGTTATAACAGTTAAAGTACTAGTTTTATGCATTGTCTAGGACAGTTTTTAAATTAACATATATGTCCATTGTGTGACTACTCAAAAGATGTGCATTTGAAAAGCAACTGTTTTGAGAAGCATGGTCTTTAAACAACAGATTTTTAATTGGATAAGGGTTTTTAAATTACTTTTCTGTATTTCATTTTGCATCTGTCTAGTCACAACAGTTTTTAGAAAACGTACTCATTAAAGTTAATTGGATAATTCTATGAGTCACTTTTAACTTCAGAATTAGACTCCAAATGTCCTTCCTCACCCACGATAAAACACCATGAAAAAAAACGGGCCATCTGCTGAGAGGGTACAGTTACACTTGGCCTTCAGGAGTGCTTGGCATCTTCTGTTAGCACTCTTTTAGATTATAAACCGCAAAACAAGTTTACCTTGAACTTTCACATTAAGTCCCAGAGCATCTTGGGGAAAGTAAATTTGACATAAATGTAAACCTGTGACGTTTCCATCTAAGGAAGGCAGACATCAGCAGCGCTTTGTGTTCAGTTACAATAAAATATCAGAAGTAACAAGACTTCTCTTGAAGCCTATCCTTAGGTAAATATGGCTAACAATACATCTCTTGAGCAGGACCAAAACCACTGCTCAGCCATCAACAACAGCATCCCTCTGATACAGGGCAAGCTCCCGACTCTAACTATATCTGGAAAGATCCGAGTGACAGTGACGTTCTTCCTTTTCCTACTGTCTACTGCCTTCAATGCTTCTTTCTTGCTGAAGCTGCAGAAGTGGACTCAGAAGAGGAAGAAAGGAAAAAAGCTCTCGCGGATGAAAGTGCTTTTAAAGCATTTAACCTTAGCCAACCTGCTGGAGACTCTGATTGTCATGCCACTGGATGGGATGTGGAATATCACTGTTCAGTGGTATGCTGGGGAGTTCCTTTGCAAAGTTCTCAGCTATCTGAAGCTCTTCTCTATGTATGCCCCAGCCTTCATGATGGTGGTGATTAGCCTGGACCGCTCCCTGGCCATCACTCAGCCCCTTGCTGTACAAAGCAACAGCAAACTTGAACAGTCTATGATCAGCCTAGCCTGGATTCTCAGCATTGTCTTTGCAGGACCACAGGTAAACCACTACTCCTGAACTTGTGTGAGCATGGTGATTTCCTATCTAATCTAGAGTTCAGGCAGCACCTACTGTATGGCCTTTAAGAACTTGGTTTCTGAAAGTCAGGGAGTAGACTTTAACCCTGACTACTTTGTTTTCTTGGGCAAACTTTTTAAACTTTCTGAGTTTCTGTTGATTTATTTACAAAATGGGGTAAATGTCTACTTCACCTGCTTTCATATTGATTAGGTGAATAATCTATTAAAGTGTTGTCTGCATTAAGATGTCCTCTAAAATGTCTTCTCACAACTAACTACATCCTCTTCACCTCCTTCTTTCTTGTTTTTCCTCTTAGGAAGGCTTGAAATAGTGTCTTGTTCTGTTCCCAAGACTGTTGTCAAACTAAAAGCCAACAGCTTCGGCCTCCCCTAAGAGGGGTCACAGGTGTGCTTCCTTTGTGCTCCGCTTTTTCTGTTTTTCTGATTGCTCTGGTTGAAATGGATTTAGGGGTAAATGGTGAGAATGCTTAAGAGCTATGACACTTACATAGATGAAAAATACTTAAACTTTTCTTACTCAAGATTTATTAGGTACCAACTAAGAACTCTGTCACTGCAACTGAGAAAGAATTATCTTGATTATTATGTTTGCTCTTGGCTAATTGCTCTGCAGAACCTGACTTTTGAAAAATTAGATCACTGAAGGAAACATGACCATTCTTGCAACTAATAAAGAGCCCATCATTGACAGACAGATAAGTTGTCTTTACGTTTTGTAATGCTCTGTGTGGAAAACCAGGGTATAAGATGTCAGAACAAGTAAGCGTTCTCTAAAATCCAGCAAAGGCTTGCCTGAAAAAAAATAATGGAAATCTGTCTAAAGATTCTAAACTGCCCACGTGTCTAACAAGCAAACATTCTATGCAGAACTCACTAAGTATTGTAAAGCGCCAAGTCAATGTTTCCTCATTGAATTTAGAGCATGGGTATCTAATGAATACGTGTCAAATTACAGAAGAAATGGGGACACCGGAATCGCTTTTATTTCTCTGGAAACAAGTACAATGACTAGTAATGGGCAACACATACTAAGAATGGGTTTCACAGACAAGTCCCTTGAAATGAGGTTATTTAGCTAATGTTCGTATTCCTGTATGTTCTGATTTTTTTTTCCTTAATGTATGAGCAATGCTTATTGGTTAGTTGGTTAGTTTTCTCAAAGAAAATAAAATACAAACTGGGATGAAGGTGGGATGTCATTCTTTTTTGTAGAAAAAAAAAGTATGTAAAACTGGTATAACTAGATTTGAAAAATCTCAAAAATATACAAGGATAAGAGGACAAAAGAGTTTATGTTTAATATGAAATGATTATGACATATTTAGAAGGATAGAAAGTAAAGGAAGGCTCTTACATAGTTTTCCAAGAAGAATAAGGGGTAGGACTGGTTTTCACAGCAAACTTGTTTGATTGGAAAAAGAGGTTGAAAGCTATGATCAGTGAGAAACTGGATTGGTAGTTTCCCCTTTTTCTTTGAGCTAAAAATGTACCATGCATTTGTCATAAAACAATGATTGTGTTTGTCATGTAGAAGTATATACACTTGTACTAAATTAAATAAATGTTTATAGTATCTAATAAGATAGTAGAATACAAATTTAAAAATGAGTAGTATGTACAATTTGTAGTATCTTATGCTATTGATGTCAGAATAATGCTAGGTGTAGAGATACGTACTCCTTACTCCACCCTTTGAATGCAGAGACGGAACAATCAAAAGTTTAAGGCCAGCCAGGTTATATGGAAACAACTATTCAGCTCGAAATGTAGCTCCATGGCACAGCCCTTGCCTGAAAACCTTAAATCCAATACTGGTGAATGAAATGTAATTAATTAATTTTAAAAGATATAAACTAAGATATTTGGGTCTATAAATAAAAAACTTTAATTGTAGAAGGCAGGAAGCCTGATAGCTTTCATGGGTTCAGTTTAATGAATAAATGTAGCATTTAAATGTTTTTAATTGTTAACTAATAATTGTGCTTATCTATATGATATAATGTGATATTTTAATAATTGATACATCATATTTTATAAAAATTAGATGGGGGATTAGAACAATTATAATTTCAATCTAAAGTAACTTTTTAAAACAAAATATTTTAACAAAATATATGTAGGTTCAGAGTAGAAAAAGAAGAAAAATGTTGAGTCATCTATCACTGACCTAGTTAAACGATGGTAGGACGATATCAGAGGAATCAAACACTCCGCTAACAGTTCCTAAAAGCCCTCTCCTGCTTGTCTTGCTTAGCCTAGGATGGCCTCAGATTAGCTATGTAGCAGAAGATGACCTTGAACTTATGAACTCCTGACTCGGTTTCCTGTGTGTAACACCGAATCCAGTTTTTGTCATGATGGGGTTCAGACTCAGACTCAGCACCTGCTAGCCATACTCTTTCGCTGTGTAACTTTGAGAATATTACTTAAGCCTGGTGTGGTAATATGTCCTTTTAGTACCAACATCTAGGAGATCTAGGAGGCTTCGGTAGCAGAATAGAAAACAAAAACCGTGACTAGATGGCTCAAAACAAACAAATATGTAAATGCACAAGCCATGTTAAGAATGTCATAGTATATTTAAAACAACCCGCTATAACTCTTTAATTTTAATGATTATGCTAATATCCATGTCTGTTTCTTATTCTTTCTTCATAACAAGGTTTTTGAAGTTAGCAAGGAAAAAAAAACTAGAAAATGAGGATTAATTTTTTTTTTCTTTAGGAAAGAGTTAAAGACAATGATTACATAGAAAAGGAATTATTCACATTTTTCAAAAATTCACTCATACTAATTAGAAAACTTTTTCAAGGTGACACTGATCAGAAAGCCATGCTGCACACTGAAAGCTCTTTGTACCAGAATATGATAGCTCAATTCTTAAACTTATCAATTTTGAAAATCAGTTAGAAGGGGAAGAAGGAAGGAAAAGGAGGGAGACAGAGGATGAGATACATCAGCAGACAAGCATTGGAAGGAGCTCTTATGACCATGCATTTCCTAACTTAGGTGTGGCTGTACATCATTCAAACTCACATTCCTCAATAAGAGTCATCTAAGACCACAGGGGTGCAGAGTTGCAGAGAATTTACAGGAAGAGTCGGTGCTCCTGGCTTATCTTGTCCATGTGGAGTATTACCAAAACAGCTTTTAAATTCTGTAGTTGACACAAGCCTGTAGGCGAGAAACATGGGACACTCCTTAGTTTTTGAAACAACGAAGCATGGTTTGAAGAATCGCGGAGACTTGCCTTGACACATGAGCTGATTTACTAAGTAAAATGCACTTCTGAACTTGACAACCAGCTTAAATTCAATAAATACTTACCTCCCATGAGCAACAGACTAAACATTGCTTAAGGCACTGTCGTCGCATGCTAGGCTCAGTAGAAGCAATAATAACAAGATGATAAATAATAAACACAAAAATATGCATCAGGATTGTGCTAAATGTCTGTATTATGGACTATTTCATGAATGTTCCCAACAACAATAGAAATTGTGTATATTGTTCTTATTTTTTACATGAAGAAATTATGCCCATGAATATTATGAGATGCCCAGAGTATGTCTAATGACTAGAAAATTATATATAATACAATTAATTCTATAGGCAAAGTATAAATTACACTACTCCATTTGTTCAGATGGCTATTTACCTATCTATATCTAGTAATCCAATTACTATTAGACATAATTAAGAGATAAGAATTAAAAATTAAATTGGCATGCGCATGAAAATTTTTGCTCATATAATAAAGAAATAGACATATAAAGGGGAAATACAACTTCTTAATATATTTAGTGCTTCTTCTATAAGTGTGTGTACATGCATGCATGTGTGTGGTGTGTGTGTGTGTGTGTGTGTGTGTGTGTGTGTGATTTCAGGAATGAGCACTTACTTGATACTGGATATAAACAGGAAACTCACTCCTTGGAAAGACTAATTCTCCTTCTCTGTTGTTGTTAATTGCCTGTGGTTCTTTGTCTAGGAGTGGGAGCTATGAGCTCTCTCCCTTCCAAGTTAATGTGTCTATTGATACCATCTTTTTTCAGGCCTTTTTTAGGCAGCTCTGTTGTTAAGGGTATCATGGGTGCAGTGACCTTATCATTTCTAAGAGACAAACAGACTTCCTGGTCCTACTACCCCCCAAAGAATAATATCCAAACTTTATTGACCCTTCAAACCACAAATTGCCAAATAAGCACCAGGATTAAAATAGTCTGTGTACTCTGGTTAAGACTTAGCACTCAGTGGAGTTAACAGACAACAGTGCAGATTACCTTACATGGATAGTTGGGTTTCAAAACGTCAGAAGTCCACAGAATTGACCTTACAAACATTTCTGTATTAATGTTCATTTTGATTAGAGACCTGTCTGCTCCTGACAGCTTCCTGTCTTGGATTCTAAGAAGAAATTGAGCATCTTTGGAGTTACTCCAGTTGTGGTGAGACAGCCACTAGGCAAGAATTGCCTCTTTCCATCTACAGACAAATTACTGTCCAGAAAAGGACACGCTTGCAGAATAGTCGACTGATTATATCTGCCTAGACAGAGTAATCAGCCCTTAATAATTCTGCATCACTAAAGTCTGTCAGATGATCCTGGGCCAGAAGGCTGAAGATCAGATGCTCCAACGTTTTATAGTATAGGGACTGTCCAGGTGTTCAGCGGTCTCTATAAATTGGCTAAGTTTTAGAAGCTATGCTTTGTGCTTCCCATAATTATAGTTAACTCAGCCATTCTGGATTTCTGACGGGGTTGAAAACTTATAGCCTCATAGCCAATCCTGGCTATTTACCTTGAGAGAAAAAATTTGAGTGGATGGTTTTCAGCTGACATTTATTCTAAAGCCAAGGAAAAAGCCAGGTTCAGAACTAAGTGTTTTAGTTAGAAGAGATGACAGAGTTTCTGGTTAGTCAACAAAATGATGGACTGGGTATTAGGACTATCTTGTACCTCACTGGTACAAATTGACATAATTATGCTCTAATTGTATATTGAGAGAAAAGTTTTATTTTAACAGGAAGGGTGATATGTAGGAGGAGCTAAGGTGGGAGGAGTACTGAGAGGAAGAGAAGGAGTAAGGAGAGGAGAAGAAGGAGAGGAGAAGCTTGGTGATAAGAGAGACAAAGAGAGAGAAGGGGGGGGGGCATGGAGGCAGATGTTCACATGTGTCCACCAGTCAAAGATAGTTGATATATCTAGGTTGGGTATTGGGTTACACTTCTGATTGAGCATTACCAAACTTATAAAGCCTTTGATTAACATTTTTTAAAAAGTATATAAAAGCAAAAAGGAAAAGGGGGCATGGGATAGGGTTTTTTTGGGGGGTGGGATGGGGAAAGGGGTGGCATCTGAAATGTAAATAGAATATCCAATAAAAAAAAAAGACTTAGCACTCAGAACCAGAGATCTCGGGTATCAAGTTTGGCTGTGAAGACCCTCTGAAAGCCTCACCGCATGTCCATAGTCCACTTTGTTATCTAGACAAAACGGCAGTTTGTCCCGGGGACTTTCCTGTATTCTGCTTGAAGAGACCCAAACCTGACATGGTGGCACACCTATAATCTCAGAGACAGAAACGTAAGAGGTTGAAGGTCGCCCTTGGTAATACTGTTTATTCTAAACCAGCTTGGGCCTGCCTCTATCCAAAGCCAAGCCAAAAATAGAATTCCATTTGTAGCTCATGACTCTGCACTGGTTACTCCCCCATTTAATATCCACTGTGTGGACAATAAGCACACAATGAGGACTAGCACCGGACTTGATATCATAATGGCCAGGGAGAGATCCGTGAATGGTGCCCACTAGCGTCCATGGGCCACTTAGAACCAGAGCTTTTCATTACTACGCCCCAGCACAGTAGGCAAGTCTAGCCCAAAGGGAGGGAAATTTAAAGTAGCAAGTGTATGGGAGCTGAAACGTATACGGTGTGTAGTTATTGATGTATGACTATTACTTATGGGTACAAAGAAAAGTGTGCTTCAAATGTTTATACTAATGATGACTGGGCTCCAGCTGGTGTTAGCTCCATAAGCAGGGGTTTTGCATGGAAAATTCAAGTGTCATGACATCAGTGTGAGGAGGAGTCTGTTATGATCTCTACTTTATAACTGAGAAACTGAGGTTAAAAAAAACTAAACTCACATTTAGGGAAATTTAGGCTGTGTGGTTGGTTTGGTAAACTGCAGATAGAATGTCATATTCTAAGAACAAATACATATCTTCAATTGCTTCCAAAAAAGAGAAACAAGATGTTCTGGATTATAGCAAAATGAAACCAACACTGATAAGACCGTGAGTCACGGATAAGGTAGAAACAATAAACAGAAACTGAAGACAGAACCCAAGGACAGAGGAACCGCGGAGAGCAACGCAGAGAGCAACACGGAGAGCAACGTGGGTCTCTGTATCAGTCACTAGGCTGAGCACAGCGCAGAAAACAAAGTAAACCAAACCAAGGCTAAAACGAATGAATTGATGGGTGATATTTGAATCCCCATATATGTCCCTGAAATTCTGATTTAAAACTAATTAGTCTGTTACATACTGTGGTTATAATATTAAGTCCATTTTACCTACTTAAAACATTCCCATATGTGGACAAAATATCGTATTCAAAGAAGAAATAAGTATCTTCAGTTGTTTGTGAGGAAGGGAAACTGTCCTTGATTGTGGTCAAATAGGTACTGATAGGAAGAATGAGAAAGATATATACGCCTGTTTGTTCTACTTTAAAACTACAGCTTAAATAAAGTCAAGGCGAAAAGACCTATGAGATAACCAACACTCCACTTATAAGGTAGGGGAAAGTAGACCTGGATCTTAGGATAAAAGTAGCTGACTTGTTTGGATTTCCTGGTTTGGGGAAGAAGGTCTGATCCTTTGCTGCCCTCTAGTGGTTTAATTTAAACTTTACATTCTACATGGCAAAAGATCTGAAATTGGAAAATTCAGTGTTATAAGTACAAATATAAGATACAACTTGTTTTCCTACTCTACGAAGAAAAAAAACATATTTCAGAAGCCTTTTTAAAGCACTCTCCACTCCTATTCTATAACGTCCCAAAGTCAAGAAATCCAGGGCGAACTGCTAAGTAAACTACAATATCTTATTCAGTGGAGAAAAAAAATATAGCATATTAGCCATCATTTGATAATATCAAAAGCACTTGTTCAAATTTCCTTGCTATAGATTTTTAAATGCTTTTCTTCTCTACTTGGTGTCTGCATAATGTTACACAGTAGAATGAAGTTTCTCCAAAAAACTCATGAAAATGACAAACATTTTTTTTAAAAAAATGTGCTTTGTGGGTCAGAAAAATAGAACGTATGTCTATTAGAATTTACTTACTTTTTGTTTTGTTTTGTTTTGCTTTGCTTTGCTTTGCTTTGCTTTGCTTTGCTTTGCTTTGCTTTGCTTTGCTTTCTGAGACTTGGTTTTGTCTGTGGTTCACTCATGGAGGCCACAAGAGGGCACAAGATCCCCTGAGGCTACAGCTACAGGAAGTTGTAAGCCACCTGACTTGGATGCTAGGAATAAAACTTAGACACTGTTGAGTACTAAGCCGATACCCCAGCCCTGGAGTTTATTTGTGAACATAACTTACAAAGTTTTCATGAATGTATTCAAATTGTGCTCTTTAAGGGTTTAAATTAAAGATACCATTTTAAAACAGGATTTTACAATCAGAGCAAGGTTGCAAGGACTTGACAATTTATTGAATTACCTTGGGTATCCAAGGGGATTTCTCGGATGATGGGTATTACCAAGTACTAGCATTTTCTGGGCTATTCTGTCCTGTTGCTGTGAAAAGACACTGTGACCAAAGCACCTCTTTAAAAAGACGGCACTGAGTTGGGGCTCGCTGCAGCTTTAGAGAGCGAGTCTGCATGATCATCGTAGCAGAAAGCACATGGATGTTGCTGAACAAGAGCTGGGAGCTTTACATCCTGGCCTGTAGTCAGCAGGCAGAGATCTGGGGAAGGACTGGGCCTGCAGAAGGCTTTTAAAACCTCAAAGCTCACCCTCAACAACACACTTCCTCCAACAAGACCACATCTCCTAATTCTTCCAAACAGTTCATCTACTAGGGAGTAAACTTGCAAATATATGAGCCCGTGAGGGACATTCTCATCCAATCCCGCACAGCTGTCTTCCGTCTTAAATGGTTTTGAGTTGTTTAAAAGTTGGGGATATGGCATGTCTTTACCATTCTGGGCTTTACTGTGTGTTTAAGAAATTTCATGCACCCCTAAAATAGATGTTTTAAGTTAGGAAATTAGCTCTTATGGGGTATCATCATTTAATCTATATGCCCTATTAAAATTTCATCGGTCATCCTAGTTTGTTTTCTACTCTTTAAAAAAAAATTTTACTTAAACAACTTTTAAATAATGTCTTTTGATCATGTTTTCCCCTCCCCTAATCCTTCCAGATCTTTCCCCAATTTCTTCTCTTTTAACAAAAGAAAACCCAAGGTTATATGGTGAGTCCTGTGCTGTCACAGAAGTCTCTTTCCCTGGAACTGCTCCTGTCTCCTTCCCTGTTTTTAAGAGTGATGCTTGTGAATACGTCAGGTTCTCCCAGAACTATCGTTTAAGTAAGCACACTGAAGATGCAATGCTGGTCTCATCTCACTGTACTGTCCAAGGAGACAATTAATGTCAACCTGTCCCGTTATCTATAACGTTAATTACTTGATTATTTCTCCATTATAAAGTCTCACTCTTTATGATGAATAAGTGTCTAAGAGGTGATGCTTTGGTATGTTTTCAATGTCCTGTTCTCAAAATTTCACTGACTGTTTTTGGCAACTATAGATGATTTTTGCTGAAGTCAGTATTATAGAGATTAACAAACAATTCCATTTTATTTATTCCCTTTATTTTATTAATTCACATTCTGTATTAAAGAAAAACTTCTATTTATGCCCAGTTTTGTTCTTGCATAATTTACATCCATGTGGATTCACGAATTCTTGCTTTGTTTGATAGTTTATCACTACTTTTTGTTTTTGTTTTTAAACAGAGTCTTGCTATGTAGCTGTGTCTGGCTTGGAACTTGCTATGCAGGCCTGGAAGTTATGAATTCTGAGGTCTGCTTGCATCTACCTCTCAAATGCTGAAATTAAAGGACTGTGCTACCAAATCCTGCTTTAATCTTTACTTTTGATTAGTTTCTTTCTTGTCGTTTGATTATTAAGCTGTCTTGGATTTATCCAAATGGATTTTAGTCTCTCTTTCAAACTCAGCTCTTCTCTAAACAGTTCTAAACTCTGGCACGATCAACTGTATTTTGCCTGCCTCAGCCTTGGGACCATATACTCCAGCGAGCGGTGGATTCTTTTGGTAAAGGAAACCAAGCGTCAACCTGCCCTCAAGGGCAAAACTGAAATAAATATAAACACATAAATACATAGACACATTCACAAACAGGCTCTTATCGACTTAGTGTGTATAATTGTATAATCTCCCAAAATTCATTCAGCCACTGTTCTGTAAAATGTCATGTAGATTATCCTGACACTTTTTGGTTACAACTAATGCATCATCAGTGGTGCATCTCCTGCACAGTTATTTCCATATAATGGGTTTACAGATGTATGTTCAAAGTAAATCTCTGGGTATAAGACTGGTGATGAATAAATGCTGTCTTAGAATTATCCAGAGGAATAGAATCAATAGAATGTATATAGAACTCTAAGGGGAAATTCATTAGACTGGCTTATGTGGGGCTCTCTTGGACCACTATAGCCAAAGAGCAGTGATCCACCAGAGGTAAGAGAGTAGTTCAGTTCACCACAACTCAGTACCTGGTGTTGGTTCAAACTGTAGAAGTCCGACCCCAAACTGGTTTATTTAGGGATATTTAAGCACAGTAGAACTTGATGAAAATTTTCCTGGTGATAATTGACTCAATCCCATGTACACAATGATCACATCAAAAGTCTTTGTAAAGTATATGTGAGATGTTTCATAAAGATGGGTCCTACAGATTGACATGTGACGTTTTCTATAAGGATGTATTCTATAAATTGGCAAGCTGATGATGAGGGTCTGGAGGGGGATTTGGTGTGGTCCCAACCACACAGGAAGTGCAAAGGCACCAGGCTATTCTGGGTGGAAAATAGGCTGTATTTTTTCCACTTGAATGGACAGCCCTGTGTGTCTAACATTCCTCCCCCCTCCCCCTGGTGCTTATCTGTGAGCACGAGGACCTCTGTACTGCCCACAGGCTTACCTGATCAGAGGCTGGGCAATCCCAAGACCTTGATCTGCAGACAGAAGCCTGGGAAAGCTGGGAACTGGAAGATCCAAAGCAACAGAGACCAATTATACAGTGCCAGTTTGAGGCTGGAGGGGGGTGGGAGGAGAAGCTAGGTGGATAGTTGCCACTATAGAGGCAATTCCAAACGCCGCCGAGCAGACAGGAGCCTGCTATCTGAGGCAATGACAGCCGCAAGAACGTTCAAGTGGTCTGGAACTGTGAAGGGATGAAGGCCCAAGTGTCCCTCTTTTCACGCTTGGCTCTGTGTGGGCCTTGAACCGTTAGGCGATGCATCGTCCTCCCTTGGCTGGCCAAGCCACGTGCTAATCATCTCTGGGATGCGCCTTCACAGACATACACAGAAATGTGCTTTACCAGCTTTCTAGGCGTCTCCCAATCCAGTCAAGCTGACAACCAAAATTACGCATTGCATTTGTAACTGTCAGTTACTGTCAGATGGTTATTTAACATATTCCATTACGGTTGTACCAATTTGCATTCCCATCTGCAACACGTAGAGGTGTTGCTTTCCACAGCGTCTTGCCGAAAATGAAGGGCTGCACTTTTACATTGTTGCTGGTCTCATTAGTGAAAATACCATTTCTTATGTAACTTATTGACATGTTATTGTGGGGGGCTAGGGGAGGAAGGGGTTTTCTCTTCATTCCTTTCTTCATGGAAGAAAGGATGCAGTCAAAAGACTCTGAATGTGTAAGCAAACATTGATTTGGAAAAGAAAAGAAAGCAAGCACTCCAAAGGAATTACAGAGAGCTCTCTCAAAGGAGTTAGCTGCACAGTGAGTCCTGTGCCTGTGAACTTTAATGAAGCTTTATGAATACGGGGTGGGTAGCATATTTGTGGCTAAAGTGACCTCTCTTCCCTCCCAAGCCACGAAGAAACATATCTCTCTTTTGGGGTATTTCTCCCCATGACCCTCTAGAAAATGGTGTAGGGTAGATAAAGTGAAAGGTCATACAAGGGAGTTGAGGTCTTTTGAGGATGCAAGCTCTTTTTTTATGGGAGTGTGTGGGAAACTTCCCAGGCTCCTCTGTTTTTGATACAGACCTATCGGCATCCTCAAGGATGTTTAAACACAAAGGAGCTTTCTAATCCCAAGAGATGCCGCTACCAAGATACAATTTTAGTTCTCTTGGTTGTCTCAGAGCTAACTTCTTTCTGAGACTGTCCAAGGTGACACTCATGATCCCATGGCTGTCAGCCAGCTAAAAGTTTTTGTTTTTACAATTGAAGCTTTATATTGAAGTCTTGTGCCTAGGTTTTATATTAACTTTTCAAGATATAAGAAACAAGAGTGGGGGGTACCCTCCACCAGACCTCTCTCCAAATGCCACTGCCCGGATCTCCCTTCCAGTCAATATTATCAGAATAGAAGCCCTGAGGGCATCCACATGCTTTGACCATTCTAAAATGTATAACACGTGGGCCAAATGTGGTAGTATATGCCTTTGATCCCAGTCCTCAGGAGCAGAGGCAGATGGGCCTCTGTGAGTCTGAGGCCAGCCTGGTCTACAAAGCAAAACCAAACCAGGACAGCCAGGGCTCTGTTACACAGAGAAACCCTGTCTTGAAAAATCAAAAATTAATTAATTAATTAAAATTTAAAAGTACAGCATTTTATTAGGCCTTTCAATCTCTAAAACAAATTTAATATGTATTTTTAGTGATATATTCTAAAAGACTGAGTTTTAAACACTGTGGATATGAAATGAACAAAATCACTTTCAAAAAGGCTTCTCAGCATAACCACAGGGGAGTTGAAACTGCAAGCCAGGTTTAAGTCCTCGGGTGATTATTCTTCAAGGCTGAAATAATTCCACCAATTACAAAATCCTACAGGGTCGACCAAATGAAGACAAACACAGTTCAAGGAAATCTCCCTTACAAATTTCAATACAACGGTCAGAATGCAGTGCCAAGGAATTCAGAAACCGCTTTATGTTTGAAAGTCAGAAGAAAGAAGGAAGAAACACTTTCGACACTTTCGGGCAAAAATACATAACTTTTTCTTTCTCTCTTTTTTTTTTTTTTTCACAGTTGTATATCTTCAGAATGATCTACTTAGCAGACGGCTCTGGGCCCTCAGTTTTCTCGCAATGTGTGACCCACTGCAGCTTTCCGCAGTGGTGGCATCAAGCCTTCTACAACTTTTTCACTTTCGGCTGCCTCTTCATCATCCCCCTCTTCATCATGCTAATCTGCAATGCCAAAATCATCTTCGCCCTCACGCGAGTCCTTCATCAAGACCCACGCAGTACGTATTCC
This sequence comes from Arvicanthis niloticus, assembly GCF_011762505.2. Classification (NCBI taxonomy): domain Eukaryota; kingdom Metazoa; phylum Chordata; class Mammalia; order Rodentia; family Muridae; genus Arvicanthis; species Arvicanthis niloticus. The sequence continues at coordinate 85,753,522 of NC_047664.1, read as the reverse complement.
TTAGATCTGAGACTCAATGTCTAACACTTGCACAGAGGGGTCGTGCTTTAGCTTACGTGGCAAACAGGTCAATGTTAGGTCATTTAATAATTCACAATCACCCTTTGAGATAATATTTTTACTATATATTCAATATATAGATAAGATCTCTTACTGAGATCTCATGTTCTCATTTTTGACCTTGGGATAAAGGTCATATAAGGGCTCAGAACTCCCGACTTGTCCTTGAAGATTTGAGAGCAGTAAAAGGGGGTGGGGGGAGGAGGGAGAGACATTTTCGACTGTGGCGTAGCCACTTCTTAAGGTGCTGCTGCTCCTACAAGCAATTGTACTGGCTGGTTTTGTGTCAACTTGATACAAGCTAGAGTCATCAGAGAGAAAGGAGCCTCAGTTGAGGAAATGCCTTCATGAGATCCAGGTGTAAGGCATTTTCTCAATTAGTGATCAGTGGCGGAGGGTCCAGCCCATTGTGGGTGGTGCCACCCCTGGGCTGGTGGCCCTGGGTTCTATAAGAAAACCACAGAAAGCAGGTCTGTAAGCAGCACCGATCCATGCATCAACTCCTGCCTCCAGGTTCCTGTACTACTTAAGTTCCTGTCCTGACTTCCTTTGGTGAAGAATACCAATGTGAAAATATAAGCCGAATGAACCCTTTCTTCCTCAACTTCATTTCTGGTCATGGTATTTTGTTGCAGCGATGGAAACCCTAACTAAGACAACAACATTCATCAGGTCTTTTGGCACAGCCATATCCACTGGAGTCATGGAACCAGCACAGATGCTTGTCACAGTTCCAGCAAAGCTGAGCCAGAGACTGCATTTGCTCTCTATCTCTGACTTGTGGGTTTTGGTCTCTTCATGTTGCACTCTTGGGGACTTTCTGCATTATGATTTGTTTTATGTCTTTTCCTGAGAAAATTATGTCTGGGTCTTTTTGAGAAAAATCCTAAAACTGACTTTATCTGGCCACTCTTTGGAAGTCTTCCTTATGCCCTGGAGATCATTAAGCACAGATAAGCACAAAGCTGGATGACGCCATTACTGCGGGATCCTTCTTGAGGTATTCGCCCCTGAGCAAACTCAGACTGTATAATTGTTGCAGGCTTAACAGGGACAACTGGCCAACTCTGACTGGCCAGGAGAAAAGGTTACAGATTCAAGGCCTTTTTTGATTATTGGCTAAGAGCTTTCTAAAATGTAGTTTAAAGACAGGGTTCATATAGGGTACAACCCTGGAAGAAAAGAACTCAGTAAATAAGATAGATCAGCAAGAATAAACGTTTCTGACTTTATAGCATAGATGGTGAAGCATATGGTAAAAGGAGTTAGGTAGTAGTATTTGCTGTTCATAAAAAGATCAGTTTAGATATTTTCTGTTTGCCTGGAGGACTTTAAAACTACCAATGCTTCTCAGCCTAAGAGCAGGCTGTCTTATAAGTGCGTTGGCTTTGGTGGAGGCATGGCTTAGATTCTTTAAATCAGAGTTCTAGGGTTAATAATAAGAACAAAGTCTATTCTGTTTGTGACTGAACTTGTAACCATGAACATGTAATGAAAAAGAAACCAAAAAAAAAAAAAAAAAAAAAAAAAACCCAAAAACCCAAACACATAACATGAACCACTCGGATAATCATTAGTCTGTCTTTGTTCAGTAACAGTTGTATAAATAAAGAAGCACCTGGTGACTAGTCTGTCAAAACTGCAAGATTCACCTGACCATGGAGCCTGGCTCAACTCCCACTCCTTGGTTGACTCCTTATCACCTCTGCAGGCCCTTGTCAGCAAGGATCTCCAGGAAGCCCCACCTGCATGCTACCCCCACCCCTAGTAGTCAGAAAGTCATTCAAAAAGGGGAGGGGGAGAGAAAGGCAGGAAAGTAGAAAAAGGACTGACCAGGAGGAAGAGGTAAGAGAGGGAAAGGAACAAGAGAGCTACAGAGGAGAGCATGAATATTATTTAAATACCACACACACTCACACACACTCACACACACTCACATACACACACACACACACATACACACACACACACACACACACATACACACACACATACACACTCACACACACTCACACACACATACACACTCACACACACAGACATCATATCGAAATCACTGTTATGTATAATTAATATATGCAAATTAATAGATAATTATTCTTTTGTTTGTTTGTTTTGTTTTGTTTTGTTTTGTTTTGAGACAGGGTTTCTCTGTGTGTAGTCCTGGCTGTCCTGGAACTCACTCTGTAGACCAGGCTGGCCTCGAACTCAGAAATCCGCCTGCCTCTGCCTCCCAAGTGCTGGGATTAAAGGCGTGTGCCACCACCGCCTGGCTATGGATAATTATTCTATTAAAACTCATAATAAGTACTGAAAATATACTCCTACTGGAATAATATACCAAAGACCGGACGTCTAGAATATAGCAACCAACTTCATATTTTAATTGTACGAATCCCTACATTTTTCAAATCTTCCTTGGTTTAATTAAAATTTTAAAACTAGTCTTCAATTTTTCCTAGGGGAAAACTTAGTCTAAAATTATATATATATATTTTTTGCTGAGACAGTTTTATTACATAGCCCAGACTAGCCTCATGCCTTTGCTTCCCTGGTACCACTCCTGGTTGGGTTAAGGTAGAAATATTTTTAAGTAAATCATTAATATTGGAATTATTTTTCTTACAATTGATAGGTAGAATTAATGAATTTTTCTTCCTTTTTTTTTTTTTTATCATTTCAGCTTGATGAGAAAGCTGACTAAACACTTATTCTTTGTCTCTATTTAACAGAACTGCAGCTGAATCAGTCCAAGAATAATATCCCAAGAGCTCGGCTGAGAACTCTAAAGATGACAGTTGCATTTGCCACCTCCTTCGTCGTCTGCTGGACTCCCTACTATGTCCTGGGAATTTGGTACTGGTTTGATCCAGAAATGTTAAACAGGGTTTCAGAGCCAGTGAACCACTTCTTCTTTCTCTTTGCTTTTCTAAACCCATGCTTGGACCCACTTATATATGGCTATTTCTCTTTGTAATTGGGAAACTACACAAGACCTCATATAGAAATAAGGTAACTGATTTCACCGGTTGAGGATAAGCTCAAAGCTTGCAATACATTTATATGCAAGGCAGGGTTTAAGCTTATGTTATCAACCTTGTTCTTGAACAGAGTTTGTTGTGAGAGCTTCAAAACACCTTCAAAAAAATACTGAAATTCGTCCTTAATCATAAGCTTCTAAACTAACCTCAGTCATACCTGATATTTTATTGCATATGACTTGGGATTCTTCACTTCCTCCTTAGATAATAATGTATAAATACTTAAAATGACTACGTCCTAAGGTAAAAAGTACCAAAAAGTCAGGCTGGGAAAGCACAACATATTCATAACATCGGCATAGTTTGGGCAGTTCTTTTTTTTTTTTTTTTAAGGGGGGCTCAGCATCAATAACAGACTGGCTCTATCCCAACACCTAGAGCCCACAGAGAGTAGAATCCCTGTCCAGAGGTCGTCAGCAAAACCAGATGCTATCCCAAGACCTAAAGCCCAGAGCAGAAGAATCACTGTCCATAGGTTAGCAGGAAAAACAGGCTGATGCTATCCCAACGCCTAAGGCACAGCGAGTAGAACACTGTCCATAGGTCAGGAACAATAACAGGCTGATGCTTTCCCAACCTAGAGCACAGACACAGAACAGAACCACTGTCCATAGATCAATTTTAATTTAAATACTTAATTTTCTCTTTTACGTTAAAAGCTTTTTGGATTTTTTTTTTTTTTTCTGAGACAGGGTTTCTCTGTGTAGCCCTGGCTGTACCTGGAACTCACTCTGTAGATCAGGCTGGCCTTGAACTCAGAAATCCGCCTGCCTCTGCCTCCCAAGTGCTGGGACTAAAGGCATGCGCCACCACCGGCCAGCAGCTTTTTGGATTCTTATTCAGCAACAAATCCCACCAGCCTGGCAAGATTATCTACACGATACAAATTAATACATTTACATGCTACAGATTGTGACACATCCCTACATTGTGGAGGTATTTAAAAGGGATAGTTCCCCCCCACCCCCCGTGGCTGCTAGATCATTCCATAGACTGCACAGAATACAGGGTTTATGTTAATTTACTGTCATGAATAGTGCTTTAATATAATTAAGAAAATGCATATAGTAATTATCTTGTAAGCATAATATACAACCTACTTTAACAATATGGTGGAACTTTTGTCTATCACCTTTACCTGCTGAGTCATGCCCCACAAATAAATGAGGAAAGTCAATAAAAACATCAAGGCAATATACAAACAAAAAGAGGGTGTTTGGCATATTAAAGTAACTCAAGGCAGGAAACCATAAAATTTTGCTCATATAGACCAAATACAACAGCAGAGAATATTAGAGAGGAGAGAAGTAAAACTCTACATGTGAAAAAGAAAAAAAAAAACAGCTACTGCTGAAAAAGAATTCAGTCCCAAAAAATATGTCTGCAGAGTACCACATACTTCCTTCAACTCAACCCAGGTCCATCTTTGTCATGAAAAACGGAAGGAGGTAAAAATAAGAATACAATTCTCACTTACTCGGGAAAGTATATGAACTCACATTCAATAATTATCTAATAGACATTGGTGTGAACTACACAATGCCATACAGAATGTGAGAGTAATTTGTAAATACGCCAGGCTATGTGGGGCTATAGAACGCAAAGTGCTGACCAATGGCAAGTCCCCTCTCCCCTTTCTTTTCTTGCTTTCTGCTTTGGGTTTTGCAACATTGTCAGATTCTTTTTTTTAAATCTCAACTTATTTTCCATTATTGTCACCTCTTTATCTTCTGTGTTACTCATACTTTCAATTAAACGATCACTGGTAGAGTTATGTTAGCATTTTGTGTAAGCTCTGCCCCACAGTTCCCTGGCAATGGCCTGACTCACTATAAAAGGGGTTGCTTGGCCCCCCTTGCTTTCTTGATTTCTTGCTCTTGCTTGCTCTGTCCTCTTGCCCCTCCCCCCTCTCCCCATTCCCTCCACCCCTCACCATGTGCTCATGGCCAGCCTCTACTCTCTCCCACTCTCTCTGACTTTCTCTGTCTCTACCCTCTCAACTCCCCTCCCCATGCCCTGAATAAACTCTGTTCTATACTACACTTAGTGTGGCTGGTCCACCAGAGGGAAGGGATGCCTTAGCATGGGCCCTCGGAGGCAACTCCTTCTCCCACACCTGACTACACATCCACCAAACATATTTCTTCTCTTCCTAATCTTTTTATAAAACACAACAAGTTTTATCCTTCAACTGAATGGAACTCAAAGTTTCCCCTGTGCTGAAAGAAATGCTCCAAGTTTACACGTGCACTTATATCAAGATTGTATAGGGCACAGGACATAGCTAAGTCACAATAATACCATTCTAGCTTCATAACATATTTACTCCTAAAATGACAAATAAATCTTACTTCTGGATTTAGAGCAAAAGTAACATATATAGACAAGGTAATCCTAAGGGCTTCGTCACATCTCTGTTTAAAGTATGTCTCTTATATGGTTTCTTATGTGTTCAAGAAATTATTATATTCAGGTATTGCCTTGGGCATTTTAAAGAAATATTTGCTATAGGGGTATCTTAATACAGATAACTTAAGTAGCCCATGAATAGAATTATATGTCATTAAATTTTTGTTTGTTTTAGTCCTGTTTGTATTATTTTAGACATTTACTATTATTATTCAGAGAAGGAATTTACCAACTAAACTAGACTGCCAGATGATATTAAAAATAACATCTTGATTATATATATGAAAATTATTAAATAAATTGTATCTAACTATATTTGTTTGTTCATATATATGTTCATACACATGAATGCAAATGTTAACATTGAAACTGTCAGTTCAGGATGCCTAGTTATTCTGTTAAATATCCTAGCTTCCACCAACCAAAGAATACACATAAAGGGACCCATGGCTCGAGCTGCATAAGTAGCAGAGGATGGCCTTATCTGGCATCAATGGGAGGGGAGGCCCTTGGTCCTGTAAAGGCTTGATGCCCTAGCATAGGGGAATGCTAGGAAGGTGAATGGGTGGGTGGGTGGGTGGGGGAGCACCCTCATAGAAGCAGCAGGGTGGGGAAGTGGGATAGGGGGTTTGCAGAGGGGAAGCCGGGAAGGATAACATTTGAAATGTAAATAAAGAAAATAACCAATAAAATAAGTAAGCATCCCAGCTTGTTTAACATTCAGTATATTTGAAAAAATGTAGAAATTATTTAATCCCGACCCAAGGCTTCTATCTTGCCTAAGACCATTTAGTTTTTGGACAAAACACACACACACACACACACACACACACACACACACACATACACACACACCTTTATAGTTACAATAAACCTTAAACAGCACAAGAACTGGGCAGTTAGTGCCCTCTATGCTATTAGAATCTTCTTTCTTGTCCATAACCCCAAGTTATTACTGTGTTTCAACTTGGCTGCTCTTAATTCTAATTGGCCAGCCCTTAGGGCTACATTTCAAACATGGAATAACTGCTTTTGCTGACTTTAGTTTATAGATCAGCACTTCCCTAACCTTAAGGTCACCATGTTTTTCTTTTTTAATTTTTTAATTTTGTCTGAGTACACTGTCTCTGTCTTCAGATACACCTGAAGAGAGCATCAGATCCCATTATACTGTTGTGAGCCACCATGTGGTGCGAGGAATTGAGCTCAGGACCTCTGGAAGAATAGTCAGTGCTTTTAACCGCTGAGCCACCTCTCCAGTCCAAGGTTGCCATCTTTTATTAACCTCATTCTACTGTTCTGGAAGAGACTGCCAACAGAGAGATGTGTTCTCCGTGCACAACACTGAAGGCATAGCCGAGGCCTGGGCCTGCCTAGATCACAAGTTTGTTGTTCTAAGAGGGCATTTGTCCACCATGTATAGGAGTGAGAAAATATGAAGGGAAGTATTTTAAATTATACATGTAACTATTACGCAAAAAAACATAGCTCCCCCTCAAAGAGAATAAGAGATACTTTATTCTGGAGCCAAATATGAATGACCATGCTCTGAGAATATGTATTTAAGTTACTCTTAAACGGATGATCCAAAGTGGTAACAGTTTTCAAGAAGCTTTTATAGTTATAGAACAAAACTGAAAGCCCTTTCAAGTATATTGCTGGGAACATCAAGCAGTTGAATTGCAGAAAAGCAGGAAAATCTCTGCCGTATGCCTTAGATGTTATCTGATGACATTCTGACCCTTTGGCTTGCTTGACGTCAGGAGTCTACCGGTGCATTCCAGAACATTGCATCCAACTGAGCAAGAATGTTAGGCCCAACACAGAAGTAAGCAATGATCAGCTCGGAAGAGGGCTAAAGCTAGCCCCAGAGAATTTGACTCTAACCTGAGATACTTCAACTGTCCACGTTCACACAAATTCTAACCCGTCAATCAAACGTCTAGGATTTTTAACAGAGGCGTGCCTCAATTTTAGGGAACTTTAGTTCACACACACACACACACACACACACACACACACACGAGTAAGAATATGAAGAGTTCATTGTGGGCTCATGAGAAGAGGAGAGAGCAAGGAGAGAAGTAACAATGCCTGTTTCGTCCTTTGTAGTTTGTAGCTGTCTTCAATCACCAGTTGTCTGTTTAGATACCTCTTAAAACTAGCATGTGTGTGTATGTGTGCATGTGTGTGTGCATATGTGTGTGCATGCTCACATGCATATGAATGACACAGTGTCCGTATCAAGCAGTCTCTTGATCTCCTTTGTGCTGTCATGCACAAGGATCTACTTGTGCTCCTTTGTAAGTCAAGCTATGAAGTAGAAGAAGCAGGCTCGACAGCACAAAGGTGATCAAATGCTTGATGCAGACATCAAAGGAGAACTTGTAGGACTTGGTTCTTTCCTTTCACCATGTACAACCCAGAGCTGGAACAACTCCAGTTCTCAGATTTGATGGCAAGTGCCCTTACCTACTGAGCATCTTTCTGGCACATTGTCTTTACCCTTGGGTGTGATCATGCATATGTAACCTTCTTTAGCTTTTGGATTTTCTAGTGTTTTAAACATATATTTATACTAAAATGTCTTGGAGATAGGCCCCCAGTCTGAACATGGTATTCATTTGCTTCATAATAACCTTATATATTGTCATACTCATAACCTGATGGTAATTGTTGACATTCTGTCTAGGCTCCGCCCCACAGTTACCTGGCAACAGCCAGGTGTGCCTGACTCACTATAAAAGGGCTGCTCGCCCTCCTCTCTCTCTTGCTCTTGCCCTTGCTCTGTGCTCTTGGTCCTGCGCCCTCTCTCCCCATTCTCCTCTCTCTCCTCTCCACATGCTCATGGCCGGCCTCTACTCCTCTACTATGTCTCTCACTCTCTCTCTGTGTCTTTTTCTGTCTCTACTCCCTCAACTCCCCTCCCTGTGCCTTGAATAAACTCTGTTCTATACTATACTGTCCTATGGCTGGTCCCTCAGGAGGAAGGACTGCCTCAGCAGTCTCAAAGAGACACCCCCTTCCCCTACACCTGACTACACATCCACCAAACATATTCCTTCTCTCCTTAATCTTTTATACAACACAACAGTAATTTTGTATAAAATTTTTAGTGCACCTTTGTTTTGACTGTAACCTATCATGTGAAGTCACGTATAGCATCTAATACACAAAAGGCTTTGGATTTTGCAACATTTCAGATTTTGGATAATCCGGAAAACCTATGGTAAAACTCCCCAGGGAAGAAAAACATCTCACTTCTTCTGTGTAATTTACATTACAGTTGTTAGTATTCTGTCTAAACTCCACCTCCACAGTTACCTGGCAACAGCCAGGTATGCTCCTCCCCACAGTTACCTGGTAACCACCAGGTAGGCTGATCCACTATAAAAGGGGCTGCTTGCCCCCTCCTCTTACTCTTAATCTCTTACTCTCTTTCTCTCTCTCTCTCTCTCTCTCTCTCTCTCTCTCTCTCTCTCTCTCTTACTTTCTTGCCTCTCTGTCCCCTCCCCACTCTTCCTCTCTCTCCACGTGGTCAAGGCCGGCCTCTACTTCTCTCTTATCCTTCCACCTTCTTCTCCCCCCCCCCCCCTTTGCCCTATCCCCTGAATAAACCTCCTCCCACTTGGAACCATGTGGTCTGGAGAGGTCTGTTCTGAACTGCAGTTGGACTTCTAACAACTAACAGTAATACCAATTACTTTCTCATAGAACATGCAAAGCACCCTATGCATTGCACAGTTATAATGCAATATACCTGACTTACAACAGGCTCATTAAACTGGTGCAAGCAAAAATGAAATTTGTCAAGAAGAAAACTAAAGGTGGAAAGAGGTGTCACTCACTACTCAGACAGGATTCCAGACAGGATCCAGGATCCAGAGAATCAAGACACAGATCAGAGGCAGAGTAACAGAACACACACATACACACACCACAATAGAAGCCAAAGACTGTTAAAGATGAGTAAAGACCAGAATGCAGTAAAGAAGTTCCCACTTAGGCACAAGAGAGTCAAGCTACAGCGTAGAAGAAGCAGATTTGACAGCACAAAATATGGCCCTAACATTTAGCCCCACATATATAACCAGGGAACCCTGTTAGACATGCAGACTCTTAGCCTCATACTTAAGAAGACATGCTGAATGGGGTTTAACGATTGTACATTAACAAGGAGGTAAAAAGGCTTGTTAATTTGATGTCCTCTGAGCTGAAGAGTCTGGCTATCAAACCATGTGGAAAAGAAGCTAAAGAAAGATGACCTGCATATTGTTTCAGTCAAGAAAACAAAAGGCATACAATGAGTTAGTGTTGATGAGAACAGAAAGTTGAAACTGGTCAGACAGCTTAGGAACAGGAACCTTAATTCTTGTTCTGGCCCAGAAATGTACTTGATTCTCTTCTGGCAGAGTCAAGTTTTTCCTAATTTCCTTTCCTACTATCTTTCTCTTCCTTTTACAGAAGTTAAGTGAGCCCCACTGCTGGGGAGCTACACAGAGATGTGACCACAAGAGACGCCTGGTCATGGGACTGACTGGCCTGACTGCCACTCACCCATTGTCTCTCCCAAGCTTCTTCCCTAAATCCTATGCAAGCCTGGAGTCTAGCAGCTTGTCAGTGTCCACTGTCTGGGACCTATTCCTCCTACACAGGACTTCTTCATTCTTTTCTTGAGGCCCCACCTATAATACCATCTAAACTCATTTCCATGATGTCTGTAAAATTCATTCTTCTAGTTTGAGACAAAGAACATAAATGGCACTGCCTAGGATAGCTATGATGGACCTTGGTTTCATCTTTTCAGCACCTTAGCTCTGTGGTCTACAAATACCTGTGGCAAGAAAGCCTCCATTGCTCCAGAGACAACTGCATTTCTGTATGAATTTAAACTGCAATTGAGTCTATTGAGGAATTGTGACTGTGGCTAAAATCTCAATCTTTCAAATAGAGACTGGGTATTGTTTCACCAGGGTGCTCAATTGCTTCCCTTCCCTGGTCAGAACAAATCCAGATGAAATTACAGCATATTATCCAGAAAGGAAAAAACCATGAAAATTTGAAGGTCTATTTAGAGATTTTTAGTTCCTTTTATCCTTATTAGTCAAAAGTTAAATATGACAGCCTAATTGTTATATTTTTCTCTACTGTCACTGTTGTCCACACTATTAAACAAAATGTCCTGGAGGGGCTGGAAAGTGGCTCAGTGGTTGAGAGACCTGGGTTTAGTTCCAAGCATCTGTACACACAGAGTGGCTCACAGCTGTCTATAATTCCATTCTCAAGGTATCTGATACACCAGGAACACGTGTGGTGTATATACATACATCCAGGCAAAATACACACATAAACTAAAAACAAAAGTTTTTAGAATGTCCTGAAAATAGTATTTAAATTGTAAGCTTATGATGATTTTTCTTTTATTTTATAAACAATTTTGAAAAAATATTTCAAAAATTATGATCTTCACATTGCTGTAGTCTGTGTGAGCTGTTACATAAACTCCCTCTTTCTCAAGATTACAAAGTACCCACAGATTTTGTATCTATTATAAGGGCCCACTCTGGTTCTGGGAAAAACGGTCTCTTGCTATGCCCTTATAGGGCCTGAAGGATGACAGGGATCTCTTAAGCTTTCATCTCTCAACAATGTAATCTTCAAATTCCATCACAGTGGGTATTCAGTTTCAACATCTGAATCTGGGTGACGTAAGCAAGTGTAGTCTGCAGTATACATATTCCAATCCACAGCCCAAATCAGTGGATAACTATTAAGATTTTAATAAAGACTTTTACTTTACAAAAACTTACCTCTGAGTTAAGTAGTTACCTTCCAACCAGTTCAAATTTTAGAATACCCTTGGACAAAGATCTTGCTCACAATTCAGAAAGCTATTTATTAATGTGCTCACTTGACATCAGTAATCAATTTTTAATCGTGAAATTGGTAGTCCAGTCTCTGAGATATAGGTATAATATACCAGAAGAACCCCAGGCTAAGAAGAGCACTGAATTCTAGCCTTGGTTGTATGAATAAAATGATATAAATTTATTTGAGTCATTTAATCTGAGTTGTCTTCTGTAAATCAAAGAAATTATACAGTGAACATCTTTACTGTGCTATTATTTAATACTTCAGAAGTATGAAATAAGAGAAATAAACTTGGATATGTTCTGTCATAAAAACAATATGATTGCTGGTTATATATCATTTACAATGAAAATACTTTGATTTAAAAAATTTTCACATGCATATATGATACAGGAAAATACACATCATAGCACTCATGTATAAAATTTACTAAGATCAGGTCATCATAAATGCATCCTAGTATCCTGGAATGGATTCTGAAGGGAATAGTTAGAAAAACCTGTGGTACTTAGTAAAATGTATGGTTTTACTAAGTTTTGCATGAATATCGATTTCTAAGTCATGAAAAATGCACCCAAGTAATTCAAAATGGGCAAGTTATTTGAAGAATTCAGATAGATTCTCTATTATCTTTCTAAATTTTCTTTAAATCTGAAATTACTCAAATACAAATGTCTGCCAGTAAAATTATTACACTGAACAGTAGAATGCAGTCATCCATTTACACATGCATTCATGCACAGACTCATAGCACAGAGACAGAGAAGACAAGAGACACTTAACACCAGGGTGGAAAACGAATGCATGTAGACATGTAGACATGTAAGGCATTTGAGCCTTATTATTATTATTATTACTATTACTATTATTATTATTATTATTATTATTATTATTTATCTTTTTAGTCCAGTCATTACCCACCTCCAGGTCTGCCCTCTGGCAGTTTCTCATTGCATTCCTCCTCCCCCACTCTACCAGACCTCCTCATTCCCTGAGGCCTCAAGTCTCTCACTGAGGCCAGACCAGACAGTCCTCTGCTGTATATGTGTCAAGGGTCTTATCTCAGCTAGTGTATGCTGCGTGGTTGGGAGCCACATTTTTTTGTTTGTTTGTTTTTAATCAAACCATACAACAGGGACAGATGGTTTTTAAGTTACAAAAGTTTCCCTTAGCCAGAACTTGGGAGGCAAAAGCAGGTAGATTTCTGAGTTCGAGGTCAGCCTGGTCTACAGAGTGAGTTCCAGGGCAGCCAGGGCTACACAGAGAAACCCTGTCTCGGAAAAAAAAAAAAAAAAAAAAAGTTTCCCTTAAATCCATGGAAACCAAAGATCAAAGCTAGTAAAAATTTTTATAACTGGCTTTAACATATAGCAAAGTCCTCTGCCTTGAGTAGCTACCGACTTCACGCATAGAAAACCGTTTTATCTAAAAATCACAGATTTTCAAAAAACTTTACTATTTGAATTTCCTACATTAAGATAAATCCATCATCTGTTGTTAAAATATGCAAATCACATTGTTAAAGAGAAATAGCTTCCATCTCCAACGAGTTACAGAATCATAGCAAAGAGATCTGTATTTTGTAGTTTCCTAGAAGACAGTGTCCTGGGTCCATATTGTAATTTAGATCTGATGCAGACCTTTTAATTAAAGCAGGATGGGGTAGGGGGTTGCTTGCTTCTTTCCATCCTGTCAATATTCTACCTCATTCTAATTATTACTTTTATGGCATAAAACCTCACTGTCAAAATGTCTGGTGATAAAACTAATTTTTTTCTAGTATATAAATATGGCAAAACATGAAAAACTGTTAAGATCTGAATCACCATTTTGTCATGTCATGCACTTGAAATAATGTATACCACGTTTAATTAAATGTAAGATGCCTGCTACTGTAGTTTGGATCTTAAATACTGTTCAAAGCCAGTGTGATAAAGGTTTTGACTAAAGCCCGTGGTTGCATAGCGGGATAGTAGAACCATTATGACAGTGTTCTCAACCTTCATAATGCTTTGACTCTTTCATACAGCTTCTCATGTTGTGGTGACCACCAACCATAAAATCATTTCTGTGATTTCAAGACAATTTTGAAGTAAAAATGTTATACTTTACAGAAAGCTATCCCATATCTATAGACACAGTAAACGTCACTTTTTAAAATTGGGCTGCTGTTTCTTCAACTACATCAGCAGCTAGAAATATTCTTAATTGTACCTTGTGTTTTAGAAAACAACTGTTTTCTAAAAAACGGTAACATGAGAGTGAATGAAAAAAAAGAATTAGATGAGAAATTGGTAATCTGAGAACTGATAATCTGAGTTAGTACCTGTATGTCTTTGATCATATCATTAACTGTAAGTTCCTTTTTTTTCCCTCCCTTAAAATGAAAGTGGCAAAGTTTACAGCTCTGAAAAGTCACTTGACTATAGAGATCCATAATGGATGCTCAAAACAATTTAAATGGAATGTTTAAGTGGAATCCCAGCCTGGAGATGTCTTCTTTTGTTGTTGTTGTTGTTGTTTGGGAAACGACCTCCTCTAGGAGCTGTCAACACTTGTGGATTTGCAAAGCAACAGCACCTGGAGGCTGAGGCCCCTGGAGCGGTTAGCGTTCACAGCCGGAAGTGACGCATTCGGTTCCGCCTTTGCCCTCAGCGCTCTCAGCCGCCTTCACTTAGGCACTCCCCTCACCTGCAAGGAAGCGCGCCCAGTCGCCCCGCCCCAACCGGAAGTCAGGTGTCCCTGGGGCTGACTGGAAACCCTGTCCGGGGCGTACTTTCCCCAGCTCCTCCCCTGGTGACGTCGCTGCCCGCCCCTTGACCCTCGCGGCCCCGCCCCCTTCCCTGTCTCCCTGGCTTGCTGCAGTCCGTCGGAAGGCGATGGAGCGGTCCGAGCCGTTGGCTGTGCTTTCCTGCGAAGAGGCGTCCTGCTCCTCCTGGGGAGCCTGCGGGTGAGAGGCCCGGCCCGGCCAGGCTGGGCGGGAAGAAGCGGAGGAACGCCGACACGGGCTCCGTTCTTGCGTTCCGGCGGCTCGGAGCGCGCGGAGGCCACGGGGCCGCTCGGAACCACAGGGAGCGGGCGGGCGAGCCGGCGGGCGGTGGGTGTGGCGGCGTGGGCGCTGCCCTCGCGGCTCGCGCCCCGCGGCGGGTCTCCCCGGTTGCGGGTCGGGTCCAGCATCCTTCCCTCAGGCCACCACTTGTGACCGACCTGTCAGGAGAGGGTTGTGGCCCCCTGTTGCTTGGCATCCTTCCTTGAGGCAGCTTCAGCGCCGCGGTGCACGAGCCTCCTCCAGCCGTGCTCCTTAGAAAACTGTTCTAGGGAGCGCAAGTCAGGATGACTCCATTGCAGTCCGGACACACCGAGAATCCCCCTGTTTACTGCGGGGCTGTTGGGGCGCGGGGCGGGGCGGGGCGGAGCCCAAGGTTCCTATGACTTATTTCCCGCTGAGGGTCCTGGTGTACTCTCAACCAGTGCTTGCCTTAGTTCGCTTTCAGTCGCCTTACAGTTAAGAAAGCCCCACTTTATCCTGCCCAGTATATGAATACTACCTACCAAATATAGAAGTGCTGGATTTATCATGATCATTTCACACACGTTAGCTTTACATTGCTCATTGAAACGGTTGCTTCAAAGACTGGATGGAAGTGTTGCCTGCCCATGCCAATGTTGCTTAAATCGACTTAAATATTAATTGAATACAAATAACTGCCCCTTAGTTGGTCTCATAGATGTTTTTATTATGATTATGAGGCTGGCTCCAAGTTTGCCAAAGATGGCTTACAACCCCTATCCTCCTCCCTCCTCGTCTGAACTTCTGAGATTACAAGTATGTGCAATCAGGCATAACTGTTTTTTTGGTTTTTTTTTTTTAACATATTCTTGAAACAATCAGTGAGACAGAGCTTTTTGGAAAGTATTGGTCATAGCCATTAAGTGGCTGAGCGTAAACCCGTTCTCATTTTTAATCAGATATTTAATCCACCAAAGTAATTGTGTCTAAAATAGGACAGCAAGTGAAAGTGTAGTAGAAATTAGATGATAGGAAACCACAAATATATAGTTTTATTGTATGTTGTATGAGTATGCTGATTTTATTAGCTAGATGATGCTTAGAGTGCAGTTCGTGTCTGGTTACTCAAAAATCTCACCAGCAAGCACTGCACATAACAGCAGTGAAATTAGCTTCAACATATTTTAAAACTCTAAGGAAGATGATACCTAAGAAAACATACATTTTGTATAAAAGGACCTTTAGTAACTTGTGACTCTGGTCTCATGCATAATTGAATTTCATATAATAGAGTATGAATATATAAAAGCTATATTTGCTCTTAATAGTTTGGGTTTATTTTTTTCTCCTAGTGCAAGTAAAAAATTACCAACCATGACAACAGAATCTTTGGAAATCGATGATGGATTATACAGGTAAGAACCCCAGAGACTGAAACTCACCTTTTCTGATGGTTAGTACAGAATCTCATAGTGATGGCTATACCTGTGCAGAATTTCAGAGGGCTATCCGACAAGTTCTTTAAATTAATTTTTGTGGGATTTTTTTCAAGTTATATGTAGTATGAAAGTTTTAATATGTGAATAAACCCCAGTTTCTTGGTGAGACTAAGAAGAATTTTACTCTCCAATATGAAAGTAAATGTACTGAGTTTAGAAGATAGGTTTTACTACTATTCTTAATAATGTAGGTGTTTCTTCAGTTACAGTTATTTTCTTCAGGACGATTATTTTAATGAATTCTCAAGATAATACACTATGGATAATGGAAAATTCATGACAGTTATAATTTGAATGAAATTTAGTGAGTTTTTATTTAAGTGAGATATGCCTTGAATACGAAGAGTCTTCTATGCATTTATTTAAAGGTCCCTAATTGATGGTACTTTTGGGGAAATGGAGAAACTTAGAGAGAGGAAGAGGAGATGACCTACTTCAGAAGGTTATTCCTGGCCATTAGTTCCTGTATGTCTCTGTTGCTGGTTATGAGTTACTGTGGTACATTTGCCACCTATATGAGACCAAGCAACCATAAATGAACTCTGAAACTGTGAACTAAATACATCTTTTTTTCCTTTAAGTTTTTCTGTCCAGTATTTTGTCATAGAAATGAGAAAAATAATTAGTACTGAAAATGATCCTAAAGAAACAGAATTTTCTTTTTTTTTAAACTTTTTTATTGGATATTTTATTTACATTTCAGATGTAATTCCCTTCCCCCCTCCCATCCAGGAACCCCCTATCCCATCCCCCTTCCTGCTTCTATGAGGATATGCCACCACCCACCTTCCCACCCACGATTTCCCTCACACTGGGGCATCCAGCCTTCATTGGACCAAGGGACTTCCTCACCCACCTATGCCTGACACTGTCATCCTCCCCTACATATACCGATAGAGCCATGGATCCCTCCCTATGTGCTCCCAGGCTGGTGGTTTAGACCCTGGGAGCTCTGGATGGTTGGTATTGTTGCTCTCCTCATGGGGCTACAAACCCTTTCAGCTCCTACAGTTCCTTCTCTCTAACTCCACAATTGGGAACCCCATGATCAGTTAATGGTTAGCTGTGAGCATCTGCCTCTGAATATGTCAGACTCTTGCAGACCTCTAAGGAGACAGCTATGTCAGGCTCCTGTCAGCCTGCACTTCCTGACATCCACATCATCTACTGCACATGGGATGGATACTCAGGTGGAATGGTCTCCAGACGGCCCCTCCTTCAGTTTCTGTCCCACACTTTGTCTCCATATTTGCTCCCTTGAGTATTTTGTTACTCCTCCTAAGAAGGACTGAAGCACCCACACTTGTCTTCCTTCTTCATAAGCTTCATGTGGTCTGTAAGTTGAATCTTAGGTATTGTGAGCTTCTGGGCTAATATCCAATTATCAGTGAGTGAATACCATGGGTGTTCTTTTGTGATTGAGTTACCTCACTCAGGATGATATTTTCTAGTTCCATCCACTTACCTAAGAATTTCTTGAATTTATTGTTTTTAGTATCTGAGTAGTACTCCATTGTGTAAATGTAACACATTTTCTGTATCCATTCCTCTGTTGAAGAACATCTGGGTTCTTTCCAGCTTCTGGCTATTATAAATAAGGCTGCTATGAACATAGTGGAGCATATGTCCTTGTTATATGTTGGAGCATCTTCTGGGTATATGCCCAGGAGTGTTATAGCTGAGTCTTCAGGTAATGCTATATCCAATTTTCTGAGGAACCTCCAGACTGATTTCCAGAATGGTTGTACCATCTTGTAGTCCCAGCAACAATGGAGGAGTGCTCTTCTTTCTCCACATCTCGCCAGCATCTACTATCACCTGAGTTTTTGATCTTAGCCATTCTGACTGGTGTAAGGTGGAATCTTAGGGTTGTTTTGATTTGCATTTTCCTGATGACTAAGGATATTGAACATTTCTTTAGGTGCTTTTTGGCCATTCGAGTTTCCTCAGTAAGAATTCTTTGTTTAGCTCTGTACCCCATTTTTAATAGGGTTATTTGATTGTCTAAAGTCTAATTTCTTGAGTTCTTTGTATATATTGGTTATTAACCCTCTATCGGATGTAGGATTGGTAAAGATGTTTTTCCAATCTGGTGGTTGCTGATTTGTCTTATTGACAGTGTTTTTTGCCTTACAGAAGCTTTCCAATTTTATGAGGTCCCATTTGTCAATTCTTGATCTTAGAGCATAAGCCATTGGTGTTCTGTTCAGGAACTTTTCCCCTGCACCTAGGTATTCAAGGGTCCTCCCCACCTTCTCTTCTTTGAGTTTCAGTGTATCTGTTTATGTGAAGGTCCTTTATCCACTTGGACTTGAGCTTTGTACAAGGAGATGGATTGATTTGCATTCTTCCACATGCTGACCTCCAGTTGAACCAGCACCATTTGTTGGAAATGCTGTCCTTTTTCCACTGGATGGTTTTAGCTCCTTTGTCAAAGATCAAGTGATCATAGGTGTGTGAGTTCATTTCTGAATCTTCAATTCTATTCCATTGATCTTCCTGTCTGTCTCTGTACCAATACCATGCCATTTTATATCACTATTGCTGTGTAGTACAGTTTGAGGTCAGGGATGGTGATTCCTCCAGAAGTTCTTTTATTGTTGAGAATAGTTTTTGCTATCCTAGGTTTTTTGTTATTCCAAATGAATTTGCAAATTGCTCTTTGTATTTCTATGAAGAATTGATTTGGAATTTTGATGGGGATTGCATTGAATCTGTAGATTGCTTTTGGCAAGATGGCCATTTTTACTAAATTAATCCTGCCAATCCAGGAGCATGGGAGATCTTTCCATCTTCTGAGATCTTCGATTTCTTTCTTCAGAGACTTGAAGTTCTTGTCATACAGATCTTTCACTTGCTTGGTTAGATTCACTCCAAGATATTTTATATTATTTGTGACTATTGTGAAGGGTGTCATTTCCCTAATTTCTTTCTCAGCCTGAAACAGAATTTTCTTAATTGTGTTTGTGGTTGTTTATTTTGTTTGTTTTAAAGTTGGTTATGAGAATACTGGTAATTTGTGCTATTAACTGTTCAAAGTAGATTCATTGATGCTTCTAATGTAACAAGTTTGAGAGTTCGAGAATTTAGTGACTCTTTGAGACTTCTGGAAAACTGAGAGACATAATGATGCTGAATTCTCTGCTCCTTCCATCTTAGTACCAAGTAACAAAGAAAAAGAATGAACTCAGAGATTAAATTCTCAGCTTCCGGTGTATATAACCGGATCTCTTGGGATTAGAGAAATGGTTCAGTGAGTGAAGTCTCTTGCCACTAAGCCTGACAACCTAAGTTATTCCCTAAGACCCTCATGATGGAAGGAAAAACACCGACTCTGTAGACACTGTCTTTGCACATTTATATACAGACGTGTACACATACAGCAGTATTCAAACATACTCTAAAATATTTTTACTAACAAACTTCAGGGAAACTAGTATGTTAGAGTAGACTTTGCATATAAAAACCTATATTGGGAAGATCTGGAAGATTTATCTACCAATATTTGAAGAAACATGTTTGTGAGGGGAGCATTAGCATCCATGAAGAGCTGTCATGTCTCTACATGCCAAACAGTACAGTGGGAAATGCTGTCACTTGATTGGGAACTTCGTTGCAATGAGACCTTGTGGTCGAAAGATCAGGACCCTGCAGGCAGCTTCTGACAGGGCTGTGCTCTTAACTGTGAGGAGGAAGCCTAAGCTCCAGTCAGTTACCTGGGCCGATGGAGAAGCCAGCGTGTGAAAAAATGTATGCTCAAGAAAGGTGTTGTCAGTACTTAGAGCCAACAAGAGAGACCATGTAGTTGGAGCCAGTAAGGCCTTGAGGACAGGGTTGTGTAGCAATCATGATACCATGTGCAGCAGATGCTGGACAAAGATCCAGTGTTTTACATGACTTTCATTCTGGCCTTCCCTTCTCTATCTAAATCATTGGTGAAAATGCTCACTTTGCTAATTTATCTTAGAAGTATGTAACTTTGTTTTTTATTTTGCAGCTCACAGCTAGGAGTTTGCCTTTAGTCTCAGAATATGCTGTCGACTTGGACTTTTGGTACTAGTGTGATACTGGAACCCTTAAGACTGGAGAATGAGGCATAATATTATGGTTTGAATATGAAATATCCATATACACTGAATTAAATGCTAGTTTCCCAGCTGGTAGTGCTACTTGGGGAGGTTTCCTGCTTCTACCATAGGTTCCGAGGATAGAACTCAAGTCATCAGGCTTGTGCTGAGCACTTTACCTCTGAACCATCTCTCCAGCCCTACTTTTTAGTTTTTACTTCATTGAGTATAATTATCATTAGTTTTATCCTTTTATTTAACTGCATAAGCTATATAATTATATAACCATTAGTTATACTGTAATTATCATAGTTTTAAAACCATACACTAGTATGCTTATGCTGTTGGAAAACTTGTGCTCTTATTGTCTTTCATTTAGTTCTATCCTTGTTATAAATTCACACTGTATCATTACTGTGATTTAAACAGTTATCTTTAAATTTTTTAAGGTTAAAAACATGTATTTATCCATACTTTTTATCATTTCTCATATTCTCCATGCTTTTCTGCAATTTCAGATTCTTATGTCTTGCTGTTTTCTGCTTTAACTGATTTATAATTTCTTATATAACTTTATCAAGTTTTATATGTTTGAATATAGGATGAAGAAGTCTTTATTTTACTTTTTATTTTGAAAATTTTTTGTGAGTGTGGAATTTCAGATCATTGTGTTTTCTTCTAAAAATACCATAATTCTGATTCCCAGGAGAAAGACAGATGATAGGTACTCTTAATATTTACACCTTACATAATGTTCCATTACATCTAGCAACTTTTAAGATTTTATCTCCTTTCCTAGGAGTTTGATACACCATGGTGAAACGTTCCTTATTATTTCTTGTTCACATTGTAGTATCTGAGTTTAGTATTCCTGGAAAAAAAATGACCATTAGTCATTCATATCTGTTTTCCTTCCCTCCTCTCCATATTCTGTTTTAGGAATTTCAGTTTCACATATATTAGGCCAAATGAAGTACCATAACTTTCTCGGGCTGTATCTGTTTTCATGTTGGGAGGTTCTGTTGCTGAACTTGAGGCTGTTGTGGTGTTGGATATGTCGTTGGTTCCATCCAGTATGTACTCCTGCCATGGCATGTGTGTGGAGGTCACAGGATCAACTGTTAGAGAGATTTGCTTCTCTCCTACCCTGTGGATCTCAGGGATTGAACTCAGGTTGGCAAACTTGATGACAGGTGTCTTTACCTGGTGAATCATCTTCTGATAATTTAGGGAGACTACCAGATTCTGGTTACATTTCCTTCCCTCTCTTGCAACCTAGAAATTTTCCAGATTACATCTAAGATAGGCCTTGAACATGATGGAATTAGGCCAGCACACGGGAGGCAGCAGCTGGTGATTCTCTGTGAGTTTGAGGCCAGCTTCGGCTGTGTAGCTGCATAGTAAGATACTACCTCAAAAATGGATGGATGGATGGATGGATGGATGGATGAAGTCTCACTTTGTTTTTTGTTTTGTGGCAGAGATTGCTGTTTTAAGTTATTTGTTATTTAGTGTTTGAGATGTTCTTTTATATTGTTCAATTTCCAGTTATTTAAAACAGGAGAATGAATCTAATTCCTATTATTTCACATTGGTCCAAAGTAGAGTCTCAGGTAACCAAGGCTGGCCATAAATTTATAGCTTAGGATGAACTTGAATTCTGGATCCTCCCAAACCCCTACCTCCCAGGTGCTGGAATTATAGGCACGTAACACCAGGCCTAGTCTGTGCAGTGCTAAGGATTGAACTCAGGGCATTGTGCTTGCCACATCCCTATGTTGTTCCTATTTTGATGACTCTCTGAACTCTCGAGATTTCAGCCTAAACCTCATTTTTGAAAGTGTTTCTAACTAAAAACAAATAATGTTCTTGATTGCGTAGTTTCTGGTTCTTTTGTGTATTACTTTATAGAATTGTTTGATACAGTGAGTGGCATGTCATAGGCATTTTGCTGAATATTTTACTTTTTTTTTTTTTTAATTATGTGACCCTTTATAGTACCCTTATGAAGTTCTTTCTTTTATTCTCTGTGCACAATGAAAACATGAAAAACCTAAAGTATTAATTTTTTTAAGGACTTAGATGTTTTTATTTTATATAGAGAGAGTGTTTTTATCTGCATGTGTGTGTGCACCATATTCATGGCTGAAGCCTACAGAGGTCAGAAGAAGGCATAGATCTTTCTGGATTTGGAGTTACAGGTGGAACCAAATCCATGTTGACTGTTAGAGTAGCAAATGCTCTTAACCATTTAGGCATTTCTCCAACCTCCTGGAATAATGTTGTTAGTAAATAATATGAACACATAATGAAGATTACTGACATACATCCAGAAGAAAATGTTTAGAATATTCAGAGTGAATGGAAATGATTTTGTATTAGAAATTTCAGAATTGGATGTGTTAAGAGAAAAGAGGCTGATTGTGAATACAGTCTATAGATCTTCAAAGAGATTAGATGAGTTCTGTATGGATTCAAGGAAGTACAATTAGGACTGCCATGTTAAAATATGAGAACACAGTGTTCTTTTAGCAAAGGTAGAAATTTTAGTAGCTAGGACTTTCTCAAAGTAAACAACTAGGTGATTTCTTTTTACTGGTCCTTTTCACTACTATATGGCATGCACACTTAATAGTGTCATTGGTATACTAAGGTCAGAAAACATGAAAATCACTGAGCATTAACATAAGTCAAGGTGAGTAAATCTCATAAATGTGTATGAGTAAGATTGCTCAGCGGTTAAGAGCACGTGCTAATCTCGTAGAAAACTGGAGCTCAGTTCCTTCCTAGCACACACATGAGGAGCTCATGAGCCTCTGCAACTCCAGCGCTGGGGTGTCTGGTACCCTCTTCTGGCCCCTGTGCTCACCCTTACAGACCCCACATATACAAATAAATAAATCACGTTGATGTGGAAGAGTGAAAAAGAATTATAGGCAACTAAGGAATGCTGACAGTGGGAGAAAATAGTGTACCCAAGAAAGAGTCCTCCAGTTGGTTTCCTAATAACAAGTAGTCAGTCCTAGACGTATATACATATGAATGACATTATACAGGCTGAACAGATTGTGTTTACATATTTAGGAATATATATTTATATACATATGTGTGTGTGTCTGTGTGTGTGTAACACAAAAACAGCCTATGAATTTGTGAGAGAAGAAAGTATAGGGAGAGGGGCAGGAAGAAGAAATTGAAAGGAGAAAATGATATTTAGTTAAAGTAAAAACTTTAAAGTGAAAAACCATAATCACAGAGGAAAATCTCCAATATGATTTATTCAAAGAAACAAGACACACATTCACAATGAGCTAATTCATATAAAGTTGAAAATAGGCCAGACATACTCCTAACAGACTTAATGGGAGAAAATGTATAGTTTTTACTTTTAAAACTAAAGTTATATACTGATTAAAAAAAGTAACCATTTTGGTTTAGGCTGGGGATACTTCCCAGTTGATAGATCTTCTCTGAGGCCATTCCTTAGCACTCCAAATAAATAAACTTACCTACATGCTAAAAGTTGTGGTTTTATTCTTTTTTTTTTTTTTTTTTTAAGAACAAGGGAGGTAATGATAAAGATACACTTTTCATCTAACAAGGCAACACTTCTAGGCTTTTAAATACTAAAATACATAAATTATTTTAATATACATTAAACATGTCGGTGCTTTAATTTCAGAAGTAAATATAACTAAAACTATTTCTTGCTTAAACTAAACTCTTATTTCTGACTCTCATAAGAATTTATTGGAATTATATTATATACAAGGACTGGTACCTTGTTTGTGTCCTGTTAACTTTTTCAGATAAACTATTGCTACTAACTTGTCATTGAGTAGACCTTTTTTAAATTTCCAGTGCATATTATTATTTTAAAGCGTTGACTTGATCCTGCTTGTTCTTCAGATGTATAACATAACAAGATCCAACTAAGTGTACTTTACCAAGTCTTCAATGCAAAATAATACTCAAGAATTGTTTGGCCAATTCTCTTTTTTCTTTTTTTTTTTTTTTTTAAAAAAAAAAAAAAAAACTGAATTTTTCCCTCCAAAATCCTGTTGTTGCCAGAATTTTAAATTAAGGATAGCAGAATCCCAGGCCTTTAGTGATTTCTGAAATGATGAAATAAGAGGAACAGGAGGGAATGGAGCAATGACAATCTACCTAACATAATTCCATAAAGAGGACAGTTCTGCTCAACTCTGCTTTGTTAGAATGTGGATTGTGGTACCAAATGACATCACGTTCAAAATGTGTTAGTTAATTGATTAGCTAGCAATTCTGTTGGTTAACTGTAAATGCTGTACAACTTACCTAAAACAATTCTGGATAGAATCGAGTGTTGTGGCTGTTAGTTTATGAAACTTTAAGGCATATTTTATTTAATAAAATAATGATTTTGTTTTTCATTGTGCTTTCCGTATAGCCGACAAAGATATGTTCTTGGTGACACAGCAATGCAGAAGATGGCCAAGTCCTGTGTCTTCTTAAGTGGTATGGGTGGTCTTGGAGTAGAAATTGGTAAGCAGTATTTTTTTTTTTTTTATAATTTCTGGGATACTTATATAACATAAAGAATATTAGTCTTATTTTCTTTAAAGGAAATTAGCTTCCAAATATTGGCCAAATTTTTTAACAAATTATTTTGTAACAGAGGTATGGTCTTCCACCAAAAACAAAGCCAATGCTTCTTAATTGGTGACCTTAGTAACTATTGAGTGGTCATTCCTTTGCTCTGTATTTTGTTTTTTCTTTTGTTTAGACAGGGTCTCACCATGTAACCCTGGCTGTATAGAACTCAATCTGTATTACATGCTGGCCTTGAATTCACAAAAATCTATGTGTCTTTGCCTCCTTGGGATTAAAGGGATGTGCCACCATACCTAGCTAAATGATGATTCTTACTTTATTACGGTTACATAGTATATTCATCAAAACACTGAAAAAGGAATAGATATCTTTTAATGCTTTGATTATGCAAAAATTGTATCAATTAATTTTTTTAACCTGAATTCTCTTATTTCTTAAACAAATATAAAAAGTTATAGTTACTCAGAAGTTTAATAAAACTCTATAAATCTGTGTTTGGTATGAATTTACAAAGCTAAGTTATTCTTTTTTCTTTTTCCTTTACAGCAAAGAATCTTGTTCTTGCAGGGATTAAGGTGAGTGTATACCCTCAGTATGAAAAGTAGTTTATTGTGAACTGTTTTTTTTTTTTTTTTTTTTTTGATTTGCAGTGATCATGTACTTTGTCTTATTTTTTATTTTATATAACTGAATCATTAATTCTGTTTTTTTTTTTAATTTATTGAAAATTTAAACATAAAAGGGTCACCTAACATTCCTTATTACCTATCACACAGTATAGGTTACCAACTCAGCGTACATGTATGTTTTATATGTTTGCTTCCCAGTCTACTGGCTGCAGCTGCTAAATTCTCTTCATAATAACTTCAGCTGTTTTATTATTTATAAATATTTTTAGTATATATCTTTACCATAACCACAATTTAGTACCATTTTAACACCTTAAAATGTATTAATTTCTTAATATTGTTGTATTAGTTTTTTAATTACTATAAAATCATTTACTCCAAAATTTAACAGTATCATTTGTTATGTCTAGTTGCGTGGGCAAAGGTCTTATAGCCTGTTGTTTTGTTACAGTCTCTCACAAGACTGCAGACAGCATTTGTAGGAGCTATAGTCATTTTGAGTGTAGTTTATCAGATAATTTGTTTGCAAAGCTCACATTTGGTTGTAGCTTTGTTTCTCTGTGGGACTGCAGACCTCTGTTCTTTACTGGCCAGAGGTTACTCTCAGTTTCTAGCTATATGCCTGTGTCCATAGAGCTGCTGACAGTTGGACAGCTGGCGTCATCAAACACTAAACAAGAGAGAGATGACACTAGCCCATAATCAAGAGGAGGGGCCTATCCAGAAGCCTAACTATCAAGAATGTGGGGTGTTAGTGCCACCCTGGAAGCTAGCATAAACACAAAATGCCCAGATGAGAGTTCAACTTTGTTTTCTTGAGAAATCTTTTTTTTTTTTAAAGTTTATTTTGTTGTAATCAGGAGTCTAGGAGAATCTGTATACTGCATCTTTTTCTTTTAATCTGTAGGTTTCCTTCCCTGATATTTTCACCCTAACAAAATTTATTTATTGAAAAAAGTAGTTATTTTGTGACATGTATAGTGGCACATGTCTGATTCCAGCTTTTTAAAGGCAAGAGGGAGAAAGACCTACAGGTTGAAGACCAAGCCTAGTAAGTTCCTGGCCAGCCAGGGCTATATAGCAAGGCCTATCTCCAACAAAATAGAAAGAATGGGGAAAAAGTTGTTGCATATACTTGTGTCTTATATTTTCCTATAAACTGGTAGTCATATCCAGGGAAAATTGAGGTTTGATTCTTTAGCAAGACTGTTCCACAGGAAGTATACTATGTCCTACCAAAAGATGATTATGACCTACCTTTCTCTTCTTCATTATTACTTTAGCTATGAGTCATCATTACCTTGATTCATCACTTCTATTCATCTTTATGTATCTGTCTCTTCCTGTATTCCTCAAAGTGCCTTCCTTTTTATTGCTCAATTGTCTGTTCCTAAGATTACTGCATAGTGATGAATATTTCATTTTTTAATAGTTACTTGAAGATACAATTGCGTGGATGTATCACATATATTAGACAAATTTCCCATGATGATGCACATTGTGTTTCTAGTGTTTTTAATAGAATTATACTTAATAACCTTGTCTGTAAGTGCTTTTGAATCTTTCTAAGAATGTCTTTTGGACAGATTCCTTAAAGTAGGATTGGTCTGTTCAAGGGGAAATATATGTCTTATTTCCAGAGGTTTCACTAAATTTTTTTCCATGGAGGCTCAGCACCTCATAGTACCATCGTAATGCAAGATGTTGTCAAATCATTGGACTTTGCCAGTCCAGTGGCTGGGGAAGATGCTGTATATACAGCATTTCATATTCAAGAGCAATAAAATATATATTATTCCAGCATATTCCTTGTAAATTAATCTTTTTCTATATAGTATGTGATGTGATAAAAGTTACATTTTTTTTTCTAGTTTTTCCATTACCTATATCATCTGGAGTGTGGAATTTTTAAATATGTTTTCTTTATGCTGATTTTTATAACATGCTAATGTCATAACATTTAGAGCTTCTCACTGTGTAGTTTCTCCAAGTTGTTGGAGTTCTTCAGGTGTTTATTGTTCTGTCTTCAGAATAAAGATATAATTGTATATCCTTTTTAATTTTTATACCACTAAGTTCTCTTTGTTATTCATGTACAGATAATATTTCCAGCACACTACATAGCATTAGAGGTGGTCTGTACTCTGGTTCTGTTCTGGACTTAACAGGTATTTTTCTCCTCTTTTGAAGGCACTGACAATTCATGATACAAAAAAATGCCAAGCATGGGATCTAGGGACCAATTTCTTCTTGTGTGAAGACGATGTTGTTAATGAGAGAAACAGGTAAAGATACTTTGATACATTGTCATGGTTTCTTTTAACTTATGTTTAAACATGTTTTATGTATAGAAAATACAGGCAGCTTTTGTGGAAATTTACCAGCCTGAGTAGTTATAGACCTTGTAAATAGGCAACCTTGGCGCATAGTACCAACTTAGACAAGGACAAGTGAATCATAGGCAGAGTCATAGTGACCTGACCCCTGAACCTTCATCCAGCTGATAACCCTGTTCTGGAAGATATCTGTACACCCCCTGAACACCTATGCTCCTATGTCATCCCCTTCCCCACATCCTGCATTTTTGTGTTTATAACCCCTGTGTTAAAAAGTAAAAATTATGATTTGATAATTAAAAAAAAATTAAAAAATTATCACAGAAAAATTCAGAGATCTGAACACAAAAATCAGACATTTACTATGATTAAAATAAATACGTTCAAAGAATTGAGCTGTAGCTTAATGTATAGAGCTTGTCTAGCCTGAAGACGGCATAGATTTGATCCCAGAACCATAAGATAAACAAATGGAACATGTATATACATTTAAAAAAAAAAGAAAACACAGTTTAGTCATAGCTGTTTACTTTGTCAAAGTAAATTCACACCACCTTGCATAAGTAAGTAAATTCACACCGC
Organism: Arvicanthis niloticus; assembly: GCF_011762505.2. NCBI lineage: Eukaryota > Metazoa > Chordata > Mammalia > Rodentia > Muridae > Arvicanthis > Arvicanthis niloticus. The sequence continues at coordinate 85,725,425 of NC_047664.1, read as the reverse complement.
CTTACATAAGTAAGTAAATTCATACCACCTTACATAAGTAAGTAAATTCACGCCGCCTTACATAAATAAGTAAATTCACGCCGCCTTGCATAAATAAGTAAATTCACACCGCCTTACATAAGTAAATTCACACCACCTTGCATAAGTAAATTCACACCACCTTGCATAAATAAGTAAATTCACACCGCCTTGCATAAGTAAATTCACACCGCCTTACATAAGTAAGTAAATTCACGCCACCTTGCATAAATAAGTAAATTCACGCCGCCTTGCATAAATAAGTAAATTCACACCGCCTTGCATAAATAAGTAAATTCACACCGCCTTACATAAGTAAGTAAATTCACGCTGCCTTATGTAAGTAAGTAAATTCACACCTCCTTGCATAAATAAGTAAATTCACGCTGCCTTACATAAGTAAGTAAATTCACACCGCCTTGCATAAATAAGTAAATTCACGCCGCCTTACATAAGTAAGTAAATTCACACCGCCTTACATAAATAAGTAAATTCACACCACCTTACATAAGTAAGTAAATTCACACCACCTTGCATAAGTAAGTAAATTCACACCACCTTGCATAAATAAGTAAATTCACACCGCCTTACATAAGTAAGTAAATTCACACCACCTTGCATAAGTAAATTCACACCACCTTGCATAAGTAAGTAAATTCACACTGCCTTGCATAAATAAGTAAATTCACACCGCCTTACATAAGTAAGTAAATTCATGCCGCCTTGCATAAATAAGTAAATTCACACCGCCTTGCATAAGTAAGTAAATTCACGCCGCCTTATGTAAGTAAGTAAATTCACACCGCCTTGCATAAATAAGTAAATTCACGCTGCCTTATGTAAGTAAGTAAATTCACACCGCCTTGCATAAATAAGTAAATTCACGCCGCCTTACATAAGTAAGTTCACACCGCCTTACATAAGTAAGTAAATTCACACCGCCTTACATAAGTAAGTAAATTCACACCGCCTTGCATAAGTAAGTAAATTCACACCACCTTGCATAAATAAGTAAATTCACACCGCCTTACATAAGTAAGTAAATTCACACCACCTTGCATAAGTAAATTCACACCACCTTGCATAAGTAAGTAAATTCACACCGCCTTGCATAAATAAGTAAATTCACACCGCCTTACATAAGTAAGTAAATTCACGCCACCTTGCATAAATAAGTAAATTCACACCACCTTGCATAAATAAGTAAATTCACACCGCCTTACATAAGTAAGTAAATTCACGCCGCCTTGCATAAATAAGTAAATTCACACCACCTTACATAAGTAAGTAAATTCACATCCACCTTGCATAAGTAAGTAAATTCACGCCGCCTTACATAAATAAGCAGTGGCTTTTATTTATTTCCTTTGCCAAGTTTGTGATACATTTGTCCTGTTACCTAGAAACGAATTTTACACTATTAAAGGAACTTAAAACATAATTTAGCAAAGTACTGGTTTCATTATGACATTTTGATACATACCTACCATTATAGTTTGCTTTTATGCCCTTGTCCCATACACTGACTTTCTTAGCCTCTTCTCTTTCTCTTCCTTCATTTAGATTGTCCTTCCTCCTGCCTTCATGACATACATATTTCGTTGCCTTTTTCTGTTGCCTTCCTTGCCCTTGCCTATATATTCTTTATCCTCTCTGACAGTCCCTTTCTAGTCTCATGGGTAAAGGGAATCTGTAGTATTCCTGTCATTAAGAGGCTGTGAAAGCTTGGAGATTAGAAGCAAGAGGGTATATATGAAGGTTGTTAAGCTTGCTAAAGAATGTGATAGTGTGTCTTAAGACAATCTTAAGACTGTATTAATTTAGAAAACACAAAAAGTCTATTTACCTACAGTTTAGTTTTCATTAAAATTTCACATGTTGGGTCCTTAAATGTCTACCATTGAGACCAAAAATAATAACTAAAAGATTCTGTTTTTCTAGGGCTGAAGCTGTGCTTCATCGTGTTGCAGAACTAAATCCATATGTTCAGGTCTCATCATCCTCTGACCCTTTGGATGAAACCACAGACCTCTCCTTCTTAGAAAAATACCAGGTTAGTATTTTATATTAAATGTTATTGATACATTTCAAAGAAATATGATATAACTAGTATAACCCAATACATTGAGGAGCAGAACAAAAAGCATCAGGTTAAAATAGTACCTATCAAGTGCTCCATTTGAGAAAAAGTTTTAAGAACTCGTGAATGTAAAAAGTGTATTTAGCAATAATATGTTGTTGCAACTCAGTGGTTTTAAACAATATGCATTTATTTATTCCTGTTGTATCTTTTAAAAGTTAATATTTAGTTGATAAACTCTGACTTAATAAGCATTACTGAGTTAAAAAATAGATGAGTAAATTACAGTATAGAACATAGAAATTAGGAAAAGTTTGAGTAAAAAATTAAAAGAAAATTTAGCTTATATGAAAAGGTTTACTTTATGACATTAGACTTCTAGAAATAGTAAAACTCAACTTTCTAGCTGGAGAGATGGCTCTGTGGGTAAATTACTTGCTGTACAAGCAAAAGAACTGAGTTCAGATCCCCAGCACCCATGCTGATCCCCATTGCTTTCAGATGCCCAACCTGCTAGCTGATAAGTCTGAGGCGCAGGGAGAGACTGCCTCAGGAAAATATAGTGGAAGCTGATACAGGAAGACAGCAGATGTTGCCTCTGATTTACACAAGCACATTTAAGAAAGTTTACTCATGCATACACTGTACATAAGAAAACGATAATGTCAGAAAATCAGGCTGAAAAAATTTCTAGCACCTGATAAACACAAGTCTTTAGATTAAAAAGTGCTGGAGCTAGTACTAGACATTATATAATTTATACTCTTAATATATTACCTTGTTATAATACAAATACTGACAGAAAACACCAAGGGATAACCCATAAAATTGATCTATCAGAAACACAAATTTAGCATACATAGGAACCCAAGAAAAACAATGTCAGTTCCAAAAGTAAAAAAGTTTTTTCTTGTGTCCGATGCCAAAGAAAACTTAGTGATGAAATATCTGATAAAAGAAAGCAGTGGTTATAAAGAACATCTAGGAAAATTTGAAGAGATTAAAGACAGTTGAAGAAAACAATACATAAGAAGTAAAAAAAAAAAATTCAAAAAAAATCTTAGAAAAAATAGTAGGAACAAAAAGTAAAGAAATCAGACAAGTGTAGTTGACAAATTGACTAATGATAGACTATGATCAAGTGAGAGAAACTAAACATAGAAGCAGGCCTTTTGAAATAAAAGAGGCAAGAATGAAAGAGCTTTGGAGATCATTGATACCCCAGTAAACAGACATTTCCCTTTTGGGGTACTTAGGAAAAGAAAGGAAACTCTATTCAAAGAAGCTATACCTGCAAGCCTCTCTAATCTTGGGACCCATAGGTCTTCAAGTATGCATGACCACACAACATTCTGACCCTGACATATTGTAGTCAGATTGCCAAAAATATAAGGCCTAGAGTTCAGTTCCTGACCGCTTGCCTCCCTCAAAAAAAAAAAAAAAAAAAAAAAAAAAAAAAAAAAAAAAAAAACTGATTTAAAACTATAACAGAAAGCACCAAATCTCATTTAAAAGTATATGTATGTAGTCTCTCCATTAGACTTATAGTAGTTTGCTCAATACAAACTTAACAAGCAAGGCAAGAAGAAATGAAATATTGTTCCATTTCAGAAGGTAGTAGTTCAGTTAGCTTTATATATACCCAGATAAATATAGCCTATCCTTCCAAGATGAAAAAAACATTTTCATGATAAGGCAGAAAAAAAATACAAGAATTGATTACAACCAGACCAGCCTGCCAAAAGATGCTCAGGGAAGGCCACATCCAGAAGAGAAAGAACCATCTCTACCATCGTGAATGCATGAAAGGATGCCACGTCTGTAGAGAAAACACAGAAGGGAGAGATGAAGAGCCAAGCCACAGATGAACAAGCCACGTTTTAAGATGCCCTCATCTAACATTCAGCAATCTAAGAGGGAATGGAATGACATTTTTTTTCATTCCCATGAAAAAAGGCAAACTCAAATAAATGATACTCAAAACAACTAGGAGGAATGGAAATTCTTACATTATCTTTATTAATATTAAGTGCAAGTGAACTGTATTCCCCAGTTAGATGATGCAAGTTGACTGAATCTAAAACAAGTGTACTGTTTATCAGAAACTCACATTAGTAGTGAGCACACAGAAACTCAAAGTGGAAAAAAATGGGAAAATGTATTCCAGGCCTGGGAAGATAGTTTGCATAAGTTTGATTTCTCTGCAAGCATGAGGGCCTGAATTCAAATCCCTAGCACTCAGATAAAAAGCAGAGCATGGCTTTGTCAGCACTGGGCTGGGATGTGACGGGTGGAGTCTGAGAGCTCCCGAGCCATCCGAGCCATCCGAGCAGAAATAGTGACTCTCTTGCTCAGGAAGAGACCCACGATTCAGGGCGATACGGTCATCCTCTTGGAATAGGAAAGGAAACCCCAAAGTCCATCTCTGGATGCCAAATGTGTGTGTGCACACAAAAAAAGATTTCTATGCAACTGTAAATCAAAAGTGACAGGAGTGGGTATTCTTACACAGAGTAGATGCAAAAACAAAACTGTAAAACGCAATAGTCATTTAATCAGGGAGTAGTTCACTATCTGACAGCAAGCATTAGATCTAAAGAGGAAGTAGGATCTAGGACAATGTTAGAACTTCTAATATTATCATTCTACAGATCTTCAGACACAACAAACAGCAAGCTGGTTATGGTGACACACAGCCCAGTATTTGAGGGGCTAAGAAGGATTTCTGTAGTTTGAAAACATGCTGGGTTAATCCTGAGTACACGGCCAACTAGCTCTACACAGTAATGATACCTTTTTCAGTTCTCTCCCACACAATTGCAGCATTGAAGCACTATAGCTAATATATCAAGCAGCATGCATAGAATATACATCCTCAGCACGTGAAACTGTCCTTAGCATATACCTTGTATTAGGACATAAAAATAAATCTTGAGACATTCACAAAAAAGGCAGAAGTGGGGACTAGGAATGTAGCTTAGATTGCTTATGTAACATATGCAAAACTTTTGAGTTTGATTGCCAGCATCAAATAATGAGATGCTTGTAATCTTTGCATTCAAAACATGGAGACAGGAGGATCATAAATTTAATGTCAAAAATAACTTTGTCCTCCCTAACCACTATGTAATAAAATGAAAAATAACAAAATAAACTTCAGAAATCTTACCCTTCCAAAATAGAAAGCTATTATTTTAAATAAATAAATAAATAAATAAATAAATAAATAGCATGCTGGCAAGAATCTATCAAAAAAGGAAATTTTTTAAAAACAATAATAATGTATACAGTATAGTTATCACACTTGTAGGTATATAGCCAACCTAATGAAGTCAGCCTACCATGGAGGTGCATGCCCATGCTCACTGCAGCACTGTTCAGCTTGAACATATGTAACCAAACATTAATGCCCCTTTTTCAGTATGTACATAAAGAAAACTTGGTTTATGAGTATGTATGTGTCCGTCCATCTGTTTTTACACATAAAAACATATGTAGGTGTGGGGAAAAGTGTAAAAGAAAGTCTGGATTTATCAGTACCTAGTAGTTACATGTATTGATGTATAACAGAGCTTACTAATATATGCAATTTACGTGATGATCTAAAATGTCCAAGTTTCAGGACATGGACATTAAATTACATTACTTTTTACTATTACCAGCCCTGTAGATGCCTCCTTGGGTTTTGGGTAGTGGGTGGCTTTAAAGGGGACATTGAACTAGAGAGCCTGCTGCTTGGCGGTAAGTCGTTTGTCATTTACCTCTTGCCTCAAGTTTTTAAAACGGAAGAGTGATCAGGGCGTTCTTGGCATACCTAGTGAGAGCACAAAACCAACACCTTAAAGTGTTCTGTCTTATAAATTATTCAACTCCTGTATATAAGCACCGACGAGAGCATAGAACTGAGAATCTATTGGTTTTGATGTTTCATAGGCAAATGGCTTTCAAAAATTATTTGACCTCTATCAGTATAAAGTAGTTATATCAAAATCTTGTTTTTCATATCTACTTCTATTACAGTGTTAATAAAAAATTAAGCACTGAAAATTATTTGCTATCTTAAATAACATTGTGGTTTTACTAATACTATTGTAAAGGTTTATTTTGTGAATCTATTGAATGCAGAAGTTAGAGAGTTATGACCAATATCCTTGAAAATTGTAATTGTCACTCTTGAAGCTTGTCGGAAAGTAATGTTTGGTTAAGCTAGATTAGTGATTGTAGGACAGTGACAGATAAATCTCCAGCCCTCTATTGGGAGACTACAAAACAGCATAAGGTATTGAGGTTTGCTTCTAATTATGAGTCCATTAGGGTAAAAAAATTTATTTAATATGAGTATATGCTCTCTTTATTTTGGTTTTGCCATTTTGTACTTTTATATATAATTAATTCTAGACCAGAATTCAATATAGGTTAGTAACTTTTGTGGGGATAACTATGATTCCTTGGTAGAATTTAAATTTATGTTTCTTATTGAGAAGGTATATTTTATAAAACTTATTGTGTACTTCCTGATCTTTATTTTATTCTCAACAGTGTGTAGTATTAACTGAAATAAAACTGACATTACAGAAGAAGATCAACAACTTTTGCCATTCTCATTGCCCTCCAATTAAGGTAATAGTATAATTTAATAATTATAATACTAACATGCAGTTAACTAAAGGAAGAACATTTTTCATATTCCAGTTTATAGTTTTTCACTAAGTTACATAAGGAACCCTATGAGTGTAGTCACACTAAGATGATTTTTTTAAATAAACTTTTTATTTTTAAAGATTTGTAAATAGCCAAGCATAGTGGTACACTAAAGAGGCAGAAGCAAAGCAAGCAGACACCTGTGCATTTCAAGGCCAGCCTGGGCTACACATCTAGTTCCAAGCTAGATAGTGAGACCCTGACCAAAAAAATACAGCAACGAAAATTTACAAATACACACACACACACACACACACACACACACACACACACACGCCCCAAAATTAAGACCCAGGTATGTAAATCTCAATCTACACAGAACAGTCATTCTAAAGCTGTAAAGCTCCATATTGGATTTTACCTTTTGACTATGTGATGTGTTCTCCACCATCTAGAACAAAATATCCAATACAGTTCAAACTGGAACAGTGAACTTTGTTTTGTCTTTCATAACTTTGTCCACTGCCTGCGTTTAGTCCTTTCTCGTGCTCTAATATCCATTCTTTCTTGTTCTCTTTTGTATATATTATACTGTCCCCTAGCACTTTTATTTATATATATGCATATACTATTGGCTAGATTCTTTATATCAGGAAGAATGTTTGCATTTTCCTTCTGACAATATACAACCTTTCTTAATGATATACACTTTAAGTTGATCCATTGTTATGCAAATTATATAAATGTTTTTCTTTAGAGCTGAATAGCTTTGTGATGACTATAGAAAGAGCTTTAAGCACAAAAACATTTCTTTACAGAATCTTAGGATGGAGACTGCCATTAGTATAAAATTTATCTTTAACAAAGCATTTGTTATTACGATAAAGAACCTCATGTTTACCTTTCTTGGCTTGGTTTGCACTTTGATGTCTGTGGCCTTTTTTCTGTAGACTACTCCCAGCTTAACGTCCTCTTCTAATTTCCACTAACTAATGCTTTTGGTGAGTGTGCACTCATTTCTGTTTCTGTAAAATAATAACTATTCATTCCTAGGCAATTAAACTAGGATAACTGTTTCTTATGTATTGATCTTAAAATTTATAACCAAGCCAGAATTTTTGTTATTGAAATAATAAGAGTATGTAATGGTGATACATTGAAGGTATTTTTAATTTGTGTCAGAAATCTACTCACCAAATTCCACATTTCTTGATTCCCAAACTGATTTATAAATGGTTGATTCTGTACATGAATAAGGTTACATTTCAGGGAATATACTTAATTCTAAATGAAGTTGTCATGAACTGACATAGGATAACTGAGGTGTTTTTTATTTTTTGTTTTCTCTATTCATGTAAACAAATTCATTTTTGTCTTTTCAGTTTATTAGTACAGATGTATATGGAATTTGGTCCAGATTGTTTTGTGATTTTGGTGATGAATTTGAAGTTTCAGATACAACAGGAGAAGAACTAAAAGAAATTTTCATTTCAAACATAACGCAAGTATGATTATTTTAATACAATTTTAGAGTATAGGAATGCTAATTTTTAATAGTCATGGATGATTATTTGTAAAAATTTGTGAAAATAACAGAATATTAAAACTTGGTGTTCAATAATAAACTACTCTAATTTTTAGGCTAATCCAGGTATTGTCACTTGTCTTGAAAATCATCCTCACAAGCTTGAGACAGGACAGTTCTTAACATTTCGAGAAATTAATGGAATGACAGGCTTAAATGGATCTGTACAACAGATAACTGGTAAGTTTACATGTTTTATTAATTTACTTTTAGTCATTCAACCTTAGATTTACTTGATTTCACATCTCTGAGCTTCAAATCTGTATTGAAGGGAGAACATACTGAAGAGTGGGGTAATATTACAAGGAAGAAAGTAAAGTATAGAAATACACTATGAGAAAATAGAAGTTGAAATTTCAAATCTTTCCACAAGTAAGAAGACAGTTAGGAAAAATTGTAGGTAAACAAAGATTCCTGCTTGAGCAACCTACTTGAGGAGTGTGAGATGTTGTATAGGTTTTGGAGAATCTGTGTGATGCTAATTCAGGTGTGAATGCGCCGGCAGTGAGATAGTAGATGGAGATGACTGTCAGATCTGTGCTGTGCTCACTGAATTGAGTATTTAAGCAGGCGAGTTTGGAGTCTTTTTTTTTTTTTACCCCTCTTTGCCTTGTTTTTAGAGGACTTACAGATTATTGCTCAAGGAGATAGAGAATGCTAAAGTCAGAGTTTTGAGAGAATACCCATTTTTAAGGTGGAAAGATGATCATAAATGAATATGTCTGTCCCATTTGAGATAATTAGTTCATATCATTATTAATCTAAATAATTTGTATTTTACCTGTAGTTGTTTAAAATATGAAAACAATGCTACACAATTTGTAAGGTAACTTTGTGGCATGTTTCCGTGGTTGAAGAACAACAATGACTCATTTGTATCTTTTGGGCACTTGATAAATGCAGTCAGGTGTGGATGCCGCAGTTAATATAACGGCCCACGGTAAGGGTCCTTTTTCCTCCACATCCTCACCAGCATTTGTCTTTTTGTTTGTTTTTTTATAATTATGTTTTAATTTGCATTTTCCTGGTGGCTACACTGTTAAGTTCGATGACCTGTTTATTAGTAGCAGCTTTATAGACTTGTTTTGTGTTGTTGAAATTATTCTCAATCTTAGCAGTTTTAAAATACAGCTGGCAGATTACTTTCTTCTACTCTATGGGCTGATTACTCACTGCTGATTGTGTTTCTTGGGATGCAAAAGCTTTTTAATTTGATGTTTGAGTACATCTATCTTTTTTTTTTTTTTATTTAGAATTTATAACTTCATGTTGATAATAATTATACAGATTTCTACCAGTAGGTTATGGCTATGCAGTAAGTCCTAGCTAATCCCCCCTGTTCCAACAAAACCACTACTTGTCCCTAGAAAGACAGACCATTATTAACCACATTAGTCCCCAAGCTCAGGGAATAGGGGCGCTGACTCTTCTTTAACTTCTTCAAGCTGATTAAGGGCGTTGAGATTTTAGAAGAGGGGTGGGGGGAGAGTAAGTTGATAAGCCTCTGATGCTGTGTCTTCACTGAATCCAGATGGAATTCCAGGACATCAGAGGTTTGGGCAGGTCTGCTCAGTATGCTTGATGAGTAGATACACCAAGGCTGTGTATTCTGCAATATACAATTCTCAGGACAAGTTTTAGTATCAAGAAAAAAAAAAAATTTCCCACCCCCAGGGGCCTGACATTTTTTTTTAAAGATGTTGGTTCTGAAGACTTTTTTTTTCCCCTGCTTCTTAAAATTGGTTGTAGTATTTACATTTCAGATTTTATCCCCTTAGCCTACTTCCTCCCACCACCCAGAAACCTATCCCATCCCCCTCCTCATGCTTCTATGAGGCAGTGACCACACCTACCCCCCTCACTATCCCCTCCCCGCCCTCACATTCCCCCCCCCCCACTGTGTGTTCATTCATTCATTTTTCATTCATTTTTTTTATGGGACCAAGAAACTCCTCTCCCACCTATGTCCGACGGGGCCATCCTCCCCTACATATACCTCTGGAGTCTTGGGTCCCTCCCTATGTGTTCCCAGGCTGGTGGTTTAGACCCTGGGGGAGGGGCTCTGGTTGTTTGGTATTGTTGCTTTCCACCTGGGGTCAATAACCCTTTCTGCTCCTTCAGTCCTCTCACTAAGTTCTCCATTGGGAAACCCCTGATCATATCAGTGGTTAATTGTGAACATTGTCCTCTGAGTGTTTTAGTCTTTGGCTGACCTCTAAGGAGACAGCTATATCATGTTCCTCACATTATGCACTTCCAGCCATCCACAACAGTGTTTAGATTAGGTGGCTGTACATGGGGTGAATACCCAGGTGGAAAGGTCTCCTGATGGCCCCTCCTTCAGTTTCTGTTCCATGTTTTGTTTCCCTATTTGCTCCCTTGAGCATTTTTATTTCTCGTTCTAAGTAGAACTGAGGCATCCCCTCTTGGTCATCCTTCTTCATGAGCTTCATGTGGTCTGTGGGTTGAGTCTTCGCTAATCCAAGCTTTTGGACTAACATCCATGGAGATATGTTTGTGTAGCTACCTTCTTTTGGGGTTTTTGGAAGATTACTTTCTTGCTTTTTCTAGGTTGTAGTTTCCCTCCTTGTGTTGGAGTTTTCCACCAATTATTCTTTGAAGTGCTGGATTTGTGTTGAGATACTGTGTAAATTTGGATTTGTCATGGAATATTTTGGTTTCTCCATCAATAATGATTGACAGTTTTGCTGGGTATAGTAGTCTGGGCTGGCATTTGTGTTCTCTTAGGGTCTGTATGATATTGGTCCAGTATCTTCTGGCTTTTATGGTCTCTGGTGAGAAGTCTGGTGTAATTCTTATAGGTCTGCCTTTATATGTTACTTTGCCTTTTTCCCTTACTGCTTTTAGTATTTTTTCTTTGTTTTGTACATTTGATGTTTTGACTATTATATGGCGGGAAGTATTTCTTTTCTGGTCTAAACTATTTGGAGTTCTGTAAGCTTCTTGTATATTTATGGACATCTCTTTCTTTAGGTTAGGGAAGTTTTCCTCTATAATTTTGTTGAGGATATTTACTGGTCCTTTTAGTTGGGAGTCTTCCCCCTCATCTATACCTATTATCCTTAGGTTTGGCCTTCTCATTGTGTCTTGGATTTCTTGTATATTTTGGGTTAGTAGCTTTTTGTATTTTGCATTTTCTTTGACGGTTGTGTCAATGTTTTCCATGGTATCTTCTGCACATGAGATTCTCTCTTCCATCTCTTGTATTCTGTTGGTGATACTTGTGTCTATGACTCCTCATCTTTTTTTTAGGTTTTCTATCTCCAGGGTATTGTCCCTTTATGATTTCTTTATTGTTTCTAATTCCATTTTTAGATCCTGCATGGTTCTGTTTAATTCCTTTTCCCGTTTGGTTGTATTTTCTTGAAATTCCTTAAGGGATTTTTGTGTTTCCTCTTTAAGGGTTTCTATCTGTCTACCAGTGCTCTCCTTAAGTTCTTTGAGAGTGTTATTTATGTCTTTCTTAAAGCCCTCTATCATCATCATGAGAAGTGATTTTAATTCTGATTCCTGCTTTTCTGGTGTGATGGGGTGTTCAGGGCTTTCTCTGATGGGGGAGCTGGTTTCTGATGATGCCATGTAACTTTGGTTTCTGTTGCTTACATTCTTGCTCTTGCCTTTTGCCATCTGGTTAACTCTAGTGCTGCCTGTACTTGCTGTCTCTGACTGAAGCCTGTCTTTCTAGTTATCTAGCTTGTGTCTGATCTCCTAGGGGTCCAGATGTCTCTGTGATCTTTTCCAGCTGCACTGATTACAGTGGTACCTTTAGGATGCCTCAGGATATGGTGCCTCCAAGGTAGTAGTCCAGCTAGGTGTCTGCTGTTCTGGGTGCAGTGTCTCCTCTAGAATATCTCAGGATATGTTGTCTGAAGCTCTGAGTTCATTTGTTCCTCTGTGGATCTGGATTGAGTGGACCTTCCAGTATGTCTCAGGTGGAATCCGGGGTCCACACAACAGCAGACATGGCAGAGGTCTGATCTAGGCCTCAGATCTGAGAACTAGTTTCTAAGACACTGTCCAAGTTAGAGCGCCTGGAATCCCTGCTTCCTCTGGGTTCTTGGAGGTTGGGGTCAGAGCTGCCACCCAAGACCTGCTCAGTGCTCTGGCCCAGACCAGAAGGAACCAGTGTTCCGTGCCGGGAGTGACTTCCTGGGTCCTTTTGGTTCCCAGTTACTCCCTGTTTAGGGCGGGCCCTGCTGTCTGCTTACCTAAGATACTGCCCGAGTTCGAGCGCCTGGGATCCCTGCTTCCTCTGGGTTCTTGGATGTTGGAGGCAGAGCTGCCACCCAAGGTCTGCTCAGTGCTCTGGCCCAGACCAGAAGGAACCAGTGTTCCGTGCTGGGAGTGACTTCCTGGGTCCTTTTGGTTCCCAGTTACTCTCTATCTTAAATAGAGGTTCAGATCATAATGTTAAAGAAAATGTTAAAGAATTTGTATTTGTTTGGGGAAAGTTGACTAACTTGATAATTTGGGATATATTTGTTTACATTGGGAACCATTTAGTGTTAGAGTGTGGTGGTAAGATCAGATGCTTAGAGATACCTATATAGTAAGAAGTGGCCTGACAGTAACAAATGAAATCTTTTACTTTAAAACCCACATTTTTTTTTTAGCAAAAAACATTACTTTTGGGTGAAAGTTGCTTAAATTGAACACTTAGTACTTAGTGCTTTCTGCCTTAAGATAGTTTTGTTCTATGAAAAAATTCTTAAATAATTAAAATAAAATATGTTAACTCTAAAATAGTTTATGTGTATTTATATCTTATACAATTAATATAGATATGTGTACACATGCATTTAAATAAGGTTCTGATTGAGTTCCACTTTAGATTTCCTCCCCTTTCCAAATATCAAATTAGCTTGGTGTATGCTTACTTTTTTCTATTTGATGTATGACTATTAAGTATTGTAATTTATTCGATTAGTGGAACTTACTGTTGTTTAAGTTTTTAATTATTAAATGGTTCAATAACAGTAGATTGATAATGAAAACTTTTTTACAAATCCTTGCTATTCCTCCTCAGTAGTCAGCCACCCATCATGGGTTTGTTATGTACCAGTAGAGAGGTTCTTGATACTGTCTTACACAGAAAGACATATACATTGTAGCCTTTGGCCACTTCATCAAATAAAATGACTTGTCTCTGTGTACTTGGATGTATTTCTCAGGCATATATTTTATTCCTTTTACCTACTCATGTACCAGTAAAATTAGTATTAACATAGTATAGAGGTTTTATAACATATTTTAATATTCTACTGTTAGAACCTCTCACTTCTTACTTTACTTTCTGGTTTTCCTCAATTATTTGTAAGTCCCAAAGCTGACACTGGACGAAATACTTGGTATAGCTACCAAAAGATTCCCAACCCCCTGCAAAGAAAAAAAGATGTTTTAGAATCTTACTTTAATAAATGGAGACTTAATATCTTTTTAATGCTACCTATGTGTAATGTTTGTTTTTTTTCCTGCAGTGATATCACCATTTTCCTTCAGCATTGGTGATACTACAGAACTGGACCCGTATTTACATGGAGGCATAGCTGTGCAGGTTAAGACTCCTAAAACATTCTGCTTTGTAAGTTTTTTTTTCTGCTTAAAAAGTTTTTTTATTATTATTATTATTTAAAAAAAAAAAGAAAGAATAGCCCAAAGAATAATGCTCAATTCAAGTTACCATAAAGAATAAACTTTTTTAAAAATTTATAACCAATTCAAATAAAATTAAACCAATCAGGGCCAAGCTGATACTATAAAAATAACATACAGACATAGGGCTACAGCTTACACACATCCTTAGTATGTGCAGTCTTCTGTACTGCAAAGGTTAGGCAAATACACGCTTATACAGTTTAATAACTAGAATACCTCATGTGTATTATTGTGATTATACCTCAAAGGAGCTATATCCTCCTAAATAGTGAAAGAATTTATCACACTTTTTACTACCCAAGAAAAAGATAAATGTTTTTATTTTATGCTGCAAGAGCTGTTATACTTTATTACTCAATTATTTGTTAATTCATGTTCCTACAATTTTCATCTGCATTATAACTATTATGTTTGAAGTGTAGCATAATGCACATTGACTATTGGTAGTGAAAGAAGAACATGCTGATAAATGGAGTATAGAGATTGCTATTTTTTTTTTTTTAGAACTAATGAGTCTTACTTAAATTCATAGGCTGCTTCTCAGTGTGATATGTATAACATGTCTTTAGTCATTGGGCTTTTCATGATGTTACTACAGGCTGTAGGGAGTTTTCAAGATCTCAAGGTTTTAATTTTGTTGTTTTTGTGTTTTTCATTAAAAAAAAGTCTTCAAGACTTTGTTCAAATTAGTTAAGACAATTAAAATAGAACAGCTAATGAAATCTGCCTCTGTATATTTTCTCTTGCCCCTGCCCTAAGTTTTAATTAAATAATTTTGTGCATCAAATAATTTCATATGTGGTGATGTTTAGAGAACTATTACTTTTCAAATTTTTCTTTTCTTTGCCTTTCTCTTCTTACCTTACACTCATGCAGATTTTAACTTAGAATATCTACCCAAGACTTAGCAGGCATAAATAGTGTCAGTTAATTGATGATATCAGAATACATGGTATTATATTAGGACAAAGTTTGGGATTATAAATATAGTTTTTACTAATTTTTTTAAAGTAACTATGTAGTACAAGTGGTTTTGAGTACAGTAAAGAGATATTACATAGCATTTTAACTACAGCATTACAAGATTAACTGCAGCATTGCAGCAATCCAACTTCACCCATTGCCAGGCTTAGAGAATGATCCTTGCTTCCACTGCCCTAAATATTTTGCAAAATAACCACCCAGTGTGCTGTGAAATAATGGTTCTTTTGGGCTTTTTTTGTTTTGTTTTGTTTTGTTTTCTCTTAGGAACCCCTGGAGAGCCAGATAAAACATCCAAGGTGCCTTATTGCAGATTTTAGCAAACCTGAGGTAAATATTTGCTTTGCAGGTTACAAAGGGGCAGTGGAGTGGTGGATGGGATTTGGTAAATGATTCAAAACTTAAAGTGGGTTAATCATTGTTTCCAAAAGGTCTGTTCTTATCTCAATATTTAAAGTTCAAATGGAAGAGGATTTAAAATGAGAATTCATGCCATAAAAATGTTAGAGTAAAATGAGGTACTTGGGAGATTTGCTAGCTTTGATAATTAAGTAATTTTAGTAATATATAGATAGGGCATTACTATAAGACTTTCTTAACTATGCAGTTCTATCAGACATTTATGTGCAGGGGAGGTAGGCGGTGGGCAGCAAGGGGATAATACAGCATCTGATTGGAGATCAAAAATCAAACTCAGGTCACCAGGCTTGGTGGTAGGCCATTTCACTGGCCACAGAGTTTTATATAATACAGGAAGATACACCCTGAAGCTGTTATGCTGTATTTTATATCACTAGATATGAAACAGTAAATACGATAAGAAATAAACAGTTTCCAGATTTATAAACACCCATAAAAAAGCAGTTGTTTTTTATAAATATTTTAAGTAGTGATTCTGGTTTTGGATTTGGTTGAACTTGAAATCAGAGATCCAATCTGCTTCTGATTGCTGCCTCCTGGGTGCTGGGGCTAAAAGTGTGTTGCTAGACCCAGCTGTACAAATGTTTTGTTATTGGTATTCAACTGATATTTCATATGAATAACTTAGTAAACACTAGTTATTTGGAAAATGCTTCTTAAAATACCTTTATTGTCTTGAAGTCAAATTATTTAAGTTTTTTAATGGTAATCGTCATATTATACTCTGTTGTGAGGGTGAAATTAAATAATAGTTGAAAAACATTTAACCTAGTCCATAGAACTTAAGAAATGCTGGCCAAATTTTTTTATTGTTTCAAATAGGCACCTTTACAGATTCATGTAGCTATGCTTGCCTTGGACCAGTTTCAGGAAAACTACAGTCGTAAGCCAAATATCAGGTAATGCTTTTATTTTAAAAGTAATGCTTTTTGTTCTCTCTTTATTAAATGAAAAACCATGTCTCAAATATTATAGGTTAAAAAATACAGCTAACCTTTCATTACATTACTAACACAGCGAGTTCCATTACCTCGTTCCTTACTAGTAAATGTGCTAACTGCATAAACATGCCGTGTAGGGTGACTTACTGGTGGAAGTAGAAGGATTCATTTGTAAGAATAGAATCATACTACGTGGGAATTCTTCATATTTGAAGACTTTAAAATCTATAGCTTTTAAAATCAGAACCTCCTGTAATTGGTAAACTGGCAATCTACGATAATGTTTTCTAGCCTAAGTTAGAAATTGCAAGTTTCCTACCTTGTATGTTTAAGTCTCATATGCTGTTTAGATGACGATGATTTTGAAGTAATGTAGTCATAAGACAGTTAAGACAGCATTGAATTTAGATTAAAACACATTGTTCTATATTTTGAATATAACCTTGGTGGCAATTCAAAAAATTGAAGTTGTATTTTTGTTTCAAATTATAGGTGTCAGCAAGATTCAGATGAACTACTGAAGCTAACAGTATCTATAAGTGAAACCTTGGAAGAGAAGGTAAATATTAATAAAATTATGGTTGGCTATGTATTTATTTATAACATAAATACATATTAATATCTTCCTACATTTAGATCGTCCCTGTGCTACCTATGATTTCTGTAGCATTAATAAAGAAGCTCTTTGGTTTTGCTCTACTTTAGTTTGTGTATCTATAAAACATTCACAAGTTGTGAACATTAAATAATTTTATTTCAAAAAGTATTGATAATACTGTGTGTCATTTAACAACTATTATTTGCTACTTTTACTTTTATATTAGTGTTAGCATTGTTTTATGGATAAAATTACATATACATAGATTTTTATATTGATAAATATTTTCATTTTCTTGGAAGAATGCCTAGAAATACATTGAAATACATAATAGAAATAAAAAATGATGTTTAATTTATAAGAAATTGGCACTTTTTTTGAGACAGCTCTCACTAAGTAGCCCTTTCTGGTCTAAATTTCAACATCTGAAGGTCAGCACCAAATTTAGAGAGATCCACCTGTCTCACACTCCTGGGTGCTAAGATTAATGGTGTGCTTGCACAGCTGACCAACCTTATGTGTTTTCAAAGTAGCTGTACTATTTTGCATTTTTACAAGATCTGTATCAGGTTCAGTTATAACAACCTCTTCAAAACTCTGTATTTCCTTTGCAGTTGTAACCACATTATTATTTGTAATTGTATCACATAGATTTGAGCTGCATTTCACTAACGTTACAATGAATCTGAGTATTTTTTTATGTGCCTATGTGACATTTGTACATTGCTTTGGATAAGGTGACTTTTCAAAATCTTTACTTATTTTTAACTAGTTATTTTTTAATTATTGGGGATTCTATAGTTATAGTTTTATATGTCTTATTCAAATACACACTTTATAACTATTCTCTTTATACTTCGTTTATTGGGTGTTTTTTTTTTTTCTGTGCTTTTTTTTTTTTTTCTAAAAATTTTAGAATTTTGCAATGATTAGTTAGATCATGCCCAGGACTTATGCATAAAAGGCAGGCACCTACCACTGAGATATATCCACAACCATAAACTTCTTTACTAACGTCTCAAGAGTTCTTCTGTTCTGTTCTAAATGGATTATAATTTGGCAGGGTGATGGTTTCTTTAAAAATCTAGTAGAACTCATCAATAAAACTCTGATCTGGACTTTGGTTGGTTGGGACACTTACCCCTTTTTCTTCAATCTGTGGCTCACAACCATCTGTAATGGGATCTGGTAAAGCCCTAGTTCCAGGGAGACAGAAATCTCTGATCTTGAGGCTAGCCTGGTTTGCAGAGAGCATTCTAGGACAGCCAAGGCTGCCTCCACAAAAAAAACAAAAGCAAAACAAACAAACAGAAAAGAGGATATTGAGTTGTTTTCTCAGTCCAGACTACAGTCAGAAAGCAAAATTAAACAGAGACTAGTAAATAAGAAAGCTGCTTGCGGTAACATGCAAATTGGAATTTTCATTATGAGATTAAGACATTTTTATTTAGGTAGAAAATTGAGTAGTTTGGGTTGGATCTGTTTGTTTTTTTGAAGTTAGGTTCTAAGCATATTGATAACTTAGTTCCTGAAGTCACAGGTACTGTGTGTGAATACTGTTATATCACTGTTGTTTGTGGTTTGTGTTTTAGCCTGAAGTGAATGCTGACATTGTGCACTGGCTTTCATGGACTGCTCAAGGCTTTTTACCCCCACTTGCTGCTGCAGTCGGGGGTGTTGCTAGCCAAGAAGTACTAAAAGCTGTGACTGGGAAGTTCTCTCCTTTATGTCAATGGGTTAGTTCAGTATTTTCCTTTTTCTTTACATTTTAAGTGTTCCATAAAATAAATGTGTTGTTAATTATAGTGTGGTATAAACATATCTTTATGATATATTTAGTATTACATACACTATTGTGTATTCTATATAATTATGTATTAAATATAAAAGAAAAGGCAAGTAACTTAATTCTGTTTGAAATTCAGAAACCTAATTCTTTAATTGAAACTAACAGGACCATATATTTTGTCTGTTGGGATATAACCCAGTTTCCTTCCTATCATATAATATAAAAATCACTAAATTTCTGTTCTATAGTTTTTCTCTAGTATTTTGACTTAGTTACCATTTTGGGGCTCTCTGGGCTCTTCAACTACTTCTGTAGAAATTTTGCCATCACAGATCTTCAGGTTTCATTCCTGATATTTATTACCTGAAGATAGAAAATATAAGAATGGTCTAAATTTGAGAACTATGTAAGATAAAAGCATCACAAGAATTAAAACATTTATATATGTTACAAGAAGGAAATAAGTGGCAGGAAGTCTACACATACTCTTTAAGTCCTTTCTTTTGAGGTGATTTTGAATGTAAAATTGCACCCATACAATCCCATTTTTCTGCTAAGTTATTTAAAATAGATTACAAGTTGATTGGTGAAAAGTTGGCTTAGTTATAATGATTAATATTATATGAAATTCTGTTATTAATGTAATATTACAATGATATTTTCATCTGATTTTGTTCAAATTTAAAACAAGTTAATTAAATGGAAATATACATAAGACTGGATATTTTAATTATTACTGAATTTGGAACTAAAAGTGTTGAAACTATCTTCCTGTATCTTTTCTTTTATAATTATATATGAGGCAAAATATGACATAAAATATTTCCAGTTGGAAGTACAGTCTAGATACTTTCTTCTAAAGCTAATCATACTCTTAATTCAAATGTAACTAAAATTGAATGAGAATTTCAAAGTTTTTCTGCAGTTATGAAGAACAGGTAAAATTTTCTCTAAAAATTAAAAAAAATATTCTTAGGATGTATAAGTGATATGAATTGAATTACATACCTTTTAACAGTCCTTTTAGTTTCAGAGTTTTAAGAATATATAACCACTATTTTTCTAATATTTTACATTAGGTTACCATTTTTATTATGTCTTTCCATGATTATTAAGTATAAGAGAATAGCTGCAGGGTTTTTTTTTAGTGACTTAAGTCTTAAATGTTATGTTTTTAATCTTCTCTTCAGTTGTATCTTGAAGCAGCAGATACTGTGGAATCTCTAGGCAATTCTGGGCGTGAAGAGTTTCTCCCACGGTAAAGCTAAAATTTGGATTATTTTTTCTTAGTATCTCTTTAAGAAGCAGAGATTGAGCAATTTTTTTGTAAGCATGCCTCCTATGTGTCTTTCCTCCTGACATTTCATTTCTTGGCTTGTTCCTTCTTTGACTAGTAGTTAAATAGTACAATAGTATACTATGTCTCATTACCACTTTATATGTAGTGATACAGAATGTCAGATTATATGCATAAGAGTGATTAGCATTCAAATGCCATAATATTAATAAATAAAATTATACATTTTTTTAATAAATCACTTTCCATTTGAGACCATAAATCTTTCAAATCATTTAAAACTTTAGAGCTTTCTTTTTTTTCTTTTTTTATTAGATATTATATTTACATTTCAGATTTTATCCTCGTACCCCATTCCCCTCACTGCCCAGGAACTTCCTATCCCATCCCCCCCTCCTGCTTCTATGAGGGTGTGCCCCCACCTACCCCCCACTACCACCTCCCCACCCTCAAATTCCCCCCCACTCAGTGTTCAGCCTTCATGTGACCAAAGATCTCCTCTCCCACCTATGCCCGACAAGGCCATCCTCCCCGATATGTGCATATGGATTCATGGATCCCTCCCTATGTGCTCCTAGGCTGGTGGTTTAGACCCTGGGGAGCTCTAGTTGGTTGGTATTGTTGCTCTCCTCATGGAGCCACCAACCCTTTCAGCTCCTTCAGTCTTCTCTCTAACTTCTCCATTGGGAACCCTTGATCAGATCAGTGGTTAACTGTGAGCATCTGCCTCTGGGTATGTCAGACTCTGGCAGACCTCTAAGGAGACAGCCATGTCAGGCTCCTGTCAGCATGCACTTCCTGACATCCATATCAGCATCTATCTTTTGTGACTGCACATGGGATGGATACCCAGGTGGAATGGTCTTCAGATGGCTCCTCCTTCAGTTTCTGTCCCACACTTTGTCTCCATATTAGCTCCCTTGAGTATTTTATTACTCCTTCTAAATAGAACCTAGGCATTCACACTTGTTCTTCCTTCTTCGTGAGCTTCATGTGGTCTGTTAGTTGAATCATGGCTATTTCAAGCTTTTGGGCTAACATCTTTAGAGCTTTCATTACCTCAGAAAACCACATAACCCAGAGTTCTGATTTCAGTTTAAATGAGTTAATAACTCCAAATCCCTTCCATATATTCCTCTAAGAACCTTTTTAAATACTTGATCTTTATAGGTTTTTTTATTTCCCTTGAATAGAATAGTTTTTTTTTTTTTTTTTTTATCTGCAGTGTAATTTTCTGAGATTTTAGTTACATGTAAACTATCAAAAAGTACAAATGGAAAAGTACAGGAATAAGCTGTTGATAAATTTAAATTACATATAGTTGGGTATAGAATGATAGCATTACATGTTGTCCTTCCCAGGATGGGAATCATCCTTCTGTCTGCACATTAATCCTTTAGCTCTCTCTGTATGTATCAAAGAAATAGTACAAAGAAAGCTGTATGGTTGTTACTTACCAGTGCTCTTCAGAGGCACTAGGAGTGATGTTGGAGGTAATAATATACCCAGAAGAAGGAATCAACGCAGTCTTTACATGAAAAAGTGAATGTTCTTAATGTAAGAAAATGAAAAACACTTATAAGCTGAAGCTGTAAAAATCTGGTAGATCTAGCCAGGCCTGGTGGACATGCAAATAGTGAAGCAGGAGGAGGGAAAGGAGTTAAAGACTAACCTGGGCAACGTAATCCAGACTCTGGTTCAACACTATAAAATATAAATAACCAAACTAAAGTAAGAAATAAACATTTAAAAAGAAGACATAATCTAACCATAAAATTGCAAAGAAGAAATAATTTGTTAACTTTCCTTTGGTAACTAAGCCTGCAAAACTTAATACCACAGTGTCATAAGTTTATACACATAGGTGTTGTATAAGCAGTGTACTTAGGGGAGTCAGTTTCACCCAAAGTTTCAGACATCACTGATGATCTTGGAATGGATCCCTGAATTATTATAACCTAAATTCATCTTCATTTACGTCACTTTCTTTTTCAAGGAAGGTAATTTGTCTCATAAATTGAGGGAAACTTATTTTTTAAAAATGTTTAATTAAAATATAATTAACAGTTCCTTCTTCCTTCTTTCCCTGATAACCCTTCCCAGGTTCCCCAGCTCTGTCTCAGTTGATGGCCTCTTTTTTAGTATTTTGTTTGTATATATGCATAAATACATAAATACAGTCTGCTGAGTTTAGTTAGTGTGTCATGTGTGTGTTTGACTTCAGGACTGTCTATGTTGTATTAGAGAATCAATTTGAGGGCTTGTCTCTGGAAGCTAATTCTCCCTCTTGTTAATCATTAGTCATACTTCTTTGTTTAGGAGTAAGAAGCACTGTAGGAAACTCTAAAGTACATTCTGTTTTAAGGTACAATGTTAAATTGTTACTAACAATAATCAAATGTATTTTTATATCTTTCTGTTTTCTTGGTAAATGTTTGTTCAGAGGTGATAGATATGATGCCTTACGTACCTGCATTGGAGATACATTGTGTCAGAAGCTACAAAATTTGAATATCTTCTTAGTAAGTGTGAATAAAGATGGGAATAAGTAATATGTTCAAAATGGGGTTGAATGTCAAGTTACTTTTTAAAGTCAACTTGATTTAAATGAGTAACTGATAAATCATACAGTCTCCAGAGCTTAAAATATTTACTGCCTGGGCCTTTTACATTAAAGTTAGCTAATTCAGGATCAGAAGAGTTTATGCATTTCAAAATAAAACAAGAATGTAACAGCTTCAACATTCAATGATTGTCTAGAAGTACTTTTTAAAAAGGTTTTTTTAAATCACTACATTAAGAAATTAGTCAATGTATTCTCTTTTAAATAATATATTTCAAGATTAATTTTTCACAAGAGCATAAATGTTGGCTAGTCTTTAAAATACTACTTAGTTTTAGTAATCATTTTTGTAAAGTGATAATTTAAAGATTAGCAATTACTGTTGAGATTTTTTTATATAGTTAGAACCTCTGATAATTAAGTTTCAAATATCTGTTTTACTGAAAATTCCTATTAGACTTGTCTTAAACATACTTCTGTCTTTTAGATATACTCACAAATATCTAGAAGTAAAGACTTTTTCATGTTACCTAGTTATAGGCTTGGTTTGTTCTCATGTTTTTGTTTTTTTGTTTTTTTCTTCTATTATTGTTTGCTTTCCTCTATAAGGAATGAGTTCTGCATTTAGATTTTGTTAGAAATTTTCAAATATTTTTTGTTTAAAGAAATTATAAATACCATAGTTTCCTTATTTGTTTTATTACTATTTTTTCTTTAATTGAGACACTTAAAAGGCATTATGGAACTTGTAAGAAGTAAAATCCAGCACAAGTGAATCACAAATCATTTTTTAAAAATTGTAGTTAGTATTAATAGCATTTGAAGAACATTAGCATGAAATTCTTTATTCGTTAGAACTTATAGTCTTGTCTGACATTTGTACTCTTTCCTCGATAGGTAGGATGTGGTGCCATAGGCTGTGAAATGTTAAAAAATTTTGCATTACTGGGTGTTGGCACAGGCAGAGAGAAAGGAATGGTAAGATGCAAGTCATTTGCGACTTGAATGTTGATATTTCTCCTGTTCCCCTTTGAACTGTGTTTGACTATACACCAGCTTGCTTTACTGGTAGACCATTAAACTGAGAATTAGAAGACTGATTGTCTCTGGTCAGTTTTTAGTCACAGATTCTTGGTTCTTAACTCTGTAATTTCTGAAACTGAAATAAGTCCTGTCTGTCTTTTTATAGTTTCCATCAAAATTAAATTTGAAAGGAATTTTTATTGTCATAGCTTGCAAACTGAAAACCATGTTATTCTTTTGTTATACTGTTCATTCTTAATTAAATGTTAACATGAGAGATGACATTAAAAAGCTGCAGAGTATTCAGATACTTTATATATGAGTTTCAGACAGTGAGAATAATATACTTTGGTATGCAGTTAAAATTCTTCAGACTGAGTTATTGCAAAGTCATGTCATTTAAAATAACTTTTATTAGTGGTATTTTACCTTTAAGATAAAAACTTTCATAAGTGACTTCATATATTTATCTTGGTAACTAAATAACTAAAAAGTGTATGGTAATCCACATTGTAGCTTACTGATATAGTTTTAAAAGGGATTCATCATTATTATAGCTATAGGTAGGAGCACATTTATATTATCCATGCTTGACATTTCTAAACTGTGTTCCACAAACTGCGAATATATTAGCTTAAAAGTTACTTGGTTTTTTCTTGTTTTAAATCACTTCTTTACTGTAAGCTTGGGGATTACCTGAATGCTTTAACTGTATAGAAAAACAGTGCTTTTAGTAGGTAAAGGTCAGGATGAGCTGAAGTGAAGAAACCTACTGACATCAGATAGCAAAATATAGCCCGTAATGTGAGCAGGCCTGTCATTCTGAACACAGCGACATGTTGTAACAAAACTGTAAGTGTTCATGGATACACCCAAAATGTAAAGAGAAATCCCCAGCTACCTAGAATCAAGGGGAATATGAAACCTTGAATTATTCACCAAATACATTTTTTCACTATTTTTAATATCTAAAACTTTAAATAGAAACGGAAGTCACTCACCAGAAAGTAAGACTCTTAACCAGCACCCCCCGAGAGAGAGAGAGAGAGAGAGAAAGAGAGAGAGAGAGACAGAGGGACAGAGAGAGAGAGAGAACCTCTAACATAAAATTCTACAAACATGTAGACATTTTATTAATTTTCAAGGAAAATTAATAAAAAGAAAATGAATGTGGACACCAGTCAATGGCTGAAACTTGAACCAGCACTGAGCAGTACAATGCCAAAGACAGTATTTTTAATTCTAGCTTAGTAGCACATTCATTTTCAATTCTGCAGATTATTTTACATGTTTGTTTTCTTTTTCACCTTCTAGAATTAGGATCTATACGTTCTTAAAGGGCAAGTATTTTAAGCCTATAGATCAACTATCTATGACAGCTAATTGGCTGTATGAAAATATTCAACTGCCTAGTAGTTTATAGATTGAGCCTTAGTTGGAGCTCCAGTCAAATTGAAACATGACAGCATTCCCAAATTACTTCAGATGAAGAATAAACATTGGACTAGCGAGATGGCTTATCAGGTAAAGACACTTGCCATTATACCTGATTTAGTTTGATTCCCCAGAACCCACCCATGGAAGGAGTGGAAGGACTTTTACGAACTTGTTGTTTGACTTCCACACTCGTGCTATGGCCACACATTCTCCACACACATACACAATAATTAGGAAATAATGAATAAATTTTAAAAGAAGAAATGTCATAAATTTAAAACAGATAGCTCTTCTGTGAGTAATTAATTTTGTGGGTCTAAAAGATGATAGGGATAGTTTTAGTCTTCAAATAAAGAATTTTTAAAGAAAGTTTCTAATGAGCTTAAATCATTTCTGTTATTTGCTATGCTTATGTACTAAATATTAGTTGGAGTTAACAAACTTAACAATGATAGCATATTACTGGTAACCATTTGAAAATTTTTTACATGACTATTACTAGCAAAAATGATTTGAGAGTGCTGTTTCAGTCATAGTGAGAAGTGCAAAACAGATTTATTTGTTTTGTTCTTTTCTGTTATAAGGTAACAGTTACAGATCCTGACTTGATAGAGAAATCCAACTTAAACAGACAGTTCCTGTTTCGTCCTCATCACATACAGGTTTGTCACTGTTTTCTTATCATAAACAGATAATGGTTGCTGGGTAATCCTGTCCTTTGTCAGATTAAGAGAAAAATAAAGTATTCTTTGGATAGAACAAAATGAAGAAAATAATGATCTTTCATACACACTAAAATTGTCTTTTGGATGTTATTATTTGAATCGTGAAACATGAGTAGTACTTTTCATTTTGTAATCACAAAAATATGTTTCTATAAACAAGTTCTCTAATTTGAGGTTTTAAGAAAGCACATTTTTTTTTTTTTGCTATAAAATAGGTAAGGTTTCATATTTAAAATTGCTGTACCAGTTTTTAACATCCTCTTTTATTGTAAAAGACTCTTTAGTTGTCTCAAACCAAAATATTTAAATCGGGAAAAGAAACAGGCAGCACACTCAAAGGCAGAGGCAGGTGAATCTCTTGAGTTCCAGGCCAGCCTGTTCTACACAGTGAGTATTAGTCATAGTTAGTTACATGGTAAAACCCTATAGTGAAAAACAGAAAAGAAAGAATATGTTAATCAGAACTACATGCTTTTAGTTTAAATTTTTTCCTTGTAGTCAACTCATTGTTGATCTTAGGAAAAGAAATGTAAGCATGTTATGAACGAGAAGTGACTACAAAAGCTGTCATAGTTAAACTGATATCCTCTTACATAAAGAGAAAGGACACAGCAGCAGTCTCTGTGAATTCAAATGTTTTATTAAATGATTCACAATGTATTATCTATAGATGAACACCAAAGACCTATTTGTTAATTTCCTGACTTCTATCAGTTTCTGACTTTGTTCTTATAGTAAAAAGTAAAGCATGTTAGCCTAATAGTGAGAAGAGACAGAAAGACAAATTCAAAGGATGCTGTAAAGACCTTCATAGCACCTGAAATGATACAAGATTCAATGACACATGAATGAAATCATAAATGGTGGATAAACCTTTAATTAAAAAATAAGAATAAATATATATTTTTTAAGACTTTTGTAAAAATACTTTAAAATTTCTAAAGCACTTTGTTACACAATGATGACTAGGTTGTGTTAATATGTGAATTATTTGAGCTAACTTCATTACTTTGCTGTCACCTCATGTATTCCAAATGATTAGAATATGTAAATTCAGTCATAGTTCATCTTTTCTGTTTAACATTTATTCCTTCTGTTTTTATTTGTTACTTGTTTAGAAACCCAAAAGCTATACTGCTGCTGAAGCAACTCTGAAAATAAATCCTCAATTAAAAATAGATGCACACCTGAACAAAGTTTGTCCAGCCACTGAGAGTATATACAGTGATGAATTTTACACTAAGCAAGATATCATTATTACAGCACTAGATAATGTGGAAGCCAGGAGATATGTAGACAGGTATGTTCTTGAAATTCAAGTGCATAAAGAACTACTTTTATTTTTGTTTTTCACTCTCATTTTTTGGAAAATTACCTAATTATTTTTATGTCATTCTACTAAAACTACTAAATTTAAGCATATTGATGATTTTCCATTATACTTAGAAAAATTTAATATTGATAAAACAGACTAAATGGATTTTTAAATGAAATACCTCCCACCCTCCAGTGTTCCTCCTTTCAGTGTGGCGGTGTTCCCTGTTCCTCCTTATTATGGCTGTGTAAGCTCCTTTAGCATCTTCAAAGGCCTCTTTACCTTAGGAACTAAATCGGTTTTGGGCTTCTGCAAGTTGTATTTTTTTTTCTCAAAATTCTTGTCCCCAACTATGTATACTGCCAATTCTTTCCTTTAAGGTGTTCCCTCATCTTTGAGTTTCAGCATAAATATTTTTCTTAAAACATACATTAACTCCTAAATCTGCTTTTCTTAATACTTTTTCATTGTGACACATATTTTTATTGGCATACGTGTTTATTTAATGTTTGGTTCTTCACTAAATTTTTCATCCAAAGATCATTTATTTTCAATGTCAATCACCTGATTTCATTCAATGTGATTTATGAAATCGGTCATTGAATGAATCATTGTATGACTGTAATATTAGGATTCCAGAGCATATATCAGAGGTTTGCCAGTTGAGAAATGAGAGAGAAACAAATCTTGAGCAGCAGAAAAAAAAAAAAAAGAAAAGAAAAGAAAAAGGTCACTGCATTTCTTTTTGTGTGTTTATGTGTTGGAGGGGTGGTGCACACACACACACACACACACACACACACACACACATCCTAAGATACTACAGTTGGTAAAGCATGACTAATGATAGTACTTAGTTAACAGTGCTTGGGATGAAGCCCAGTTGAGAAGACATGGTATGGCAGGACTTACAGGCAGGGAGTAATCGAGTAACAAATAGAAAGTAAGTGAACCAAGATGTGGTTAGTTTAAGGAAGAAATAGAGTTTTTAAAAAACGCGAGATTTTAATTCAGGTAGAAAGTAGGAAGAAACAAATTACTAGGTTGAAAAGAATTTTATATATGTGGTAGGGCTAAGGAGAGAAGTGTTAGTGAGACTGTCACACGGGTTCTGTTCTGTTCACTAACGCTGCACACAGAAGCCATCAACGTGTGAATAGTAAGCAGAGAGCGGGAAGCTGGGTTTGTTTACTGTTACTGATCACTTTTGTGTTTTGCTTTGTTTTGTTTTTTGTTCTTTACATATTTTATCTCCAAATAGTCGCTGTTTATCAAATCTACGGCCTCTCTTAGATTCTGGAACGATGGGCACCAAGGGACACACTGAAATTATTGTACCTCAGTTGACTGAATCTTATAATAGTCACGTAAGTTGAGTAAATGTCTTGTCTTTTTATATCATAATTTTTGTTTTCATGAATGAATCAATAAATTTGACTTAGCTTTATCAATCTTGGTTTTAGCTCTGACAGATTAATACACATGTGCATATACATGTTTAAACATGTTGAACATAGATTTTTAAGTGTGTACTCAAATGATGGGAACACTACATACGTGTAGTGGCCAGAGTTCAATGTCGAGATTCCTCCTCTGTTGTACTCTGTGATTTTTTTTTCCTGACAGGGTTTCTCACTGAGCCCTAGAAATACAGA
The DNA here is from genome assembly GCF_011762505.2 of Arvicanthis niloticus. Lineage (NCBI taxonomy): Eukaryota > Metazoa > Chordata > Mammalia > Rodentia > Muridae > Arvicanthis > Arvicanthis niloticus. The sequence continues at coordinate 85,696,681 of NC_047664.1, read as the reverse complement.
TGTAACTGAACTGACTGGCTAGCAAGTGCCAGGGATCTCAGCCCGTCTCTCTAGTGCTGGGATTACATGTCATACTTCCACACCCAGCTTTTACAGGGGTGCTTGAGAACACATTTAGGTCCTCAGGCTCACATACCTAGCATTATACATCTCCTCTGTCCCTAAATATAATTTTTAGAAGTCATCAAAAAAAAAGTTTATGTTTTCTAACTACCATAGAGTTGAAAATAGCTTTTAAAAGCAATTAAACTTTTTGACTGAAAATAGAACTGTCACCAGAGACTTGAAATCATCCATTTCCTGATCTTTTGGTTTTATTCTGTTAGATATTAGCTGGCATATAAGAAAATGAGGAGCACGAGTATAATAAATGTGTACTTATTTTTTAATCTTTTTATTTATTTACTTTACATCCTGATGACATTATTCCCTCCCCTTTCAGTACTTCCCTCTTACCCGCCCCATGTACTCCTCCCCCTTCTCCTCAAAAAGGAGGAGACCTCCCCCCCAAAGATACCAAGCAGTCTTGGCATATCAAGATTCCATAAGACTAGGTATATCTTAAATGTTTGTCTTCATTAAGAGTTTATACCCCTAGCATGCATTATTAGAAATATTTGTGAAACTTAGTAAATATATAAAGTTGGTAATTTACCCAGAAACTGCCTGTAAAAGAAATCATTCTTCGATGGTTCAAGGAAGAGTGTGTGTGTGTGTGTGTGTGTGTGTGTGTGTATGTGTGTATGTGTGTATATATATATTAAAATAGATAGTAAAATGTAACATTTTATCCCGTAAATGATTTTATAATATTGCTAAAGTTGAAACTGTGGGTCCAAGAAATATTGTAGGTTTTATAATTTAAAATTGAACAGTTCAAATATAATAATTACAGTGTATAATTTCTATAAGTATCGGTGTCCCTTGACTTATAGGTTATGTTTGGTTTAGTAAAATTTTAAAATTCTTAGTGTTTACTGTTTTCCCATTTTTTTTTCCATGAAGTTCACTGACTGATATATGTAGTGACAATAATATAGTAGATTAAATTGAGGTTTAATTAGAGTATTAAATAGGGGAATCATGATATGCATGATACCATGGAAGGTCTTCACAGTAGAGGATCCTCTCATTCTATTACATTTGCTGAACTTCCTCCTATTTTTTATTTCAAACTCTTATAAAACATAATTTAATATTCTTACAGTGTTCCTCACTGAATTATATAAAAAGTTATTTGCTCATAAATCAGCAAATTAGAGATGTCTTTCAGTAAAAAGGCATAAATTGAGTCATTTTTGATTGAGTAAACTGGTAAGCTTAGGCTGTACACAAACCTTGTCATTGACAAGGAGATGTTCAGTGGTTCTTCCACTGTAAGACATTAATCAGTCCCCATCTATAATGTATATATTTTCTAGTAAACTACTAAAGAGTCCTATCCCCAAATTTTTTTACTTTATGAAGAATCTTTGGGAACACTGAGAATTTATATATTAAGAATTCTTAATCACTTCTCTAACTTAGAAGTAGTGTTATAAAATTTTACATGTCACCTGACTTTTTCTAGAAAAAAACTTAATAATGTACTGTGATTTGCCATGAGGACACTCTGCTACTCCACAAAGACCACATGCTAACAGTGATGAGATCTGTGTTTTGATATGACTTTCAACAGGTTAAATGGTCAAGAAAGTAGGTTTTGATTTATTAACTGAGATAATAGATATGAAAGTGTATAACAGGTCTTATTTTTAGACTTGTCAGACTCAAAATTTAGCCAGATGTTTGGTTTTCCTTTTAATTTTCAACAGCGAGACCCCCCAGAAGAGGAAATACCATTTTGCACTCTCAAGTCTTTTCCAGCAGCTGTCGAACATACTATCCAGTGGGCAAGAGACAAGGTAAAAATTTTCCTTAGTGAATTTGTCTTCTCTGAATTAGAAAAGGCAATATTATAGCTACTAAACATATCTGAAACTTTTTTCCCTTTACAGTTTGAAAGTTCCTTCTCCCACAAGCCTTCACTGTTTAACAAATTTTGGCAAGCCTATCCTTCTGCAGAAGATGTCTTACAGGTAAAAGAATGCATTTTACTGCATTCTTATAACCATGTGATACTTATATCACTATAATCTTATTTTCTAGTTACCTTAAAATAATAAAACCTTCCTGTAGAAATAGGGAGTGGTTAAAAACTTGATCATAATGAAATTGAAATGTTCTACTGGGAATCTTGAAATTAAGGCATAAATAGCCTGTTTTGTGTTGTTTTGTTTTAGCTTAATTGAACTCTATGTAAATGTCCCTGACCTTCAAACATTAGGTTTTGTGGTTCAACCAAATGAGGGTGTAGTAATAATGATAAAATAGTGACAAATAGTCAGAGGGTTTGGTAAATTCTTTGGGGAAAAAGTTAAGGTCAATTCAAGTAAGAATAATCATGACTGGACAGTAATCTTACTACTCTCATAATAAGGCCAACTTCAAACATAATGCTTTATATGTAATAATATACAACTAAAAAGGTCAATTTTTATTAACTGTTACTCCTAGATCTCCATATACGAAGGACCTCTTTGATACTTAGTATCTTACACATGGGAAAACATGAAAATATGTCTTGAATTAAGAAACTTCAAATCTGGGAATTGGAAATGGCTCAGCAGTTAGGAGCACTGGATGCTCTTCTAGAGGACCCAGGTTTAATTGTCAGCACCCACATGGCAGCTCACAGCTGTCTGTGACTCCAGTACCAGGGGATCTGACACCCTCACACAGAGACACATATACTATAGGCAAAACGCCAATATGCTTAAAATAAAATAAATTTTGAAAAAAGAAAAAAACTAGTCTAAAATTTCAGTTACTATCCCCTCATATTCCTCTTATAATTTAATGAATGAAATTAATATAATTAATTTCATTAAATTATATTACATTAAATATAATTTAATGAAAGAGAAGTGCTTAAGTAGGAAAAAAAAGAATTAAGATACTGAGTCTGTTAGTTACTTTGGATGATCCTTTTGGAATGTGTTTATTCCTGTAATCAAGTGTATAATTGTTCTTTGTTTTCCTCTTATTCTAGAAGATACAAAATGGACAGAGTTTAGAAGGCTGTTTTCAAGTTATTAAGCTACTTAGCAGAAGACCTAGAATTTGGTCCCAGTGTGTAGAATTAGCAAGACTAAAGTTTGAAAAATACTTTAACCATAAGGTAAGTATACATTCTGAGACATTAAATGAAGGTCTGGCCATGGCTCGTTTATGTATTACTAATGTCCCTGACTTAAAATATTTGTTCTTTTCCTTCACCTATCCTTTTAGAAATAAATAGTACATTAACTGAGAGTAAAGCCTAGGCATATGACAAATTTCTCTTTGAATGTTACTAATTAAAACATTTAGCATGCACTACTGGTTTGACTTGTCAGCTATGCACTGAACCGGCCCTATGTGCAGAGTTGGGTTTGGGGTAGCTTTTGTCTCGAGTGCATTAATTCTGTAGTCTAAAGAAGTTTGTTCGGAACAGAAACAAGAGACTGATAATTCAGATGGAATTTTTGTTCAGATTTTGCCTTTTCTAACATAACTCATAAATACATTTTATGTTTCTTCAACTGAAAATCTAAAATAATTAAGACATACAGAACACAGTAGGCATCAAATAAGCTAGTCCATATAAAGCATTTAAAATAGGCCAAGGCACATGCTCATAAACACTCTTTGTTATTCTGTTTTTTAATTTTTCTTACTGGATTTTTTTATTTATATTTCAAATGTTATCCCCTTTCCCAGTCCTCCCACCCCCATCCCCAAAACCCTCATCCCATCACTCCTCCCCCCCTGCTTCTTTGAGACTGTTCCCCCACCCACTCCCGTCTCCCTGCCCTCGCATTCCTCTACACTGGGGCATCCAACCTCCACAGGACCAAGGGCCTCTCCTCCCATTGATGTCTGACAAGGCCATCCTCTGCTACATATGTGACTGGAGCCATGGGTACTCTTTGGTTAGTGGTTTAGTCCCTGGGAGCTCTGGGAAGGTCTGGTTGGTTGATACTGTTGTTCTTCCTATGGGGTTGCAAACCCCTTCAGCTCCTTCAGTTCCTTCTCTAACTCTTCCATTGGGGACCCTGTGCTCAGTCCAGTGATTGGCTTCGAGCATCTGACTCTGTATGTGTCAGGCTCTGGCAGAGCCTCTCAGGAGACAGCTATATCAGGCTCCTGTCAGCAAGCACTTCTTGGCATCCACAATAGTGTTTGGGTTTGGGGACTGTATATGGGATGGATCCCCAGGTGGGACAGTCTCTGGATGGCCTTTACTTGAGTCTCTGCTCCACACTTTTGTCTTATTTCCTCCCATGAGTATTTTGTTCCCCCTTCTAAGAAGGACCAAAGCATCCACACTTTGGTTTTTCTTCTTCTTGAGCTTCATGTGGTCTGTGAATTGTATTTTGGGCATTCTGTGCTTTTGGGCTAATATCCACTTATCAGTGAGTGCATACCATGTGTGTTCTTTTGTGATTGGGTTACCTCACTAAGGATTGATATCTGTTATTCTTTTGTTGTTGTTGTTTTGTTTTTTTGTTTTGTGCTTTGTTTTTTTGTTTTTAGCGAAACAAAATTTAATTTGAAATAAACTCAAGTCCCCAAACCAGATGGAACATAGACATTAAGATCAGCCCAGTTTATAAACATAAACACATCCTTCAGAAACCCCATCTACACATACTACATGGTCACACACTAGTGGATATTCTTATATCAGATTCCAATAGCACTGGTGGCTAACAACAGACTTCTTCATGTGATCAGGCACAGTTCTTTACCCAGCTTCCTCATCTGTCTACCCAAGCACACAGCAGTGAAGGTGCTCTCTACTGGATCAGAAACCAGTGACAGTTATTTCTAAGTCTTTGAGGGACAACAGACTCTCTTTTTCTCAAATTATGACACTGAAAACTCTTCCTGGAAGTTTTTTTGGTTTTCCTTTTTGTTTTGTTTTTAAGGGATTAAAAAAGTATAGGATACAGTCTGTAATGTGACTGTAAGAATAACAGATATCCTTCGATTACAGTCACATTACAGACTGTATCCTATACTTTTTTAATCCCTCCCTCAGAGTAGGGCAAAAGGACCAAGGAATGAACACCCTGACCTTGGCCCTGACCTAATATCAAGGCAGAGGAAAAACACCTTGCTCCTGCCTTGACCCCAAGACCAGGGCCAAGAAAAAGAATTCCACCAGTCTCTGAGTTTCCTCCAAGATCAGGCCACAAAATCCCACCAGTCTCTGAGTACTAAATCCCACCAATCCCTGAGTTTGACCCAGAGTCTGACCACAGAATCCCACCAATCCCTAAACTTGTTGCAAGGTCACACTAAAGTCCTACCAATCCCAGGCCACTGTAAAAAGCCCCACCTCTCCAAGAAACTATATATAAAGCCTGCCTTCTGCTCAGTTCCCTGCTGCTTCTCTCCCAATTTACACTTAGGCCCTTACCTTATAAGATTATCCTTAAGAGAAAGTCTTTGAGGGTATACTTGTGTTTTTACTTCCTATATGGTTTGCTTTTTAGAGAAATAGAAATGTTCTAAGCTCACTTCTCAAAAAATAGTACTCCTTTCCTTAATATTTCACCTGTTTTATCATAATTATCAGTGTGTTACAGTTCTGAGGGGGAAAGTATCCTGGCAGTTTGGTGCCATGAAATACCACAAAGTCACACTGTACAACAAACCACATGTAAAAGATCTATTGGGAAAGATAAAAGAGGGTGACTGACTCTGCTCAGGAGAAAAGAAGCAAAGAAAGTAGGATGCGGGCTTGTAGGGTTTCGTGGGAGTGGTGTGGAATGATTTTCAGAGTAGCCTGAGATTGGAGAGATTCTATGGCCTGATCTTGGGTTTTTCGTCTGCAGAGCAGAGCCCAACTCTCTAAACCCTCAAGGGCTTACAGTCAGCACTCTTTTTTTCTCTTAACTAAGTTTCTTCTGAATCATCTTCTGTGATTGGGGGTTGGTTTTGTGTGTGTGTGTGTTGGTGTTTTATTTTTATTGTTACACTTTTAAGGATTTGTTTTGTAGAGGAGTGAAGTATGTTCATGGCCACAGTGCTCGTGTAGAAGTCAAAAGACAAACAACAGCAATCACTGCCTTACACCATGCAGGTCCTGGGGATCAAACTTGGGTTTTTATGCTTGGCAGCAAGTAGCTTTACCCACTGAGCCCCAGCCTGGTTTTGGTTGATTTATTATTATTATTATTATTACTATAGAAAAAAGGAACCATGGAAATAAAAGAAAATAGTCTGTCCATATTCGTCATCATTCTTTACCTTTCACCTCAGTTGAAGCATTATCAGTTTACAGATGTTTCATATTCCTACCCTCTTCCAAGCACATCGTAAGCATATAATTTTGAAATGCTAAATGCTACATTTGTAAATTTTTTTATATTTCTTGTAATGATTGGCTCTTAGATACAAAATGGTATGTAAAATATTGTAAAAGGCGTGAAGTAATTCTAAAAAGACTATAATGATGTGCGTAAGACAGGAGGAAGCATAAATGGATTCATGGCTGACTACAGGTCCCCACTGTGCATTTTGTAGACTTTGTTTTGATTTGTGATGCTTAAGCAAATACGTACAAAAACTTTTTTTGTCTTTTGTTTTTTTTTTTAATTTCAAGGCTTTTTTTCTTCAGATAACAAATAGGAGGGATTTTTTTTCATTCTTTTTTTTCTTTTAGGCTTTGCAGCTTCTTCACTGTTTTCCTCTTGACACACGATTAAAAGATGGCAGTGAGTATAACCATTGAGAAGAGATTGTAATATAAAATACTGGATATGACCTATATTTATTGAAAAAAAATTTTATCATTTTACTAGGTTTGTTTTGGCAGTCACCAAAAAGGCCGCCTTCGCCAATAACATTTGATTTAAATGACCATTTGTAAGTATATGTGTATATTTTAACTGTAAATTTCTTAGTTATATACTGCAGGATCTTCAGTGTTAAATAATTTAAGTCTTTTTATATTTTAATATAAAATGCTTAAAAGTACAGTTATAAAACTTAGTTCTTAAAATTAAGCATTTTTAATTAAAAGCCTACTATTTGATTCTAGTACAGTCACCATCCTCCCTTCCCACCTTCCCACCCTCTCATCCCCTACACTGGGCATCCAGCCTTCATAAGACCAAGGCCGCCTCCCATTGATGTCCAACAAGGCTGTCCTCAGCTACATATACAGCTGGAGCCATGGGTCCCTCCATGTGTACTCTTTGGTTGGTGGTTTAGTCCCTGGAATAATTTGAGTCTCTTAATCCAAAAGTTAGCAAGTCATTCTAGTCGGCAGAGCCAGCTACATCCTTCCTACACAGAAGTGTATGCGTTTACTTATGTGCTAAATAAATTTATCATTTGTAATATCTACTCCATAAATAACTAAGTCACTGACTTTTGCCTATAAAAAAATAAAAAAATAGGGGATAGCGTGTATACTCTCATCAAACACTTAGCCTACCTTCACTAAGCTACCTTTCTACAAAGAGTACTTAGTAAATTTTTTTGCTGTTTGAAATATAGTCATTCATACCTGATACATATATTCTAATGAATTAAAATTACTTTTCCCCAAGTATTCTAAGAGTTCTGCACATCACAGTATTCCTAGTGACTACTTGAATATAGTGCTTTAACATGTGTTTTTGTATCAGAAGGACATTTTGTATTTCCTTATGTGTTGTTTTAGTCTAGACAAGAATTTCGTTTTTTTAACTTAGGGGGTAAAAATTAATTCTTCAAAACAGAATTTGAATGTAGTTCTTACATGTTAATATGAAAGCTGTATTTCTTTCCTACTGACTTAAATATCTTCTTTAAAACTGCCATTCAAACTGCTTTATTTTTTATTTTTATTTCAAAAGGCACCTCAGTTTTCTTCAGAGTGCTGCAAAACTATATGCTACAGTATATTGCATTCCGTTTTCAGAAAAGGTAAGATACTCTCCAGGCTCCAGCAAGTGATTCAAAACCTGAATCGATTTAGTTGGTGGCATCAAAATTTGTGTTTAGATCATAAGACTCATTCAGTCTCGTTTGTTTATTTGTTTGGGACGTGGGCTCACATGTGTTTGAGCCATGAACTAGAACTTGCCTTGAGCTCCAGGTCTTTCTGCTTTTACCTCCTAAATGCTCAGATTATAGACATGCACCTTCATGCCCAGCTAAAATCACTTTGGGTTTTTTTTGGATTAAGAAAGGAAAATTTTTTATTTTGTTGTGTTTCTGTCCATTCTAATGGCAGAAGGTATCTACTCATTACTGTGCTGGTAAATAGAACACTAATTTTTCTTTCTGAATTTAAATGCTGAAGTAATATTTGTGAAAGCAATCATACTGAAGTAATGAAAATATTTATAGCTTTTTTTTTTTTTTACCTTTTTCTGTTATCCTGGTTAATTAGAGTCATGAACCAGTTCATAGTGATTTAAAAATACTTCATAGGGATACATAACTTCTCTCCTTTAATGTTAACTTTCATGGATTTGCAGAAATCTGAAAGTGTTGTCCTGCTTTGATTATCATGCCCTTAGAGTCATGTTTTTTCTGTGATACATCATCTTTTGAGTCATACCCAACAAGTTCCATACAGTTTTGAGAGACAGCACATGTGCATAGCTTAGCTCTCTACTTAAATGCATATTAAAGTAAATTCTACTTAGTTTTTTGTTGTTTTCTTTTTTAATATAGGGTTTTACTAAGTAGATATATAAACCCAACAAGAGTGGCTTCAAACTCTTGAGTCTTCTGTTTTCAGCCTCTCGATTGTTAGGATTAGAGACATACGCCCCAAATCTGGATCTATAGTTAGCATAGATGTGCCTGTTAGAGATTAATCTTTCCTGGAAATAAAATATCATATAAAGATCTAGGAAAAACTAATAGTGTTCAGTCTTGTGTTGTAAGTTTTAACTAATTTCAAAAACAATATGTCTCAGTTTTTCATAGGAGCTTCCTGATAGTAAATGTGGATGCAGGTTCATATAGTTCAGCTTGAGCTATTATAGTTTTTTGCTTCTAGATGTATGAATTTAATTAATTTGTCAAGTATAACATTCAGGAAAGCTAAAACTTTGGCACTGAGGAAATGAGAAAATGGTCTCTCTTTTAAAATTAGCAGAATAAAACAGAATTTCAAGTTTGGTAACTAATAAGTAAATCTTAATCCCAAGCATCCTTTCCTCCAGTAGCTTTCATGACTGATAGTTCTTTATGAAGTGGAGATAAATGTTTTAAATGGATATAAATACAAAGATGATATGGGGTTCCCCCCACCCCCACCCCCAGACAGTGTTTCTTTGTATAGCCCTGGCTGTCCTGGAACTCACTCTGTAGACCAGGCTGGCCTAGAACTCAAAAATCCGCCTGCCTCTGCCTCCAAAGTGCTGAGATTAAAGGCGTGCGCCACCACTGCCCAGTGTGATATGTTGTTTAATTAGGTTACTAATAGTTACCTATTTATTACTATTAAGTTACAAATAGTTGATGTTATAAAGGGACCTTTTTTTAAGTAGAGTTAACTTTAGAGATTCAGAGTTCAAAGAAGTGTGTTTATAAAATTAACTTCTTTTATGAAACAGGACTTATCAGTGGATAGCCTCATGGACATTCTTTCAGAAGTTAAAATTCAGGAATTCAAGCCTTCCAACAAGGTAAGATTGAAGTATATTCACATAGCTAGTGGTTATTAAACTGCTGCTTATAACAAATTCCATTCTCAGCCTGAAAAATCCCAGTATGAACAGTTTTTGCCCTTAGGGGTATTTTATTCCAGAATGGAGATGAGCTATAGAAAGAAATTCACCAAAGCCTGCTCTAACTGGCCTGTCACTTGGGTGGTTGCTAAACAGGCAGAAGCATCTCCCAGCCTTAATCACAGAAGCCTGTCCTTACAGTGAGAGGTGGGAAAGGAAGAATAGCAGGGAATCCGGTTAGGTATTTCAAGAACACAGGCAGAAGAGGACTACTAAGACAGATGACATGGAAAGGGGTTCTCCGTATACATCAGTGTAGCAGTGTCAGAGGTTCTCAAGATTTGAAATTAAAAGGAACTAAGGGAAAGACTAGTTTCTTCAGTGAAATAAGTTTAACAGTTTAGGATAAAGGTAGGAATCTGAAGATAGAATGAGTTTACAGTGATTAAGAGCAAAGTAGAAAAGTCAATTAAATGATACAAAATTGCAAGATATCACTGAGGATTCATACAGTGCTAGTATGTGTGATGTGTTCTACTTTACATTGCCATGACAGTCAAGCACATTTAGCTTTGGTACCATTGTGGAACTTGTTTATGCTGCCAAATAGATGGAAAATTGGTCTAATAATTATGCCCAGAAAATATCTTAGAGAGCATCAGAACCTGAGAAGTAGGCAGTGAAAATAGAAAAGCTTGAAGAAAAAAAATTAATTTTGTGTGCATAAAGTACTTTTCTTTTTTTATATATTTACTATATGTTATCCTTTTATATACTCTTAAAAATTAACCATGAAATAACCTTCCTCAAGGAGTTGATATGTGTAGGCATCCCACATCCTTATTTAATAGAAAGGGATCTTTGTAGCCAGTGGATTTTTATATAAATGGATGAGTTTTCTGAATAAAATATTCATGACATGTAACCTATAAATAATAATATGATAGTAAATTAAGGGCAAAGTGGTGTCACTTTTGTAAGAAAAGTTTCAAACCCATATTTATCTTTGGCAAAGCTAAACTAAAGCCCAAGAAACAGGCTCTTGTGCGTTTCCTGGCTGGCATTGCTTCCGCTGGTATGGCAGCTCAGGGCTAATAGGTTTCCCTGAGCAGTATAAAGTTTTAATATAGACTGTTTTACAACTTCTTAAGATAGCGCGCACTAAAGGTTTAAGGCCAACATGCTCTTATAGTTCTAGATGTGACAGCCAGAATATTAGACATAACGGTAGGGAGAAGTTTCTATTTTATTGATTCTTTAGTACATCATAAATGTTTGTGATGTTTACTATCTCAGAACATAATATGGTAAATTTTTTAAATAAAAAGTACTTTAACAATCATGGAGACATTCTTGGTTTGAAAACATATACTGACCCTGTGGACTGTCTACTGAGTAATTTAAAGATAAATCAGGTATGGTATATATAACTTCACTAGCTGTAGTTGCTATATGAAGGAAGATGTGTTCTTTAGAAAAGACTACTCAGTGATTAGCAAGTACTTAAATGTTATACATTTTGCAGATATTTCCATTTTTTCTGCATGAACAGCTATTTAAAACTGCAGTTTAAGTCTAATGTAGGTTTGTCAAAGTCAAAACTATTGAATATCAACTTCATTTAAGTGTGGAATTTTAAGATATCTGTCATGCAAGCTGTTCGGTTTAAAATAAAATATTTTTTCAACTCCAATAAGAAAAATAAATTGTTTTAGAAAAGCTAGCAGTTTCTCAGTGACCGAAGTGGAGACCCAGGCTATAACATAAACATGCCAGTATACAGAAATAGGTAGTAAACAAAACATCAAAATAATATTACTAAGCAAGAGATAAATTAGGCCATAATGATTAGTGCTCAGAGGCATTGAGCAAATATTTTCTCTTACGATTGATTAAGTAAGTAACCAGGTAGTAGTCAAACCTGAATGTAAGTGTGATTGATAATAGTAATCAACATGGACACATCTCTCTAAAGGTTGTTCAAACAGATGAGACTGCGAGGAAACCAGACCACGTGCCTGTTTCCAGTGAAGACGAGAGGAATGCTATTTTCCAGCTAGAAAAGGCTCTTTCCTCTAACAAAGCTACCAAAAGTAAGGGGGACTCTTTAATACTGTGGACAAGATAGTCCTACCTTCCCAAAGAGCCATATGGATAAGTTCATGAAAATCATTCTTAATCATAATCGCTGATTGAGTCATCATAAAGGTTTCTATCTTTAACTGTGACTTAATTCATCATTTTTATCTTCATGTTGTTACCTTCAACTTGTAAAATTTAATTCTCCAAATTGTATTAACTGTTATATTGTAATTCTTAGTGTTTTTATGCTTTACATGTTGACCATGTCTAAAATAACAAATAGCTTGCTTTTGAGGAGCAGAAGTTTCAGATTAGCTAGGCATACTGGATCATCAGGGTAAAGGAAGGCACAATCTTCCTAAGCTATATGGTGAGGCCCTGTCCCACAATAAAAGTCAGGGTATTCCCTACTCATACTTTAGGTATAGCTCTCTAGGAGAAAGAATTACACAAAAGTCTTTTAGAGCGGGGGGGGGGGGGGGGAGAGAATGAGAATAAAGAGAGAATGAGAATAAATGTAGATGAACATGTGGGCATACACATGCCATGGCACACACCGAATTCATAGCGTAAACTTGGGTACTGGGTTGTTGGTTCTGCCTTCCGTCTTACTTGAGAAAGAAGCTCTTTATTGGTTTTCTGTTGCATGTATCAGGCTAGTTGGCCTACAGACTTCCAAGAATCCTGTCTCTGCCTCCCATCTCTCCATAGAAGTACTGGGATTGCAGATCCACTCACAGTGTCTGTCCAGCTTTTGTGTGGTAGATTTGGGGGTCCCAAAGTTGAGTTCTAATGCTATGGAACGAGTTCTTTTGCCTACGAAGCCATCTAATTGTCTGAGTTGCTGAGTAGGAGTACAAACTGACATTAAAAACACCGTTACTAAAGCTGAGCTTTTAATTCTTTAAAAGCAGAGTTAGTTGTTCATCTGCTTCTGTATGCTTACCATCTTTTGTTAGAGAAGTCAGTATTCCTCAAAATTATGTGGATTCATGTCTACACCAGTAAAATTATGTGGATTCATGTCTACACCAGTAAAATTATGTGAATTCATGTCTACACCAGTAAAATTATGTGAATTCATGTCTACACCAGTAAAATTCAAGGGAAAACTGTACTGTTAATAGTATTGAAGTGACTTCACTGATGTAGAAGTATTCAAAAGATACAGGACTGACTGTGTTACCTGTCACACAGAACATGTTTCAAAGTAATATTGAAGTGGAATTGTGCATAGTATCAGAGATTTACTTTTATTTTCTTTTACTTTTATTTACATTTACTTTTATACTTTATTTGGAAGCAACTAATGTGGCACATTAATTTCTTATTTCTCTATTTACTGTTTTTCATACATTAACTTCTAGTTTAGTGTTATTAAAGTCATTGTTTTCATCTTCTTTTCTAACTTCAGTTGCCTTGTTCTTTATTTTTCAAGTGATTAATAATAAAGATTTTTACATCTTTATTAATTGAGGAATGCTTTTGGTAGGTCCTTCAGCTTGGTAACTTGTATATTTCCTTATTAGAAATCTTGTTCTTTGAAAATCATATACATATATACTTTGTACATTGCTTTTTACCTCATAAAACTATTACCACTAACTAGAGAAAATTGTGTGGTTGCTCTGGTCAGGTGACCTTCAGATGGCAGTGCTTTCATTTGAAAAAGATGATGACAGTAATGGACACATAGATTTCATCACAGCTGCTTCCAACCTTCGAGCCAAAATGTATAACATTGAGCCAGCGGACCGTTTTAAAACTAAACGCATAGCTGGTAAAATCATACCTGCCATAGCAACGTCCACTGCGGCCGTTTCTGGCTTGGTAAGCTTATTCTTTTAAAATGCCTTTGTTCCTCCCACTTTGTACCAACCTTAACTTGCCATTCAGATTTTAGAGACTAAGGGATAAAAAGTTGGATATTCTAATTTAAACTTTAAAGATATTTCTGAAAATATAGTAAGGTATATATCTTGGTCCTACATATAAAACTAGAATAGGATATAGTTGTTCTTACAGACAGTGGTCCCAATGACATTTCTTTCCCTTCTGGGTTTGGGGCAGTGGGAAGAATGGACCCACCCCAATAGCCAGCTGAGGAGCAGGACCTGGAATCCAGGGGACACTTCAAGATCCCCTGGATTTTGAATTCAGCATGCAAAATTCTGAGGTCCCAGAGTGAGTTATGGAATCTGAAGAGTACTTGATTTTGAGCACTCAGAGAGAGGCAGCTGGACAGGCTCAGAGAAGATGAGGAGGTATCCCCATCCTCCCAAAGCACAGAGCTGAGGGCAACAGAGGAGCACCCAAACTTCCTGTCACTTTTCCCTCCAATACTCCACAGGAATCTTGTTAACTTCCATGCAAAGTAGGTATTCTTAATATTGTGAATACTTGAGAATTATTATGACCGTTTATTATGCTGAACTCTATTGGTTACTCTAAAGAGTCAGGTATTTATCCCTATATTGATTGGTTTTGAATTGCTTTAGTTTTGTGTTGTGGTATCTGCTTTGAAAATGGGATGGTTACGTGGTGAAATAATTTTGTTTAGTATATATGAGTAGGCTGAACATACATGAACATACATTTAAATTTAATATAATTCCAATTAAAATGCCATACTTATGGAGAATTATAGAATGTGTAAAAAAAATCATCAATTTGTTGCTGTTTTAGATGTTGGTACTGGTTAATGTATGGGCTGGCTCAGAATTTTCCATGAAAGGATAATTTTGTTACATGTTTTAGAATATATGTATATATTCTTTCAATATATATATATATATATATTACTTTCAAAAACCACTTGCAAAGGTAAAACATAAAAAATGAATTTGGATAATTATTTTCTCTAACATTTTCAAATTCAGATGGTAAAAATATTTAGGCACAAAATTTCAAAATGGCATTAAAACAATATACTACTAAATTTTATCTACTATAAGAATAAAATAATAAATTACAATTTTGTGGTATTTACCCAAGCTACTTACTTGTATTAAAACTGCATGTTGTACCAATCAAGTGTGAATATTTTTGTAACATGTTTTAACTAAAGTATATTTACTTTAAAGAAAGAAAAAGATGTTTGAAGTTCTTTTTAAAATAAATTGAATGCTCCTTAGAATTTAAAACTCTAATAGTGAATTAGTGAAATAAAAATTATAAAAAAAATAAAATGTACTAAAAATATACAGATGAGTTAAATAAGAAATGTATATTGCTGCAATCATATAGATGTTCGTGCTATGTACAGAGAAATGCTTGAGCCTTGGAAAACAGCAAGACCAATTAAGTTCCCAAGTGGGTTTGGACTTTTCAAATAATCAGATCACCTTCTCTTATCTAGGTTGCCTTGGAGATGATCAAAGTAGCTGGTGGCTATCCCTTTGATGCTTACAAAAACTGTTTCCTTAATTTAGCCATTCCAATAATAGTGCTTACAGAGACATCTGAAGTAAGAAGAACTGAAATCAGGTATGTATGAAAGTCTGTCTTGCTAATATAACAAGAAAGAAAGAAAAGTATTCTACCCTTAAAAAGGAAACATACTGGGTTTCATCTCTGTTTCTTCTGTCTTTGTTAATCCTTCCTACTATTTCAGGGCCCAGTCAAACCTTACATTGATAAGTTATTTTCAAGTAGACTAGCCAAAGAATTCTCAGAGCCATCCGTTTGTCACACCACTTAGCGTTATACTTGGTTCCTAAGTTGGATAATTGTAAAGCCGTTCTTGTCTGATTATAGTCTTGTCTGACTGAAACATACAATCTAATTCTACACATTATTACAACAGAAAACAGTTCCTTGAGGTTTTGTTTCTGACATTTCAGGTTGGCCACAGCCAGAAATGTGAGTAGAAGTATCATCTTATCAGTAAGACCCAATCTATATTATCCTCATACATTACTTACAAGAACACAAAATACTGTTATTCATACAAAATTAAGGTGCTATGTTTCTGACTTTTACATACATTTACACACATGCCAAATTACATAAATGCCAAGATAATCATTGTAGCATGTTTATGACAGATATTGATTTGAGCAATCTAAATGTTCAGTTATTGATGACTAGAACATCTGCACCATGAAACCCCTACAACTACTTAAAAAGAAAGGGATACATGCATGTACTTATGTAAACATGCACAGGCACATACATGGAGAAAGAAACACTATAACATAGCTACATACATATATGATATGTAAGACATGAAAACAAAAAACAATTGTATGAATGGAAGGAGAGGATCAGAAGGAATGAAGGAGAGTCATAGACGTTAGTAAAAAGCATGCATGACACTATCCTAAACTCATTACTCTGGGAACTAAAGAAGTTATTAAAAAGAAAATGAGGGTACTTTGCAATACATACTTGAAATGAGTCACTGAAAAAATACATGAAACACAGATAAAAGTGGTTACCTATATGTATTGACTGTTTTAGAAATTGCAAACCCCACCGCCACAGCATTAATTTCTAAGCAAATAATAAATAATGGACTGTAGGAAAATTTTTATCACTACTAATGGAAAAAGATTTTAATGTTTGTATCCTTGATATATTTCTACACTAGAAATGGAATATCATTTACAATTTGGGACAGATGGACTGTACATGGAAAAGAAGATTTCACCCTCTCAGATTTCATAAATGCTGTCAAAGTAGGATATTTTCATTTTCTTCATTAATTAGTACCTTGAAGTCTGTGGTTTCTGTATAATGTGCCTCCTCATTCATGGGGACCCTAGTACGTCCTTGACTATATATAATAGTACTAAGTTGTTTATCAGGTTCACTCCTGCAAGTACATATGTAGTATAGTTTACAATAAGACGTTGGAAGAGAATAACAAGAGTATTATATACATACTGTATATAATGAGTACATACCCATACTATAATGACAGGATTTCTTTCAAGATTGCTTAACTTATTTTGCGGTAGATCTTAACCTGAGCCTCTGATTTTGTGTTCTGCTTTTGACATTAGAGCTCTGTACTTTCTAAGGAGGCACTTTCGGTTTCTCTTTGGCACATCTGAATTGTCAGTCCCATTGTTGTTGCATTTTGTGCCTTCCATTAAGTCAGTGGGTTTTAGCCTTCCTAATGCTGTGACCTTTTAGTACAGATCCTTATGTTGTGGTGATCCCCAACCATAAAATTATTTTTGTTGCTACTTCATAGCTGTAATTTTGCTACTGTTATGAATTGTAAATATCTGTTTCCAGTGGTCTTAGGCGACCACTCTGAAAGGGTCATTTGACAACCAAGGGGCCACAACTCACAGGTTGAAAAGTGCTGTATTTTGAAACAGAGCTTACTTAAAACACTAGCTCTAGAGAAGTCATTCAGGTAATAAAGACAGCTACTTAAGCAACTAATAGGTAGGTCAACCTGTGAGTGCGCTGGACCAACAATTGTTTCACACTCTGCATATTAGAGAACAGCTTCAGACTTTACCGTACTGCCTAGAGTGGCATACAGTTCACTGTTAATAGGTTTATTTTAAGGGCTGAGCCTGTGACTTAGTGGAACAGCATGTGGCCGACATGTTCTTAGCTCTAGGTGCAGCCTCCAATACTGGGGATGTGCATAAGTTGTTCAGTTCTCAGATTTCCCATTTTATATTTTTAGGCTCTGGTTAACTGAGAAAAGTGAAACCAAAGATAACCACTATATTTTTTAACCTATAAAGCTGTTGGAAAGTATAAATAATATTTATATAAGCCTGCCCTCATTTTGGTAGATATAAAACATTTTTACCCATGTACTTTGGATGAGGCTTTTATTGTTTCCTCTGGGTGTTTACTTTTAGGAAAAGTATGGAATTGAGCCGACAATGGTGGTGCAGGGAGTCAAAATGCTTTATGTCCCTGTAATGCCAGGTCATGCAAAAAGGCTGAAGTTAACGTAAGTATTTAACATACGTGCAGAAGAGTGGTAAGAATCAAAATGTAAGTTTCATACACACTGAAAAGCAAAGAAGTTACTGGGATTTATATAAAAAGCATCATTCTTGCTTTGCCATTAGTAAAGACTGAATATGGCAGGAGGAAGGCCAATAGTCCAACTCTCAAAAGAAACTCATAGGATTACACCTTTGTAAATTTGTTACATACCGATCAAATGTGTACTAAGTAAAAGTAGACCTACGCCTTACATGAGAACATAGAAAACTACATTTGTAAAATTGACATATAAAACGAGTACAAAATACTGCTTGTATTTACTAAATGGTTTTTTGGTTTTGGGGGGAATTTTTTGGTTTGGTTGGTTTTTTTTACTAAAGATGTCTGTTGTGTGTCAAGCTTTATTCTAAGCATCGGGGATACAGTTGTGAACAAAGAACCATCCTCATTAACCGTGGAACACTGATGGGCTGGTTTTGTACAACCATTTTTGCCTTGAGTTCTTGGGTATAACAGCTATGTCCAGAAGATAACATGTACTTTCCCATCCTCCAGCTTTTGCATTCTTTCCACCCCATCTAGAATGTTCCCTGAGCCTGGAATGGAAGCTGTACAGGTGTCCCAGTTAGGGCTGACCTCACAGTCATCACCTGAGCTCAACACATGCAGTTTCCCCATTCACTGTTGCTCACTGCAGACAAAAGTTTTTCTCTAACCAAGCTGAAAGCAGAATGTCTGTGAGTCGAAACATAAATACATAGGAGGTGGTTTGACACTGAGTCCAGTTAGTAAAGTAACAGTGGAAGGTGTTGTTTCACACAGAGACATGCGTATTTAGGGCCTGCATCTTCCCTAGCCTTAGATTTTCAATCAAGTTTAAAGCTTGAAGTATGAATTCTTGTGTAGTGAGGCCTGAAATCAATCAGAATGCAGATATTTATCCCAATAACAGCCAAACCACTTTTGTACCACCGGGCATTGGGCATATCTTGCCTGGCAGTTCAGTTTTTGCAACTGAACCCCTAGTAGTCTGTGTAGCACCTTCCCACATGTCCAGCACTGTGCATCCATCCAGCCCCATTCTAGCTTCATTCTTTTATATCTTTCAGTCAAAGTAGGTGGTATCCTCAGCAATAGGGTCTTATGTAGCTCAGGAGGACAGTCAAGAGAAATGACATTGTTCTGGAGGCCTCTGAGGCCTCCCTGAGCAAATCTCATAAGGAAGTTTAAACAAAACGTAGAATTTTTGTTTAATAAACTATGGCATGGATTAATGGGTTCAAGTGATTGCCACACAAGTGTAGCAACCTGAGTCCATTCCTCAGAACCCAAACCTATAGAAAAGTAAAAGAAATTTTACTTTTCACACATGCTTTGGCAGAAACTTCTGCAAATACACAGCGCATACACACATGGGTATACAAAATAACAATAATAATAACAACAATAATAATAAAGTTTCCAATAACTTAGAGCTGCTGGAAACAGTATTATCCATTTATGTATATTTCTTTAAACTCATAGCTTATAATTAGGTTATAAAATAATATGAATCCATATGGATATTTGATAGATCCTTAGATTCAATTTTAACCCCACACACATCCATTTATTACATCCCTGCTTAAACTTTTACAGTCCTAATAGTTCCTGTTTACTCTTCTATCACGTGTTCTGTTTGTTAAGGCCTCTTTCTCTCCCATCCTCCACCCCCTCTAATTAACCCCTTCTAACTCCCTGACCTCTACAGGCACCACATGTTCAACACAAATGTAAAAGTTTGAAGGTAGGATCTGAATATGAAAGAAGATATGCAACATTTGTCTTTCTGAGTCTGGGTTACCTTACTTAGTATATTTTCCAGTTCTATCCATTTTCTGTAAATTTCATAATTCCATTTTCTTTACAGAAGAATAACATAAAGCATACCATTGCATGTATGTGTATCAGTGAACAGCTAAGCTGCCTGTTTCATAGTTACTGTGGATAGAGTGCCAGTGAATATGGCTGGGCAAGCATGTCTCTAGTGGGATAGAAAGTCATGTAAGTCCAGGAGCGATAGAGCTAAGTCTTATGGTAGTGCTGTATGTAGCTTTTTGAGAAACCTCCACATTGATTTCCTAGTGACTGCACTGGTTTATACTCCCACCAACAGTGATGAAGTGTTCCTTCCCCTTTCCCTACAGCCTGACCAGCATTTGCTACCATCTGTATTCTTGATAGCAATTCTGACTGGGATAGGATGGAATCTGCAAATCTTTTTAAATTACATTTTGCTGTTGGTTGAACACTTACGTTAGACATTTGGATTTGCTTGAAAACTCTGTTTAGTTCTATAACCCGATTTTTAAGTTTTGTTGTTTGTCGCCTTACTTGGTTTCTTTTAGTTGTGTATTCTAGATTTTAATCTCTTATCAGATGTATAGCTGGTATTTTCTCCCTTTCTGTAAACAGGTTGCCTCTTGAGTAGATTAATAGTTTTATCGTTGTACAGAAACTTTTTAATTTCATGAGGTACATTTGTCAATTGTTGTTCTGATTTCCTGAGCTAGCAAGGTCCTATTCCTAAAGTGTTTGCCTGCACCTCTAACCTGAAGTGCTTCGCCTATGTTCTCCTCTAGCAGCTTCAAAGTTTCAGGTACCGTAAGATCTTTGCTCCATATGGCATTGATATTTTGCGTAAGAAAAAAAGATAGGATCTAATTCTATTCTTCATCCACTCTCTGCACCTGTTTGTTATGAAGAAATTATCTTTTCGACAGTATGTTTTTGGCATCCTTGTCAAAAATCATGTGGCTGTAGATGCTTATATTTGGTTCCTCTGTTCTCTTCCTCTGATGGACATGTCTGCTGCTGTGCCGTTTTTATTTTGACGCCTCTGTGGTATAACTTCAAATCAAGTATTGTGATATTGCCACTATTTTTCCTTTGGGGTCTTTTGTATTTTAATATGAAGTTTAAGGTATTGTTTTGTTTCTTTTTCTGTTTCTCTGAAAAGTGGTCTTTGAATTTTGATGAAGATTGCATTGAACCTGTAGATTACTTTTGACAGGATGGCCATGCTCACAGTTGATCTTGAACATAGGAGGTTTTCTGAATTCTGAAAGATCTTTGATTTCCTTTTTCAGTGTTTTTAAAAATTTTCATTGTAAAGGTCTCACTTCCTTGGTTTTGTGATAGTCTGTAGTTTTGTGAATGAAAGTGCTTGCTTTCCTTGCTTCTCAATGTGTTTATCATAGAAAGGCTGATGGGTTTTGCATGTTAATGTTGTATCCTGCCACTTCGCTGAAAATGTTTAACAACTCTGTTTTGTGGTGGCGTGTTTAAGGTCTCTAATGTATATAAGCATGTCTTCTTCAAAGAAGGGTTTCTTTTTTCTGTTTTGGATCACTTTTGATTCTTTTTTTTTATCTTACTGTTTGGTTAAGACTTTAAACACTATATTAAACAGATGTCTTATTCTTGATCTTATGTAAATGCTTTGACTTGTTCTCTGTTTCCCACTATAAACTTGTAATATATAGCCTTTATTATGCTGATATACATTCCCTCTATTTTGAGTCTCTTTGAAGTTTTTATTGTGAAAGGATGTTGGGTTTTCTCAAAGGCTTTTTCTACATCTATTGATATGACCATGTGATTTCTGTCAATGATTGTATTAATATATTATATTACATTTATTGGTTTGTATATGTTCAGCTATCCCTGGATCTCTAGAATTAAGCAGCTTGATCATGATGAATGATCTTTTTGATGTGTTCTTGAATGTAGTTTGCTAGTATGTTAATGAGAACTTTTTCATCTATGTTCATAAAGGAGATTGAATGGTAACTTTCATGTGTGTGTGTGTGTGTGTGTGTGTGTGTGTGTGTGTGTGTTTATCTGGTTTGGTGGCAGAGAAGGAGTAGCTTTGCAAAGTGACTTTGGAACCATTCCTTCTTTTTTCTATTTCATTGAATAATCTGAGAAGGATTGGTATTAGTCCTTCAAAGCCTGGTAGAATTCTACAGTGGACTAATCTGGCTCTGGACTTTTTTTTTTTTTTTAATTACCACTTCAATCTTGATGCTCATTATAGATTCGTTTAAAATCTTTTATCTCATTTTGGTTTAACTTTGGTAGGTCATATGCATCTAGAAATTCATCCATTTCTTTTGGATTTCCCAACATAGTGGAATATAAGTTTTTAAGGTATGTCCTTATGATTTTTATTTGTTGCAGTGTCTCTCTTCCATCTCCAATTTTATTAATTTGGGTCTTTTCTTCCTTTCTCTGAATCATTTTGACTAAGAGTATGGCAACTGTGTTTACCTTTTCAGAAAACCAACTTGTTTTCATGTGCTTGTGTGTCTATGTACACATGGAGGTGTGTGGCATGTGTGTAGTGTGTAGGGTTGCACATATGGATGTGTGTAAAGATCAGAGAATGATGTCAATTACCGTCCTCAGCTACTTTCCACCTTCTTTAGGGAGCAAAGTCTCTCACTTAACATAGAGGTGGCTTGCTAGTTTAGCTAAGCTGGCTGACGCAGTGCCTATAAACCCCATCCCCTCCTCCCCAGTACTGAAACTACAAATGCTGCCACTTTTCTAAGTGTTTTTTTTATCTGGTTTCTAGGGACCAGACTCACATCCTCGTGCTCACACAGCAAGCGCTTGCCTTCCTTCCCCAGGCTCTCCTTCTTTTCTTTTTCTCATAGCACTTTCCATTATATAATAACTATACCATATTTTGCCTATGTTGTTATTTCTGTCATTATATTCTCCCCCCACACTATAATACTATCTTTCACAGTACATAAATCTTTATTAGATTTCTTCATTGTTGTATCTCAAGCAGTTAGACAAATACCTGGCACAAAATAGCTATGAGTAAAAACGTGCATACTACCTGTGCAGTGGCTTTCTTTAACATGACTCTAAACTTTTGGTTATCAGTTGAAGTTAATCACATACACTATAATTATCTTAATCATCTTTACTTTAAAAATGGTTATATTAGTAAGCATTAATTTGTCTTATAGTTGCTTTTATTAAGTTATTAATTTGTCTTATAGTTGCTTTTATCATTTAGAGAACTTAAGAGCTGTATTCAGAGTTCTTGTGATATCTGCCACCTAGATGTAAGTGGTATGGCTATGAATTGGGTAGTAATTTTAAATTTGCTGTAAAGTAACATGTTTTGAGAGTTGGCCAAATGTGATTCCTAATTTAGCAGGTATTTATTGATTACTTAAGTGGCTGGACACCTTGGATCAGTGAATAAGATCAGTGGATTAAGAGCCTGAGCTTGGCTTTCACAGGCTTATGTGGTTATTAATAGGTTTGTTTCCTTGAGAAGCTTTGAAACATAGATTCTCTTCCATGATTGTTCCCATAGCTATTCTTTGTTAAAGTATTAGTACACCCTAAAAATGTAATAGCACGGGAGAAATATTTTATAACTTTTAGTTCTTACTGTTTTGTTACTATATAAACATCCCTGATATCAAATAGTCTACTCAGAGAAACTGGCACATTGATTATTAATTCAAACTGTAACTAAAATCATCATTATAATGACATCACACCATGGACTTTACTAACCTCTATTTTGGGTTAGATTTCATTTGAGTATTTCAAGGAGGCTTGTTATAGGCAAAAGCAAACAGCTTGTGCATATAGAAAAATAAAAAGACAACACATGGTCTCTTTGGAAAGTCAGATGATATGGATGTGAATGGTAAAAGGAGGAAAGTTACGTATGGAACAGAGTATCATTGTAAAATGGAAGGAGCTACCGGGGGATTAAATAGATAGCATAGCTCAGAGCCTAGCAACCCCAGCTTGCATAGCCGTGTCGGCTGGAAATGGTGAGAGTCATGAAGCCAGTGCAGTTCCAGCAAAGCTGAGCTGAATGCTTTCATTGCTGTCATTCTGTCTTTCACTTTTAGGTTTTGGTCTCTGCGTGTTGCATTCTTGGGGGGCTTTCTGTTATGATTCATCTTCCCTTTTCCTGAGAAAATTGTATCTGACTCCTTTTAGGAAAGCCATAAACCTACTATCCCTTCTGCTTTTAGGAAAAAAAAATTATCTGGCCCTATTTGGAAGTCTCCCTTATGCCATGGAAATCATGATACACTCAGATAAACACAAAGCTAGGAATTTCTTTATGAGGCTTAAGCAAACTTAACTGGAACAGGGTGAACTTGGAGATAGTTGACAAACTCCAACTGGCAGTTGACTTGGTAACAGATTTAAGACCTCTTTTTACAAGATAGATTGACTAAAATAACGTTTCCGTACTATATACCGTAGGTGATAAAAGGATATAAATAAAAGGAGTTAGGTGTTAGTATTTGCTGTTCATAAAGGACCAGTTCAGTTATTTTCTGTTTATCTGTTTAAAACTGTAAATACTGTCAGTTTAAAAGCAGGCTATCATATAATAAATGTGTTTGCTTTGATGCAGATAGTCCTTAGATTCTTTGAATCAGAGTTACAGGGCTAATAAAAAAAAAAAAAAAACATATTCTAATTGTACTTTCTAATTATGACTGAACTTGTAACCCCGGACACAAAATAAAAAATCACATTATTTTGGAGACAAAATAATATCATCTGCACTTCTCAGATAATCATTAGTCTGTCTTTGTTGTATGAAACCTGTATAACTAAAAAAAGCAACCTGATTGCTAGTCAGTCAGAGTGGACCACCACACCTGGTTTCACTCCTCCCTCATGGATTCCTTATCTCCTCTCAGAGAGGAGACTACAGGGGCCACTCCCTTCCCTCAGCACAAACCAATAAAATAAAGAATAGATTGCGGGAAGTTTGTATTTTAAGATTTTAATGAAACTTTTTTCTTTTTAAAAAGACTGCTAGAGGATCCGTGATGTTTCTAAACTAGGAAGTGTAGGAAGAATCACTGCATTACTGTTTGGGATTTCTGTTTCCTTTTTGTCATGACCAGAAGAGGTCCTATTAGGTACATGTTTTCAATGTGGAGCTTTTAGTAAGGAAAAATTAATGTATAAAAATAGATTGTTATATTTTAAAGTATTTACAAGTCCAGTCTCTGGCTAGTACTAAGTAGCAAAAAGTTCTTTAATTTAATCAAATTACCAAAGTATTTATCTTTGCTTATTCTTAGAATGCACAAACTTGTGAAGCCTTCCACTGAGAAGAAATATGTGGATCTTACTGTGTCGTTTGCCCCAGATGCTGATGGAGATGAAGATTTGCCAGGCCCTCCAGTGAGATACTACTTCAGCCATGACACTGATGAATAGACATTGTTACGGAGATACTCCAGCACTACTTTATTTTGGAAAGTGTACTTAATTCAGAAGCTCAGCTCATAATTCTGTGGATTTCTTTT
Organism: Arvicanthis niloticus; assembly: GCF_011762505.2. Taxonomy (NCBI): domain Eukaryota; kingdom Metazoa; phylum Chordata; class Mammalia; order Rodentia; family Muridae; genus Arvicanthis; species Arvicanthis niloticus. Next base: position 85,671,549 of record NC_047664.1, on the reverse strand, counting down.
TGCCTTAATTTAAGGGAAACATCAGTAGGAAACTTAACTACAGTGAAGAATTACAAAATATTTTGAAGCATAGTACAGATTTTTCTGTGTCTTCCTACGGTTATGATCACAGCAACTTTGAACTGGAATACCGTTTTCTAATGCTTACAAGATTGTTTATTAAGCCCTGTGGATGAAAGGAGGAACACGAAATCACTTATCTATGACCAGAAGAAATAAAGATGAAGAAATTGAAAATAGTGAATTCATGCTATTCAGAAAGCTAAATCCTATTTCAAGGTTTTCTTTTTTATTTGGTATTTGAGACCCATTATTTCAATATAGATAGTGTGGCACTGTACTGCTTACATGACTAGGCTTTGAAAATTCCATAGCTGAGAGGAGGAGGGATGGCAGCTATAGATGAAGAGTAGAGATTTAAAACTGTAGTTACAGTTGGTGTCCTGCTACCAGTGCTAACATAGTGTTCTGCTCTTCCTCCCCTAAGTCAGGATTGTCCCTGATCTGATCAGTGTTGTAAACAATGAGGTAAGATGGCATGTTAACTTGGTCTAAATGTTAACAGTATTACATGCACTCTGAAACTCTCATAGAAAATCCATGAATGTGAGCAGATAAATATGCCTAATCATTTGATTGTTAATATACCTTTATTTTATTTATCTGGAAGTCTAAGCTAGTCATAGTATATAAAACTAAAATGCTTTATAAAGGGAATATTCTTAGAAATAGATGAAAATTAGAAATTTAATACTATTACAGTTGTCTTTTTTTCCCTTTCCAGCAATGTAATGGAGAAAATATATATATAGTATTTTTTTTTAAAGGAAGCATGTCATTTTACTCTTCATTCCCAAATTGGGAATTGAATGAAATAGAAAAAATTATATTTTTTTAGGTTTTTCTTTATTGAGAGAAATACTCCGTTTTCTGATATGAACAGTTGCTACTAATGATATAATGGGTCCATTAAAGTTATAAATAGTACTTGACTGTAAAATCAGTGAGAACAGCAGTGAGTCTTTTTACAAGGGTTATCATGCATTCTAAACAAGTGCTCACAGCTCTGGAAGGTACTCGCCTGACGGACGCTCCTATTCCTGTTATGATCATTACTAAATACTTTGAATTAAAATTTAGATTATGTCAGTATTAACTCCAAGGTTATCTCTTTACACTCTGTACTTTTCATTTACAAACAATTTAAAATCTCTATGGCAACCAGCTTTTTGTTTCCTCCTTTTATGAAGTATCCAGTTGGGAAATGGGGTGAGTGTGTAATAAAATGTTCTGTTCATTGAGAGATGGAGAAAAGTGGACAGGACCCATTTTAAAGAACTGGCTACCTTTAAAATAAACTTTAGTTTTTATCATATCCTACCCTTCCCATTGTTCATAAATTGAATCCATGAACATCAAAGGCTCTGTGGCTTAGAACTTAATGAGAAAGAGAAGTCCTTTTTTGCAATTTTTACTTTATTTTCTCTGCTTTGGTAGTAACGTATTTTCTAAGTAATCATTCAGGAATCCTCAGACGTTAAGCAATAGCTTGGCTCTGTTTACTTAGGTTTTCACATATCTTTGGAAGTAAATGAGAACCATGCTTTGTAGAGTGTTTTAGTAAAGAAGATCAACCAGGTTTGGTTTGTTTATAATTAAACCCACAACCATTTTGTCATTGAGTTTTGGCTTTGTTTTTCTGTAGGTAAATTTTACTGAACTGGAAAGCCATAATAAAGTTAATGAGAAATGTTTTTTCTTTATTTTGTACCTTAAGATTCTTGGTACTGAAATATAGCTATTGAATACTGGGGGGGGGGGGGGAGGCGGGGGGGGAGAAGAAAAGTGGTCTTACTCCATTCATTTTTTTTTTTAATACTAAAGTAAGTCAGAAATTTTAGGTGTCATTCTAAACCATGCTCTGTGGTTCATTGCAGAGAATCTAATTACACTTCTTTTTCTGTGGTTAATGCTGCTACTGTTTCCTTTTATCCTTTGAAAACAGATTAGTATGGAGCATATAAGCCAAAGAGGAAGTGCTTGTTTAGCAAGCTCAAAGCCCTAACTTTAATATACAGGTGCAAAAATAAATGAGAAAAAAGGGCAGAAATAGTCACTCCAGGAGAAACTTAGTCTGAGGTTTCCAAAGTCAATTCTTTATAGCATTTGAAGCAGTTGGGTTATGTGTCTTATTCCTTGTATATTGTTCTAGAAGTAGAACTTGGAATCACTGTATATTACTTTGATAGTTTGTCTTTCATGGCACATTGTTGGGACAGTATCAAAGTACAAAAACCTAGCCATAGCTGGGGTTGTAACTCTACAGTAAACAAGCACACAAGATTCAGCACACAAGGCTCTGGGTTTGACTCCCAACTCCAAATCAGAAATCACAAAGTTTAGATCTTAGGAGTCAGATGAAGTATCAACAGGCAATTTGTGTTTGCTTTTCCCTTGCTGTATCTTGGTGTGTGTGTGTGTGTGTGTGTGTGTGTGTGTGTGTGTGTGTGTGTGTGTGTGTGTGAGTGATTTGTTTTGCCTGCATGTACATGCACCACATTTATGCAGTGCTCATGAAGCCAGAAGAGGGTGTTGGATCCCTTGAGACTTGGGAGCAAACACAGGTTCTCTGGAAGGGCAGCCAGTTATCTTAACCACTGAGCCATCTCTCCAGCCCCCAAAGCGTCCTTGTTGTAGTTGAAAAATGCATGTTGAAAGTATATAAAATGTGAATATACAGTTTAAGGAATGATTTTAAGGTAATTTCTTATCTAACCAATATTGAAATCAATAGAACATGGTGTCAGAAACTTTCCTAATCCCTCTCCCGTCACAAACATTTTAAGTACCATTGATAATTACTGTGTTTTCTTTTTGTATTAACGGTTACAGTTGCCTCCTTGTTTTTTTCTGGAGTTACCCCCGCTATGTATGCAAATCTAAACAGAATAATTTAGTTCTGCCTGCTTCTGCACTGTATGTGAAGAGTCACTCTGCATTGTTTGGTGTCTGTCATTCATCATACTTCATCCATGTTTGTTGTAGCCATACTTTATTTACCATTGCTGTAGTAGTTTACTGTTGTATTAGTGTACCAGTTTATTGACTGTTGTATTGACTGTGAATAATGAAGATGTATTTAGTTCTGGATAATTACAGTTCTATAATAAATGTGTTTTATTCACACATTCCTCTTCAGTTGCAAATAATATGTCCAGGATAAAAATTGCATGTTTGTAGATATTCTTCTTTTTAAAATATTCTAGTTTTGAAATGAAAATATAACTCCATCATTTCCCCCTTCCCTCCCTGGCTTTCCTCCTTCCAGCACCTGCCTCGCCTTCATCGCCCTGTGCTAAGCATTAGATTACATTGTGATCACTTTGTATGGTTTGTGCTTTTGCGTTTTGACAACGTGGTGGACATCCGCGTGTTTGATTGACAGTTTCCTCTTCTCTCTCATTATAGGGCGTGGAGCACCTTTTCACAGGTTGATTGACCATTTCAACTTTTCCTGTTTGGAAAGTGTCTTGTCAGATATGTGGCATATCTACATTTTGTTTTGGCAGTGATTTTCTTCATTTGATATGTGGGAGATCTTTATAAGTCAGGTTCTTTGTTATCTGTATGGTTGTACATATCTTCTCAGAAGCTAAAAGTTAAATACCTGGCAGGGCCAGTCTTTTGTTTCATAATTAAAACCTTATTCTCAGCCTGTGGAATCTTCTCTCTCTTTTCTCCCTCTCCCTCTCCTCCCTCTCCCTCTCCTTCCCCCTCCCCATCTCCCTCTCCCCCTTCCCCCTCCCCTCCCCCTCTCCCCCTCTGCCTGCCCCTCCCCTTCCCCCTCTCTTTTGTCTTCTAAGCACATTAATTTTTCCTTTCAGGTTTGAGTTGTAATTTGTAGGAAGTTCATTCTGGAAATGTTAGCTAATACTGTACCAGTAATACTTCGGGTTTTTTGTTTGTTTGTTTTGTTTTTTCCTAGTACTGCCAAGGTAGCATTACTGTAGCTCCTTCTGAACCTTTTGTTTCTTTCCTTTTCTGTCCTAATGATAATATACTGTCTCTATCACTATAGCTGATTTTTTTTTATGATTGGCAAAATTTATTTTTCAAACTTAATTATTTTTTTCTGTTAAAATGTCATGATTATTCTTAGTCCTCTATTTTCTATGCTCAGATTTCTTTATAAACTTGCAAACTGGTCTCTCTGGCAGTTCTCACTTTTCTTGAAAAAAATTTATTTAATCTCATTTGTGTGGTTTGTGTGTCCGTGCACTGTGCATTTCTTCCTGTGTTTATGTGCACCATTTGTATGCAGAGGCCAAAAGAGGGCATCGGATCCCCTAGATACGGAGTTAGAGGCATTAGTGAGTTTCGCAAGATGGATGCTGTGAGTAAGACCTAATTCTCCACAAGAACAGCAAGTGCTGTTAACCACGGAGCCATCTCTCTGCACAAAGACTGAACATGGTCTAATTTCAGAACTGAAAGCTTTCCTCTGAGTCTGTCAGCTCTCTTTTGTTTCTTCCATTCTTTCTCTGTATCCAATTTCCTTTTAATTACTTGAAAATGTACAGAAATTATTTAATAGCAGAGTAGTATTTTTATTTTTCAAGACTTCTCCCCCCCCCCCCCACACACACACCTTTTGTTTCTGCTGAGAACCTAGGTACTAGTAATCTAAAATCACTTTGATGAAATTATTCAGGCACTTTGATTTCCTGGCCCTTCTAATGGAAAAGCCAGGTAACTTCAGACTATTAATTCTCTTATTTCTTGTCCACCCTTAAAGTTCATCCCTTCAAAGTTCCAAATGCGGTTTGAAGTTACCAGAGTTCCCACTTCGTGACTGGTCCTGAAAATTAGATTCGTTTTTTTTTTTTTTTTAAACCAACATTCAGCTAAATAAAATTTAAAAAGATTATTGCAAAAACTGTATGTTTTGAAATACTGATGATTTAAAAACTCATGCTAAAAAAAAAGTCTTAATTAGCCGGGATCATCGGGATGTAGTACTACAGCACATGTCAATGGCATCAAATCTTTTAATGTTATTAAATTTTCTATATCCTTATGTTTTAATAAACTATAATGTGAATTATAAGATTTATATTAAAAGTCACTTACTATGTTTATTTGCTGTTTTCTCCCAGAATATTTTTCTGTTTTATATATCCTGAAGCAAAGTTAGTAAGTTTACTTGTGGTTTGTTTAATAGTGGCCCCCTAGGCTCATATATTTGAATACTTACCCAAGTGCATACTATTCAGGAGGATTAGAAGGGTTAGAAGGTTGGAGTAGGTTTGGCCTTGTGAGAGAAAGTGTCACTGGGGGTGGGCTTTGGCCAGGTTGTGTGTGTGTGTGTGTGTGTGTGTGTGTGTGTGTGTGTGTGTGTGTGTGTGCGCGTGTGCATGTGTGTGTGCACGTGTACTCACATTGGTGTTTGCCTTCATATCAACATGTAGCTTTCAACTACTATTCCAGTGCCATGCCTGCCCCCATACCCTCCATCATAATGATAACTCACTGACGTGAAATTATAAGCCCCTAATTAAATACTTTCTTTGATAAAACTTAACTTGGTCATGGTGTCTCTTCACAGCAGTTTAACAGTGACTAGAGCTTTAAGTCTAGCTTGTTATATTTTCCTGTTATATTGTGTTTTATCAATTTGAAATATCTCTTTGTGCCTTGAAGTCTTCTCTTTAGCAATCTCAGCTTTCTTTTTGTCTGGTACTCTTAAGGAGTAATTTTTCAGTCTACTTAACTTTGAATCTTTACATAGTCTCATTTTTAGATATTTGCCTAGTGTATACCACACTTGCTTGGATTTGGTGGTCAGGAGGTGTTGATAGAATCTTCCCCAGACAGTTGTTCTTCTCACATCTTTGTGATTTGGCAGGCTATGGCTTTTCTCTGCCATCTGGGCAGTATCTCTTCCAGTTTCTACACTGTTCTCACCTTCCTTTTTATAGTTGTGCTTTATATGGACATTTTTGTTTCTCCCAAAAAATGTTTACTGATTTTTATGTCCAATTCTTAATTAAAATACATCATAGTTTCTGTTCTCTCTTAGCTAGTGGTTTTTTTTTTTAGTTGTTTTTTTTTTTTTTTACTTTTTTAAATTCTGCATGTTCACACAAAATAAAACTAATCTTAATCATTACCTTTGGCAAATTACATATTCCCCAAACAGCAATATTTCCAAAACCAAATTCTCACGTAGAAGATTGCCACTGCCAGCCCCTGTTTAAGGCTTCCATGGTTGGGTCAAAGCACCTTTGCTGCCTTGCTCTCATTCCATTGCATATTGTGTCTCTTGAAAAGTTTACTCTTAGAAACAGTTTGTGAGGACACCCAGAGACTCCCATGTGAGAAAGCTGAGGCTGTTAACAGCCTCAGTCATCAGATGTGAGTGAACAAACTTGTGAAGTGATTTCAGTCTAGACTTCATAGACAGGGTCTAGCCATCCTTCTGTGTTGACATGCCAAGTCCATGAACATACTGTGGTAAGTGTGTTAGAGTTTATATTATACAGGTATCAACTTTGTTATCTCCAACTTATATTTCATCACACATTTCTTTTACATATTTTATTCTGTTATATACTACAGTGTCTCAATTCTATAAGATAATGGTCAATACTTGTATTCTTCAACATCTGGATAACTTTTCTTTAGTCTTTTTAATATCCATTAATACATTGAAAATATTTATTCTAGGCTAGAGAGATGACTCAGTGGTTAGCACCACTGGCTACTCTTTCTGAGAATCCAGGTTCAACTCCCAGAATTCTCATGGCACCTCACACCTGTGTGTAATTATAGTTCTGGGGTATCTGTCTCCCTCACATAGACATACATGCAGGTAAAACACCAATGCACATTAAAAATGGAATCTTGTGAAAGTATTTATTCTAATATCTCGTGGCTTCCATGTTTGCTGTTGAAACATCAAATAAGCAGAGCTTATTTCCCAGCTAAATGTGTTTATGACTTTCTAGTGTGAACTCCTTAGTTATGCCCTGCGCTTAGATTTCTCTATCCATTGCAGCCAACCATGTTGTTTCACCAGCTTTGAATGTCTAGTTTTTAAAAGATTCTAAGAGGTTTAGATGTTATTTTAACACTCACCAGTCTCTTGTTTCGGAACCTCATTTGGTGCATCACTAACAGTGCTATGTGTATGTTACAGCTTTGTGTTAATACTTATGTTATTATATCCTAGATGTAAGAATTCTCATTAGCACTAACTCTTCATTTAAAAGACAGCCTTGCTCGATTTTACATAAATTCCTGCACAGAAATTTAACATAGTCTCACACTAACAAATTTGTGGGTCAATTCTCAGAAATTCTAGTTACAGCAAATTAAAGAGAAGTTTAGATGGTAGCTTACTAAGTAGTTGACTGGAGCTCTATACAAAACAGAGCAACCAGACATTTTAAGACTTCCAGCATCAAAACTGAGTATATATGTGCTTTTTATTGTCACAGAAGTGGCCATCTTCTCCCTTGGTCTCCTATAGCCTTTTTTCTGAGTCCTAATCTCTTATTAGCATCTTTATAAAATGTTTAAACTAAGAGAATCTTAATCCATTCTAGCTTATTTGTTTTTGGTTTGTGTGTGTGTGTTTTTTTAGGTTAGAAAAATAAGCTAAATACCCAAGTAATTAGAACCAAGAGTAGAATATAAACCATATCATTTTGTTGGGTTTTTTTTTTTTTTTAGAAGAATAGTTTTTTTTTGTTTTTTTTTTTGTTTTTTTTTTTTAAGATTTATTTATTTATTTGATGTATGTGAATACACTGTCGCTTTCTTCAGACACACCAGAAGAGGGCAGCAGATCCCATTACAGATGGTTGTGAGCCATCACATAGTTGCTAGGAATTGAATTCTGGAAGTGTAGTCAGTGTTCTTAACTGCTGAGCCATCTCTAGCCCCTCATTTTGTTCTTAATTCCATGGGTCCTAACTGTGTGACCACTGAAATCAACGTAGGAATTTGTTTTCAAAGAAAAGAATATAGTATGACTGAAATTGTGATTTCAGAGATCTAGTTTGGATGGAGTTTCCATGCTTTTAAAGAAATGAATCACCATAATTAACCATGTATAGTATTAGATTTGAAACAGCAGTATGTATTTTGTGGTCCTTTAAAGATATATGGGTTAGTTTTGAACTAGTAAAAAGATAGCATCAAAAAAGTACCTAAGATGAATTGCAGGTTCCATGAACATAATATGTGGCATATAGCGTTTACACCAGAGGGGCACTTCCAGTTCATTTCATGTCTGTGACCTCCAAGCTAGATAATTTAAATAACTTACATTTGATTAATTAGTCCTATCAGAGTACACTAAAAACCTAGTTAGGCTTTAGGAGATTGGTAAGATTTAGGACAACTAAATAATCTGCAATGCAAATTGTTTATGTGAAATTGAAGCCATGAGGGAACAAAAACCTGGTTTTAGATAGTAATTTTTTTTTCTACTTAGTGCAAAGAAATGCATGTATCAAGTTACTCGATGGAGGGCTGGTGGTGAGTAAATTATTTTCCTGCTGATAATCAAATTATATGCTACATTATTTTGGTTTTGTGCCCAAATGAGTGATTTAGAAACTAGGTCAGGGAAATAGAGATTGTTTTCTTTAAAAGTGAAAGTCTTCTTTCTGAAAATAATAAATACCAAGATACATGAAGGCAGGTGTCATGTTATTTCATGCCTTGTGTGGATTTTTCTTAAGCTTCTCACTCCTGTCTTCTATGTTGGGCTCTTGACCTAGAAATTATGAATAGAAAGTTTTGATTAATTAATGAAGCCATACTACAGAACCAGGCTTCTCACTACTTCAATGGAGATGGTTTTCTTGTTCCATAACACTGACAGTGTGTTGGTATTATATAATTAGATGCAGAATATCCAGCTTTCTTTAATATATATATATATCTTTGTATACTGTACCTAAAATACCATGCAGTATCTTATGCTTTAACTTAATGTTCTATACACCTTCCATGCCATATTTTGAAATAACACTTATGCTGATAATTTCTGACATTGGAGAAAATAAATTGAGACAGTATCTCTTGACTATTTTTGTTGCTGGTCTTGCCTTCTGATGTCAGAGAGGAAGCTGGACACTAATACAGGTTAACAAGGGGCAAAGAAAATCCCAGTTTCTTGTTATTGGTACTTGGTATAAAACATTATTGACCCATTCCACATCTTCAGATTTCTGAACAATTAACTACTGTACAACTTTAATTTCCAGCTCAAGGCAAATTAAACTAAGTGATCTAGCATGTCCACTGTCTCAACAAGCAAGTCCGTGTCCCAGAAACAATCACCAGATTCCACAAAGTTTTCTTTAAATGAAGCATTTAAGGGTTCGGGGGATGGCTATTCTCAGGAAGTCATATTTTTCTTCTCTTTCTGCTTTTGAATGTTACTCTCCAGAAGCTTTTCTGATTTGAAAAGTCTCTCCAGGCTGCTGTAATTGACCTGTTCTCCCTGTCAATAACAGTAATAAAAAAGGAATCAGATGCAAGGGGTTTGAGTAATAGTCTCACAAAGCAAACTTAACCAATTCAGTCAAATAGCAGTAATAATCTGGTTGTCTTTTTAAAATCATTTACAGTTTAACTCAGCAAGCCATTTTCAGTTTGTTTTGGTTTTAGTTTTGGTTTCTTCTGTTGTCTGTTTTCTTCGCTCCTGGTCCTAACACCCCAAAGAAAACCCTTTCTGGCCATAGAAATCATGAAAATGGGCTTAGAAAACTAAGAAAAGAGTTGGAATTGCTTTTCCGTATTTTTTGTTTAACGTTTTTGAAGAGACACAGTGCCTAGCTCACAAGACAGCGTGATAATACAAGCCCTTGTTTTACCTCAATGACCAGGGACAGTGGTCCTTAGGACAGAGAAATCCTAAAGAGGTAAGAACTGGGAAAGAGAGCCACCTGATGTATCAATTGTGACACAGGTTCCTGGCTCAACAGTGAGCCTGCTTGCACAAAGATCCCAGGGGCTACTTCTGTTGTTCCAGATAGAAAATTTTATTTCCAGACACTGAAACTTTTTATAAGGATTTGAATACCATTGAAATTTTAAAATGCCACGAGATGTAAGTAGCAAAGACAGAATTGTATTTTTGAATCTGCATTGTGTCAGTTAAAGTAGGAGGCCTGGTTCTGAGTGTATTTTTCCACTTGGGAGAAAGAAGTTATTTATATTTTAAGGTTGTTGGTTTGTTGTTGTTGAGTCTGTGTATCCCTGGCTTTCCTAGAACTCTGTGTATAGCCAACTGGCCTTGAAATCACAAAGATTTGCCTGCCTCTGCCTCTCAAGTTCTGAGATTAGAGGTGTGTGCTACTACACCCAGCCCCAAAATTACTTATTTTAATGTTTTTTTTTTTTTAGAAAATAAAAAGTGTATCTGCATCACTCTACCCACTACTTTGACTTCAACTCCTGTGCGCCTCTTCCTAACTCATAATTTTTTTCTGTATTATTGTTACATGTATACATATAGGTAAATGTGTATATACAGATATATAACTAGCTGAGTTCTTTTACCTTTGCTAGTATGTACAGGGCTGAACACTTGGGATTGGACAGCGTATATGCAAGCTTCTCGAGGAGGACTTCCTTTCTCAGCAGTCAGTGACCACTTGAGCTCTTTATTTCAGGTTATTATTACAGAACTATACAAATAAACGCATGCTAATGGCACAGAAAGTAATGGAACAAAATAGGAGACCCAAACTAGAGTCTGCGTAACAATGGCCAGCTGACCAATCCTCGACAAAATGCCAAAACAGAGAAGAAAACAGCATCTTCAACAAATGGCACTGGGAAAATTGGATGTCCACATGTAAAAGAAAGACACTAAAGATAATCTGTCACCCTGAACAAAAATCTACTCATATGGGTCAAGATCTCAATGTAAAACTCCCAAATACTGAGACTGCTAGAAGGAAATGCACACAGAACCCTACAAGATACAGAAGTGAGAAAGAACTTTCTGAATAGTAATTTCATTCACTCAGGAAATACGGCCAACAATTAACAAATGGAACTTCATAAAACTAAAAAGTTTGTGTGGGAAAAGAAACAGTCGTGAAGAGGAACCCCAGAATGGGAGAGAATCTTTACCAGCTCTACATCAGATAGAGAGTTAAAGTACAGAATATATAAAGAATGTCTTTTAAAAATTAAGAAAACAAATGACCTAATTGAAAAATGGGCTGTGGATCTGAACAGAAAGTTCTCAAAAGAAAAAGAGAGAGAGAGAGAGAGAGAGAGAGAGAGAGAGAGAGAGAGAGAGAGAGAGAGAGAGAGAGAGAGAGAGAGAAATGTCTAAGTATTATCTCAAAAGGTGTTGAATATCCTTAGAGAAATCCAACTCAAAACTAAGATCAACACTCAAAAAGCTAACAATCAAAAGCTAAGATCAACAACTGAGTAATTGCTGAGGTTGTAGGGAAAAGGGATTCTTCATTCACTATTGGGGAGATTGCAAACTGTTCCAGTTAGCCACTCTGGAAATCAGTAGATGTCTCAAACAGCTAAAACTATGTCTACCATGTGACTCAGCTGTCCTTTCCAGAGATGCTTGCTCAGCTGAGGCATTGCTGCTCTGCTCACAATGGCTAGGAAACAAAAACTAAATGTCCTTTAGGTGATGAATGACTTCTGACCATGTGGTGCGTCAAAGGCTCTGAGAAGTAAGCTGTGCTATGGACCATTGCCCAACACCTAGGATAACATCTTGAGGTGTACAAACCCAAAGCAGCAAAACAAAGGAAACTGGCTCGGAGCTTCTGCCCACAGCAGTTGAGACAGCTGCTTCACCCTCGCAGCAATCATGTCTGCTTAAAACAAGGAAGTGCTGCAGAGGCTTTAGAAGGATGTGAAGACTCACTGCAGTAATACTCAGAATGCCCAAACTGAAACCCAGGATTACTTGATTAAAAAAAAAAAATAGGAAAAAATTTTGATACACAAAAAGCTAGAGAAATATGACCAGTTCTCTGGTTCTCCAAAGAAAACCACACAGGTTAATAGGAAAACAACGAAATGTTGGAATTATCACATGGACTTTAGAGCAGCTATGTTTGTTTTTAACTTGAGGAAAGAGCACTGGGAAATAAGTGCAGGGTCTTTGTCTGACCTATGCTCCCCAGCCCAAGGATAAAGCTCCTGAGTCTAAGATGGAATCAAAACCATACTGAAACCTAGAAGATAAAATATGAGAAGTGAATTCACTTAGTAAAAACACTATTTCTCATAAGCAAGTAGATTTTTGCATATTAGGCAAATCCAACACTTAATATGCTATAACCAAGTGGGTTCAATGAATCATTTGATAAACAGTAGAAAGTATATGTGTATGTATAAACAGTAAAAATGCTATATTAACCAACTAAGGAAAAACTATTATCATATACAAAATATGCATAAAAAATCACAAAATTCAGCATCTACCTATGATATCTGAGTAAAATGGCATTCCAAAAGAAAATAGTTGTAAAGAGAACTTTTTTTATTCTGAATTAAAACAAAAACAACACAATATTGTTCATAGTAATGAAAGATGGAAGTTTTTTCCCCTAAAGCTGAGAGCAAGGGCACTCCACCCAGTGTGGTAAGGAAAAAAAATAAGAGTATATGCACACTGGGGAAGCTAAAGCTAACGAAGTCTATTATTATTATACCATGAATCCTATTGAAAAATCTCACAAGCCAGGTGTGGTGGTACGTGCCTATAACGCACGCAGTAGGGTGGTGGAAGAAATGTCAGCCTTAACTTCCTATCAAACTGGAGCCCATGTGAGTGATAAAGTGAGACTAGAAAAAAACATCCAACTGAATCCAATCCAGTTTTCTGACCTGCAGAACAATAAATAAAATAGTTGATTTAACCACCATGGAGGTAGTTTATTTTACAGGGTTGAATAGCAAACTAATAGACTAGTGTTCAGAGGGGAGGAAGTTACAGTAGATTTTCTACATACCCTAAATTTTACTGTAAGAAATCCTCACTGATTTTGGAAAATGTTATTTTAAGAACTTATTCTCCCATAGAACTCTAGTAGGTGTGTTTTCCTGCATACACCTCAGGCAGCCCGTTATGTTGACTTTATGTGTAGCTATGTGTGCACAATTAGGGTCATAGGCTATGAGGTTTTCAGAAGCTAAACAAGCTGCAGAGAAGATCAGAGATGCGAGGAAAGCAGGCTGTAGGAACCAGTAACTCAAAGAGCAGATAGAAACAGTAAAGGGAAGTACTGTGGTTATTTTGATGGTATCTCTAAGTCTAAAACTAGATTCATACGGCTGAAGATGAAGGAATGTTTTAGACTCAGGGAATAATGTTTTAGAACAAAAACCCAGTAAACTGCTGCCTTAAGAGTCAGTGAAGCCCATAATAGAGGTTGCCAAGCAAACTGTGTGACCACAACTTAGAGACACTTCCTCTGCTGAGTGTACAAAGGACACAGACTAAGATCACACTTGATCCCTTTCTCAATCTCCTTTGGACTGTGCTCGTGTATGTTTTTGTATTGTTATGTAACATCCAAAGATTAACGGTGATATTTTAAGAACTTAGACTTGAAAACCTGTTGTGTTTTTAATTAGTGAGACATTCCAGATATGCCCCTTGTGCAGGTAGACAAAGCTGTTTTCCTTTATAATGTGTAGAAAAAGAAAGTGTCTGGAGGAATGAAACCCAAACTAGCTGGAGATGGTTCACCTCTCCTGCTTAGAGCTTGCCCAGGGACCACATGTAGACTGTTGATAGATCAGGACAAATGATCACATCTAATCTGCCTTGCTATGCCCAAAACTAGAATGTGAAAGGAGCCAAGTTAGTGAATGTTTGAACTGCACTGATGACATAGGTCTCGTTGCTAAGTCTAGTGGACCATTGTCTGGCTACCATTGTTTTAACATTTATAATTTTTGAAAGAGGAGCCCGCAGGTTCTGAAGCTAACCCAACAGCAATCTTTTTCAGTAGCTCCTCATCCTATGACCTTGCCATCTGACTTCTTTACCTTCCTAGCAGAATAGCACTAGGATAGAGGCCATTACTACCAAGTGGCCAGTCCCCACAGCCTTTGTATCCTAATGCATTCTACCCAGTCTCAAGCATCTGATGCTGTTGTGGGTCCATCCCTTTACATTTCCTCTTTGCTTCCTGGGAGTCCATATTGTTTTGTTGTCCTATTGTCTCTGAACTTGTTTGATGATATCAAATAGAATGGTGGAATGGTGTTTATAATCACAATTCATGACTCATAGACTGTGTGCAAAGATATGCCTTTCCCCTAGATGCTAACAAAATGATTGCCAAATGAAGAGATTGAAATTTTTAAAATTTAGTTTCTACCTTGGCATGTTTGAGGCTTTGTATTGTTTTATTTTGTTTTTGCTTTGTTTTGTTTGATGTAGTAGTAAAGTCCAGGACATACCAAAGTTGTCATCAGCTGAATATATAAATGGTCTCAAATTCCCTCGAGTCTCCTTCACGAAATAATCAATGACTCTGAAAAGGTTTGGAAGTGTTACCTGTGTAAAAGAAAGTGAGAGGTGGCTCAGTACCTGGCTAAGGATACACAAGAGATACAACGCTGTCGGTTAGTGGAGATTGCTACCTATTTCCTGACCTTCAGAAAGGTAGGGCAGGATGACATCATGCTTCATCATACTTATGGAATGGCTATAGTTTTCTTACCCATGTCTGTTTTCTCCTTTTTTAAGGACTATGAGGCCATTCTCTGGTGAGTTGTTCTCTGCGTTTGCGATAGTCAATATTTAGGTACTATGCCTTCCCACAATTAAAACATAAAAAGAAATCACTTAATGTAGGCCATACTCTCCTTTCCTGAAACTAGAACTTAGACAAACAAGAAAAAAAAAAATGACAGCTCCATAACCAAATGTTTTCTAGTCCATAAGATTTGCTACCCTTCAAACTGTTTATAATAAGAACCTTCTATAGGTTGATAATAGAATTTAAGCATGTTAATACCTCATTGGAACAGGATAAATTAGGTTCTGTGGGTCACTAAAATCTCTCTACCTCATAAATCAATACTTTTATACAATGAAATCTGGTTAAACGTGAATATCCCAAATAATCTTGAAGTAAGATAGCTCAGTAAAATGCAAGCTGGCTGAAAAGCAGGGTTAGGCAAAGTTTGAAAGGTAAAAGAACAATCCAGGCTGTCCATTTTCCTTCTGTGGACCACAGAGGCTAATGACAAGGAGTCCAGCTCTGCACTTAAAAGGGTGCAGTAGTCACGCTGGTCCTGCCTGCAACCACTTCTGCCCATTTGATCTTACAGATGCTCCTCCAGCAACCGAGTCCTCTGCCTGCTTTATTAGAACTTCGCTTACAAAGCTCAGCTGGAGCCAGGTCTGGTTGGCTTCTTCCAGAGGCAAGAAGATCTTGAGCTTAAGATGGGCTGAGATGTAGCTGGATCCATAAATGTGAATCTGAGAAGTTCTGGAGGCATTCTTGGCTAAAGTGAGCTGTGTGAACCAGGGTCTCTAAGATTTACAAGCAAAACAGGGGAAATTCTACCACAGAGTCCTTTTTGCTATACAATGTGCCCAGAGAGTTAGGGGAACCAGGAGCTAATTTTCAAGAAATATCAGTTCATGTCACCACACATTCAATAAATAACTGAGACCAAGCTAAATACCAGTTTACTCCCCTACATAGTATGTGTAACAACTAAAGAACTGGAAATAGAAAAATTCAGTTGCATATATAAGTTACTTAGCTGCATGCCTGCCATTGTGTTGGAGGGTAAGACTGCTTATCATTAGCTCCAGAGGATAATAACTAAGCTTGAAGAGGCATTGAAGACAAAGAAGAAACCTGGCCTTCTGCACACTGCTGTTAAGAGGGCATTGCTAGACTGCTGCATGACAGATATTAGGGGGCAAGGCACTCGGTCACTTCCCATCTGACCCAGGCTCATTTGAATTTTTATAAATAGAGGATATTGCGAAGACCTTTAATAAAAACACTTTTCTTTCCCTGAAACGATGATATGAGCAATTGTTTGCAGAGACAGTAAAGGGAGAACCTCTGTTAGAAGCAGGCTATCGTCTAGTCAGTCTCGCTGCCTGTTCGTGGCGTCTCTTCTCAACCTTCCTGTCTGAGATAGGCTCATCTACCTGAGATGCTTGTCTCCCTTTTTGCCATCTCTGCATCTGCTCCTCAGGATACCTTCTGTTTTCTCACTTTTCACTGGATTTTCTACAGGTTGACTCAGAAGGCAACAGAAGAAGGGTTATCAACAACAGAGAAATGACTACGTACAGGTTTTTCCAGCTCGATGGTGTAGTTATTTCCAGTGTGCATCACTTTGAAGTGCTTGATTCTTGGCATTCTGAAATGAAATACATGGTTGGCCCACTTTTGATTATACAGTTGTGTTGATACAAACTAAGTTAATATAAAATGTGCCCTGGCTGGTTAACCTGTTCATCTACAACTATAGGGTATAGAATCATGTTTTCTTCACTGAGATTATTACATCTCTTTGAAACAAATGGTAATACGTGAGGAGGCATAGGAAATCTGAGTCACTGGGTTAGTAAATGAGAAAAGAATAGACAGAAATAAAAAAAAGCTAAAACTCAGTCCATAACCTATACAGTAGAGCTATAAAATCTTATGAAAGAGGAGGGATGTAACTCAGTGATTCATTGCTTGTATAATGTATACCACTACCTAAATTTGGAAACAAAACCAAGCATGCAAACAGCAAAAATAAAATAAAATAAAACATAAACCAAAACCCAAAGGAATATAAAATAATCTTACATGGGCACATATAGGTCAAATAATGTACCCCTTCTATTAAAGACAAATAAAAGGAATTATTAAAAGCAAAAAGCTTTGTATTCTGCCTCATCAACTAATCCCAGCAGGCAGCCTTCCACACCTGTTACTATGCTAGCTCACATGCTACCCTCTATTGCTGCTAACTTTGCTATCTTAAAGACAGGGAACATGGGAAGTGCTGTGTAACAGGGAGATGGGACTGTAAGTGCCACAGGGGTACCTTCGGGTCTTCCTCTTTAGTTTTACAACACACCAAATTGTTACCACCCCAAATAGTAAGATTTTGCTACAAACTGCTTCAGAACAAAAAAAAAATCACATTGTGTTCCTCGCTGCATTTCAACATTAGAAACACAGACTTTTTAAAGCCAACTGAATAATATTAGGAGCTCGTCTCAAAATGCTATCTGCTGTAAGCTAAGACTCTCCCATGCCAACAGAAGTCAGTGTCCATGATAGTTAGTTTGAAATAGTAGAGTGTGTGTCTTGGACTCAATTGGTTCATGTGGCAATTGTGTTTAACGTAAACTTTTTCTAATGGTGTGGAGTTAATAGCATGTATTATGGTGTCATTTATCTGAGTAGCAAATTGATTCAATATTTGCCTTATGTCTGAACATAAGAGAAATTATTCATCCGCTTTAACTTGTCTATGGGGCTTTTTCGCCTTCTGTTTAGAATTGTAACATCTCCATTTCCAGTTTATATTCCTTCAGGGTCAAAGGCTATGACAGTGTCCTATTCGGGGGCTCCGCTCATCTACCGCCATGTCCAAGTCTCCTCTCAGTTGCACACCACATAGGAAAGCCAATCTTTAATCTCTGTGACATACTTTCAATACAGGGGATCACCCATAGCCAGCCTGCTCCTTTCATAAGAAGTATTCCCTAATGAGAAAAGGTCATGAATCAGTTACAGACTGGCAGGGAGAGAATCTTTACACAGGGGATGTCTCACGTGTGCCTGTTCAAGATGCTTGGCTCTCATCCTACCTTCACCCCAATCAGGGAAACATCTTTAAAATCAGACAGTTACTTTTGAAAACTCTTCAGTTTTAATTAGAATTCCTGTATCCTGACAGTAAATGACTGCTACCCTTTGGGAGACTGATAGGACAGTTGGCTTAAATTCTGTTTTTATCATATGCGCTCTCTAAGCCTCCACCCGCTGTGTGTGAGTGTGAGTGAATGTGTTTTCAGTCTACATCATGGAGGTGTTAATACTTGCAAAAGCCATTAGTAAAGACCTTGACTTACTTAAGCACTCACTAAATTATAACTTTTATCTACATACGTAGATAATATTTGTTTTCTGCAAGTCTACTTTGTGAAGCATGGACGATACTATAGATCTCGGTTATCCTTTGGCGCCTGTAGGAAATGTTTGTAGCACTCAGCACAAGGCACACGAAGGGTATCAATATAATGGGTCGATTGTTGGGAACAGTGGTCACATTATCTCATCAGTCCATGGGAAGCTGTGAGATGAACAAAGTCAGAGGTCAGCAGAAGCTCTCCGAACGTCTGAGTAACGGGGTTACATCTCCAAGTCTGAGCTGATGCAGAGAAAGAGTGGCCTGAAGTCTCATAGGCCTTGTCTCTCTGTTTAGACCGTACTTTTCTTCCAATTTTTGTTTTGTTTTAGCTTGGGAAAGGAAAAATGGGTAAAATTTGCTGTTTAAAGTATGCTGGTTATGATGTCAAAAATGGAGCCAAGCGACATGTGGTGGCACGCACCTGGGATCCCAAGTACTTAAAAGAGGCCCAGCTGGGAGAAGTACGTGTCAACCTAGGCTACAAAGAAAAAAAGCTAGCTGAAAAAAAAAAAAAGTGTGGCCTTCAATGTGGTTCTAAATATTTGTTCTTAAGTCCTCACCTCAATTTTTGCAAAAGGATGGATCTGTGGTAAGAATTTTCTCATCTCCCTAGCTACTAATTAGGTGCCTATAATGTAAGCCCAGCTCCTAGTCAGAATAGCTTGAAGGGGGGAAGTGTGAGGTTTGTGAGACTAGCTTTGTATCTTAAGAGTTCACCTGCCACTTCCCTGGGTAAAGACAAACTCTGCTCTGAGAGGACACACCTGATCGTTCGCACTAGCAACCTTTGTGTACTCCTGAGAGCAGCCTCCCTACAGCTGATCTGTAAACACATGGAAGAACAAAAACTACTTTCAAGTTTTGCTGTGTAAACCAGTTTGTCCTTTCCAGCTTGTGTTTACCGGACTCACTGACCAACGTGCATGGCTGAGCATGTCTCCTGGAACCTCCCTGAGAGAAAATAAGCTTGTTTTGTGGGAAACACAGGTGCTTCTTAATAGTCTAGATTCCTGCCAAAAGCTTTACACTAAACTCAGCTCGACCAGCAAGGCACAATTCTAATATTCCCTCATACTGCCATCCCTAAAAATCAAGTGACAAACAGAGGATACTGAACCCTAAGACTGGGGCTGAGCTTAATGCTTTGTATCTCCTATAAAGAGCTGATGCTTGTCCAAGGTTCAGGACTGCTCAGACGGGGGCTGAAAAGGACAACACCAAAGAACATTCCAGAGTGAATGGGACTAAACCCAGGAGGCCTCAACTCTACAGAGAATCATAAACAACTGAGGAAATCTGGGAGTGGGACAGGTGGTCGTCCCAGGGGAAGAAAGCAGCATTTGGTTGTGAAGTGCCAAATGGTCAGCCTTGAAAACCTACATACAAGTAACATTATAGAAATAGTAGGTTACATTTAGCAGGATATGTGTGTATCTCTCTCTCTCTCTCTCTCTCTCTCTCTCTCTCTCTCTCTCTCTCTCTCTCTCTCACACACACACACACACACACACACACACACACACATTGCATGAATGCAATAAATGTTAGTGAAAAAAAGCCCTCCAATTTGAGGGATAGTGGGGATGAGTCTATGGAAGAGTTTGGAAGGAGGAAAGGGGGAAGGGAATGTCGCCATTATATTATCTCAAGAAAGAAAGGCGAGGGGAGGGCTGCGATTACTACATAACATATTCACCAACCGCTATGACCTATACTTCCTTTGGATTTATTTCAAGGTCACTATTTAAGTTATTAATCAAATAAATTGCAGCTTTAAAAATATTGTTATTGCATTCTGATAGAGTTGAAAATTTATTGCTAGTGTTCAGCTTGTCATTACAGTGTATTCTACAGACTAAAAAAATAGTAGTATATAATAATAGATAAATTAAGAGACCTTCAAGAAGCTTAGCAATTATTTATTGTGAAAAACTATAAAAATACACAGACAGACACCCACACAGAGTTGGGAGCACCAGGATCTAATTTACCACGTAACATGCTTGCCACCTGCTCATGGCTGGTGTATGAAAACCAAGTGTCTATGTATATACACTGTTGAGCAAATGAAGCTCTGGGACCATGGCTCATAAGGGCAGTTGAGCCATAATGCTATGGTTTTAATTTTTTCTCTAAAATATTATTTACTCTTTATTCCATTTATCCACTATCAATATCATCATATTTGATCCATTTAGAATAATAGATATTTACAAAATAAACTGCTACATTTACTGGTACATGCATTATAGTAAATAAATAGAATATGATCCTAACAAAGAATAATAAATTATAATTTTAATGTTCTATTATATTTTATATAAAATATAGACATTTGTTGAATATTTCAATGTAGGATGAAAGTATATTATCAATTGTGACAGTGTTACCTAATCCAGAATCTCTATTAAAATGCAGTTTTTACAGACTCTCAAAGCTGGAGTGGTTTTCAAAGTCCAAAAGCTTTAGTTATATATAAAATTATTTTGTGTGTATATTTGCGTGTGGGTATACATATACCCATGTGCACTAACTTGTAGAATCCAGAGATCAATCATGGATGTATCCTCAACCATTTTTTTAAAGACAGGGTTTCTAACTGGCTGCACCTTGCCAAGTAACCTAGGCTGGTTGGCCAGCAAGCCCCAAGGACCTGCCTGTCCCCACCGTCCCACTGCAGAATTATAAACATGTGTTATTATCTTTCTTCCTTCCTCCTTTCTCCTTTCTTTCTCCTCTCTCTCTCTCTCTCTCTCTCTCTCTCTCTCTCTCTCTCTCTCTCTCGTTCTGTTTAACTTAGGTTCTCACACTTACCTCCTGACTGAGCTAGCTCTTCTGCCTTGACACTTGCATTTAAGTATTACTGGCTTTATCAAAAGAAAACCATTTTACAAAATTAGATAGATAGATAGATAGATAGATAGATAGATATCATCATCATCAACTTTAGGAAGATGTTCCTCAGTGGACCTTTTTGTAGATAAAGTATGCAGACACAATGACCTCTTTCTGTTTCCTTAACAAGAGAGGTGATCTGCTTTTGACCATGTACACTTGCTGCCTGGGATGCTCCCCCAAGCCCCAGTACTGGTGTGGTTTGATTCCCTCTCTTCTTTGAGCCTCTGCTTAAATGTCCACTAACTGAGTGCCTTCATGAACACTACACATTAAAACAATAGCAATCACAGGTCTGTTCTCTTTGTCACCACTAAGGAGAGAGCTTTGTTTATGTTACACTACTTCTCATTCTTGTGCTAATACTTGCACCCCTAAGAGAATTCACAGCAGGTAATGACCGGAATGTCTGCTCTTAACAATATGATAGCCAGATTAAATTGAACATACTCTATCTCCTGGCGGATAGTGATGGAGTAGTTTTTGCTGTCACTACCAGGCCTCAGGATCATATTTCCCAAAGAAGGGTTCTTTTCGAGCATCTCAGTTGCTTCTTTCCGGGAAACTGCATAAAAACATCTACAAATATGAGATGAAAAGAAAAAAGATTTTTAAAAATACTGACAAAGGTAATTACTCAAAAATAATGATACCAAAATAATCTGAGAGCTGTAATGTTTATCTTTAAAACATAGAGGACATGAAAAGCAGTCCACTAATTCATGTGTAATCGTTATAACCATTGAAAATGTATGATGACTAATAGCATAGCCCCAGTTTCAATCCATAACAGGTCTTACATTGATTTGTTAGTTTCCTTGCAGGACTCCAAAATCTCCTGAGGCTCTTTTGGGGGCTCCATTTTTCTTGTTTATCTGTTTATTTGTTTTGAGATGGGTCTGGAACTCACCATATAGACTATGCTGGCCTTAAACTTGGAGATCTTCCTGTCTTGTCTTCCCAGAGCTGGTGGTATGAAAGCTATAAGACACTCAAGCCAAGCGGGGCTCTGTTTAAACCACTGACATTAAGACTGTGTCTGACAGCTGGGCAGTGGTGGCGCACGCCTTTAATCCCAGCACTTGGGAGGCAGAGGCAGGCGGATTTCTGAGTTCGAGGCCAGCCTGGTCTACAGCGTGAGTTCCTGGATGTTCAGGGCCCAGGGCTACACAGAGAAACCCTGTCTTGAGGAAAAAAAAAAAAAAAGACTGTGTCTGAACTGACTCTATTTGGTATAATTTGTTGTTTGTAGGGTTTTGGTTTTTTATTTGATATTTTAAGATTAAGTTTCTCTATATAACCATATAGCCCTGTTGTATGGCTGTGTAGAACTCACTCTTTAGACCAAACTGTCCTTGAAATTGGAGACCTACCTGCTCCTGCCTCTGCCCCCTGAGTGATGGGATTCAAAGCATGCATGGTTTATAACTTGTGTTAAAGTGGCACTGGTAGTATTTCAGACATAAAATTTAAAAACTAAGCACTTCCTGTTTTATAATACATGTTATATTCAGTGAAATGTAATAGTTATGGAAAAATTTGACAGCAAATATGATACATCCAAAGTGTTATTGGCAACTATCTTTGAGCGTAGCAACAAGAATTAATTTTAATCTTCTCTTTACTTACTTGCAATAGACATATTTTTTTTCTTCTTATATTTGGGGCAAAAGAAAAAGAAACAGTCCATGTGCCTTTTATTTTATGAATTGATCCCCTGACTAGTTTGAGCTGGCAGCATTGATCAGCAGGTTACAGTGACTTTAATACAGTGGACTGGGCTTCAGAACGTAATGTCATGATGAAACCAGAACATGTTTTAATGGCAAGAGCACCAAGATCCCCAAAGGAAAAGGCCCATAATATTTTCATCAAGAAGGAAGACAGAGGAAGGATGCTGCCGAATCCAGCCGCTATCCCAGTACTTTCTTTTTGAAAACTTTACACAAGGCTTTCCTCAAAAGGTAAGTTCAATGCTCACTTCTCAAACAACTGAATACAATATTCTAAGGATTTAAAAATATTTGGAATACATGATGGTAAATAATCCAGTTTTAGGGCCTAATTTAGGTTTGAGCTCCGGAAGGATATCTATTTAGTCTAGATGTGTGGGTGGAAGGGGATTTCCTCTGTGGTAAGAGTTAGTTCAGATGTGCACAACGTTGATCATGACGTAAGAGAGGAAGTGTGGCATGTGCTCAGAACTGATCCCCAAGATATTTAGCATCCCTGCTCTAACGAGTTCAACTACCTGGTAATTAGCAATTAGTCTTAACTGAATAAGTAGACTAGTCAATTGTGCACTTACTCAGGCAGAGGGTTCAGTACATCTGCATAGTCTTGTACCGGCTCCTTCTCTTTCTCCACAGGCACAACTGGCAGCTGGTCTGTCTCAGTCCTTCTTTTCTTTTCTCTCTCTAAGACTTCATGCAGTCTAATCACTTGTCCAGGTAGAAGTGACACGTGTTGAGGAACTGACAACTGAAACCAGTTAAAACAGTAGGCAAAGTATAACTGCAGCTAACTAGCACACTGGCTTTAGTAGAGAGGAGCTTATGGCCACAAGAAGTTGTAGTGATTGAGTGCCTGTCCACTGTCAGAGACAAATGGACAGAACAATAATAAATAGAAGATTCCAATCTAATGTAAGCATTACAGTACTGCCCCTATATCAACTAGAACCTGCACAGACTATTTGGTTGGTTGGCTGGTTGGCTGGCTGGTTGATTGGTTGGCTAGTTGGTTGTTTGGCTGGTTGTTTGGCTGGTTGGTTGGTTGGTTGACTAGTTGGTTGGTTAGATTAGTTAATTTTGCTTTTTTTGTATGTTTTGACTCTGCACTATCTCTCTATGTGGTCCTGGCTGTTCTAGAACTCACTCTGTACACCTGATTGGGAATCAAACTCACAGAGTCATGTGCTGGGATTAAAAGTGTATCACCACCATGCCTGGCTGAGATCATATTTGATCTGATCTCAGGGTAAAGTATACATACTTTGCTTTTGTTTTTTCCTGTTTGTTTGGGTTTTGGTGGGTTTTTTTTTGTTTTGGGTTTTGTTTTGTTTTGTTGTTTTTCAAGACAGGGTCTCTCTGTGTAGCCCTCACAGCTCTAGAACTTGCTCTGTAGACCAGGTATTTGCCACCAACACCCAGCTAATCTCTCATTTTTCATCCTGAACTCACATACATTTGCAATGCCCAAGAAGTTTAGGATCTTTAGGAGATCACTTATTCTCACAAAAGTTAACTTGGAAAAACCTCATATTATTTATTATGACATTGTGGGTTTGAGGTGGGCATAGGATCAGCAGGTTTACACTGTGCTGACTACATTTCTAGCCATCCATTCATATATTTAAACAGTTAGATACTTCTCTGCATGTTAGTTTTTTACTTCTCTAGAAATGTGTTTTGATTTTGGTTATCTATGTATAGTTTTGTGAATTGTATTCACATCTCAAAAGTTAGTTGAGAACAACCTAAGCTTTCTGGAGAAGTATGGTACAACATTTTTCTAACTGTGACATTAGCTAGCTGGTCAGTATTTGGGGGCAGCCATATCTGATTTATAATTTGACCACCCAGAGGCGAGTGCAAACCTATCAGGTGACATACAAGAGAATTCATGAGAGTATACAACTTCCCTTTCAATTTAGCTTCTCTCTCTCTCTCTCTCTCTCTCTCTCTCTCTCTCTCTCTCTCTCTCTGTCTCTTGTGTATGTGTGTGTGTGTGTCTCCAGTCCCATACTTAGTTACTATTTCACTAATTCCTCTTGTTGTGTATTCATTGTATCTGTACATATGAAATTTAGATAACTTCCTGATAGGGATACACAGCCCAAAAGTTTCATCATACCATCATTTTAAAAAAGAAGCAAAACAAAAGGAAATAAAGGAACGAGGAGGAACTAATAAAACAATTACCCCTATTTTATTTTAATATTTCTCTTTAGCTACTTTTCATGAATTATCAGTTTTATGTTTATCTCAGTCACTCTACAAATGTTACCAAAAATAGTACAACAAGACTATTATAACCAACAGTCCTACAAGACAGGTATTGTTATTTGCATTTTATAACAACAACAAAACAAAACAACAAAAAGTATGATCAGAAAGATTAAAGTTCAGAGCACCATAGCTAATCAGTTGTGATGTTAAGACTCAAAATCAAGTTCTTGGGACTCAGGAATGAGAACTCTCGTCTCTCAAATAAAGCAACAAGGCAGCCTATGCTCCTTGGGCTCCTCTATTGGTTCTCTTGTTACTACCTTTTCTAGCAGTGTGGTTTCGATTGAGTCACCTGAATATGTCCTAGTGAAGTGTTCTCATACCCAAGTCTACTTCCTCATTATGCCCTCTTGGAGCAATAGTCAGAGAGGTGGAACATTTTAACAAATGATGTATCCACATACAGTGAGTTGATGCCGTGCCCTAAACATTTATAGAGCAGAAAATCATAGACGAAGTAGATCTCCAATCTCCCTGGCTCACCAGTATCACTTCAGAACAGTTATCAGAAGGTGAAATGGGCTGTGTTTAGTAACATGATCACACTTAACCCACCGGATAAGATGAGATTAAAAAAATATATGACTTTGAGAGGCAAAAGAATGGATTTCTATCTGCCTTTTCTAGTTTCTACATCCCAGTCACTTTAATGCACACAGTTGTGGTTGGTGTTAGCAACTATTTTACAGCTAGATGAATCAGCAGACATTAATGATCTTCTGCTGGACATGGTGACTCACAGTGGTAATCTTATCACCTGAGAGGTCGAGACAGGAGAATCATGTTTGTGACCACCATGGGCTACTGACACCTTGTCTCAGCAAAAGAAGCAGATGGTCCTCTTACCTCTGTTACTGTAAGAATGAAGCCCCTCCACTCTTCTCCACTCTCTGTGTTTTCTGTCTAGAGATGAAAACAAATATAAAGCAGAAAATACATAATTAATGAATGATCTATACTAACTTTAAATAACAAGAAGTTTTCACTGCATTATTTTATGACAAAGTTAGTTTGCCATCAAAGGCTAGCAAGATTGTGGGTCAGAGTGATGTCTCTTTGGGTAAAGCATTTGCCACATGAGTGTGAAGGCCAAAGTTTGGACCTCTGGAACCAAGAAAAATGCCAGGTATATGTGGAAGCTCAACTGTACTTTCTACACCTACGAGGTGAAGACAGGCTCTGTAGAGCAAGCTGGATAGTTACATTGGTCAAACCGGGAAGCCATGGGGTCCATGTGAAAGGTATTGTCCCTATGTATAAGATCCAGGATGAATGAGAAAAGTATCTGCTGTCAATTTCTGGACCCCTTATACACGAGCACACACACGCAAGTGTACCTACACACACCTGTACACCCATGCACATCCAAATATCCATGCATATATGCACACGTACCATGCATACATGCACACATACCATGCATACATGCACATGTACCATGTGCACATACATACAAAAAAAGAGAGAAAAAAAACTAGCAAGATTGACAGAACCACATATTCTTCTGTTCAGGAACTTTGCTACATAAGATCATTTGACAATTTTAAACTATAAAATCAGCTGCAAGGAGAAATACTTTATTTTACTTTTTGCTTAGAATGAACATATTTATCATGAAACATTTCAGTCCTGTTTTCTTTTATAGGCAAGCAAAAATATAAATAACCAGGAGTGGGGTTGCCCAGTGAATAAAGCACTTGTCACATAAGCGTCAGAACATGAATTCAAGCCTCCAAAAGTCACCTAAAGTTGGGCACATTGAGACATATAACCCTTGTCTGCCTCTGGCAAAGTAGTAGGAAGAGAGAGGAGAATCTCTAGAAGCCATTTCCAGCTACCTAGCATTCTCAGAGTCAAACGACAAAGTGACCATGACCTAGAGTGCATCTAGCTATGCTCTCCACAGGTTTTGCCTGCTTAATCATGGTGAAGAAAGGTTATAGGTGGCCATTGTTTGCTACGTTTCTGCACTGAGGTCCTGAATGATCTTCACTAGAAGTAAATATGGAGCCGTCTGTGCTTCACATCACTACACCAAAACTAAATGTTATCTTGTCTTCTTGAGGAATCAGTAAAAAACCATAACAACCACATTTTCCATGCAGATCAACTTCAAGTTGTTCCTTCTGTGTTCATAAAAAGTAACCTGAAGTAACATAAGGACAATTATTTTTCTATCATTTGTCTTCCTATTTTTGCCTACCATGGAAGCTTTTGAAATGAGCAACTAACTTTAGTACTCATTTTAAATTTGTTTTAGTTTCCCTTTTCTATAAAATCAATATCTTCTTTCAGCTAATTGTAATATTTTATTTTATAGAATAAAACAGCTTTGAAAATCTTCAATGTAACTTAGGAAAAGGTGTTTTTATTATCCTTTTTTATATCCATTCAATATATAGTTAAATGTAGATCTTGGG
The DNA here is from genome assembly GCF_011762505.2 of Arvicanthis niloticus. Classification (NCBI taxonomy): domain Eukaryota; kingdom Metazoa; phylum Chordata; class Mammalia; order Rodentia; family Muridae; genus Arvicanthis; species Arvicanthis niloticus. The sequence continues at coordinate 85,644,041 of NC_047664.1, read as the reverse complement.
AACAAAACAAAAATTCTCGTTCTTATGGAGTTTGAAATATAGCAAGGAAGAATAAATAGTTGATGTAATAGTACTTTTGATTTTGTTGGAAAGAAACAAATAAGAAAAATAGAATGTAGAGCAGAGTAAGACAAACTGATGTCATAACGAACTGGAGGGTCTTAGCCACTGTTCTACTGCTATGAAGAGACACCATGAACAAGGCAACTCTTACAAAGGACATTAACTGGGGGCTTGCTTGCTGGTTTGGAGGGTTAATTTATGAGCATCACGGCAGGCAAACAGCCATGGCACTGGAGCAGGAGCTGAGAGCTTTACACCCTGATCCACAGGCAGCAGGCACAGAGAGCAAGAAGGACACCAACCCTAACCCTGGTGTGGGCTTCTGAAACTTCCAAGCCCAACCTCAATGATGCACAAGGCCACACCTCCTCATCCTTCTAATCCTTCTCAAGCAGTTCACCAACTGGGGACCAGGCATTCAAACATAAGGAACCCATGGGGTCATTCTCGGTAAGACCACAACAGCAGGCTAGGTGAACCAGGTTACAATTTTGATGAAGTGTTCCAAGTGGCCAGGGAGACTGCCTTACATTTGAGCAAACACTTACTTCTAATTCAAAAAACAAATGAGCAAAGAGGTTGGGTAGCTTTCCTGTGATATATGACTACTGCATAAAGTAGCAAAATTTGACCTCTGCAGTTCTCCAAGTCAGCCAGCAACTTCCCAGGAACTTCTCCAATATTATCTTTACCAAGTCCAAGCTGTTCTCTGTGTTATGACTGCCGTTTTGGGGGGATTTTTCGTAGCTCACTATGCTATTCAAGGACAACCTTGCAAAACACCAGGTGGGAGCCTTGACTTTGTCAGACTTTGTCAGACTTTGTCAGAGGATTTGTCTAAGGTTTCATTGTGCTTATAGACTAAACAAGTGTGTGTGTTCTTCTCAACTGTAACTCAGACAACAGAAGCCCTTGGCCAAAAAATAATAATAAAAAAAACAACAAAAAACCAAAAAGGTATTAAGTGTTAAGACGTGGCCCCTCTTGTAATTCTTCATTCCAGCTATGGGATGTTAAAAGGTAAAAAGCGATGCACAGAACTTTGCTTTCTATGAATTGCTATTTCTCCTCACTCACCTTCAGATGCACTTCTTCTCTGGGCAAAACAAGAGTGAATTTTGCACAATTCACTTCGGTTGATTGTTGGCCAGTAAGGCACACGAGGTCTATTATGTCTAACTTCCCAACATACTGCAAAGATAAAGAAAAATATTGTTAAATTACTTCCTGGGTAAGACACATTTGTTCCAACGTGTAGGCAAATCATATTTTTTAAGCGTATTTGCATAATAACCTGGTTTCCCCAATACCAGAGAGTATGTAAAAATGCATTTTGGGGTGGTGTTGTGACTTTGACCCAGAAAAAATTTGCAAGACTCATACTAAATATTTGGGAATTTTGCAGTTGGTTATCATGGCTACTATTAAAATTTAATTATACTAACATACCAGTAAATGAAATGTTTTATTAACATAAAATGTATAATATAGTGAAAATTCAAATTTCATCATTTTCTAATTACATTGCAATATTTTACTGTCTGTAGTGTCCGCATTATTTACATCCTTGTTCTCTGTGGCACTAACACCATGCAACAGCACTGCTGTGCCTTTCTTCACACGCCATGCTCAGTACATTGATTGGTTGAATCAGTCATGGCAGGAGTGTTCACACTCTGGAAACTGGTAAACCACTTACAAATGAGTTTATAATGTATTGGCTTGTTGCTTGTTCCAGAGGCAGCCCTTCTTATAATATATACTCTGGGTGTGTCTAGATTAGTCTCAGTGAGTTTTGCTGTAACAAACAGTATCTGATACACCAGTTACAGAAAAGGAGTCATATCTTCTGTTTTTAACTGTAGGTTGAAAACAGCTTTAAAGGTCAGCTGTTCAACCCAGCTGTTTGAATCTTCTCTCCCTGCTTCAAGCCTAAGGCTGAACATCTGTAATAACAACACTGAAGTCACACTGCTGAAGCAGCCCTACTAAGTGTTCCATGCTTTGAGACAAAGTTTTTCTCTAGCTACTTCCCATCCACTTGTCCTGAATTATTTTCCCTGGAAGAACACTAAACACATTCAATGACATTTCCACATGACATCCTCTAAGCCTTTTAGATATGTAAAGACCTATAAATTGTTCCCTTTTGTAGATCACACAAATAGAAAAGTTCTCAGCTGGTCTATTCTGTTGTTTCTTCTGAATCTGTCACCCAGAAAACTTCCCCCAAGTGTTTTTCATCCTCCTTTAACAACATTGGTAGGTGGACAGCTGTAGAGCCTTGTTGTTGTGACCTATTTGTGGTACTGTGCCTAAAACAAGGGCTCATAGGCCATACCTGGGTTACATCCCCTTTTACTAGCGATATCATATTGTACAATTTCTTTCATGTATATGTATAAAAGTGTTTTCAGAGGAAAATGATATTTCAGTTCTTTACTAACACGAATTATGCAGCCAGTTCCCCACATTTAGCACCTTCAGGAAAATTACAAGGGTTAGCACATCTAGAATATGATGACAAAAGCTTGTCCTTGGAAAACCACCTTGGCGATGACGGTATCAACCCTTCGAGGTAAGTATGATCATCTACTGTGTCTTAATCCTTAAACTTGACCCTTTTTATTTATAAAAAGGGGATTACATAGTTGTTAATACCACTAAGTGAGAATAAGACCATTACCACAATTTCTTAAACAAATCTGAAGCAAGCTTTATTAGATACCGGCCAGGTCCATACCCAGATTCCAATGTATGATACAGAATTACATCAGCCAGAGGCTTATAAAGGCGAAACTCACAAGGCTACATACTTCCTGCCTTTGCTCAATCGTCCTAGCATACCTTCTACATCCCAGCACACATCCTAACACACCTTCTGCCTAGGTGTGCTCGAGCACATCCCGTGCAGTTGAGGCAACCAAGCTGGGTAATAGAAATCAAACATATGACTTATTTTTCATGAACAACAGCCCTCAGCATTCCAGGAAGTTATTTGTCCTTGGGTAAGTGGGGCTTACAAGTTAGAGGTATTTTGTCCTTAAACTCTCTTAAGCACAGGAGTTTAAACTTAAAACATAACAGGATGTCTGATGGCTCAGAGCCTCCCAAGGGTGGGAGGAGATAGTATGAGCTGAGCTGGGGCTTTTTAATGTCATGACTGAGGGACCTCTGCACAGACCTGCCATTTCTAACTACAACATAATCTAGGAATTAGCCATCCTAGAGCGCCAAGTGGTGTGCAGTCTTGCAATCTCAGCACTCAGGAGACGGAGGCAGAAAGATGGTTCAGTGCCCTATGTAGCTGATCCTTCAATCAAATGTCATGCTTCCCTTAAGAATGAGCTCTCCCACTCTTTCCTCTCGTGCCCCATGTGGTAATATGGCATTATTTTTAGCCTGACAGCTAAGTGTGAGACTTCTCTATATTCTGCCCACTGCTTTGCATATTTATAATGACGTCACTAAACATTCTTTAAATTGCCCAATTTCAGATTTCATCTGTTTTCTACCGTGCCCCTTTTTATGCAATGAGTCACAGAGAGGTTAGGTAAAATTATCTCAAGATACTAATTACCCAGTTACCAATGGCAGGGCTAACACTGAAAAACCTAGGCAATCTTTCTGAGCATACCAGGCTCCCAATCACCAAGTTATATTACCCCTTGAAGTGTTCTAAGTGAAGGTGGTTACTGTGAATCACACAAGATTTTGGCCAGGGACTTTGCTTTCTTGACATCACTGAAAAGTTGCTGATTATATACATATATATATACATATATATATACATATATATATGCTTACTCATTAAAGGGTTAATTAAATAAGCACGTTATCCTCCTTCTCCTCAGAGGATAAGAAACTTTAGCTCTTAGAAGTCTAAGAGGGTAAGTGGGTAAGTTTTTGTCTGGGAAAATTAAATTGTGGCATTGTATGTTCCAATGCTATGGGAATCACCTCATTCCTTTCAGATTACACAGTTGCATTCCATAATTACAAGAAATGGAAGCTATCATTTTGCATTGAGCAGTTTATAGCAAGGTATCTAAGATTTCTACTTTTAAACTAACTCTTTATTATCTAGGCCAGGAAGAAAAGAACAAAGAGTTAAAAATGTGAACTAATATCCTCTGAGTTGTTCAGGGAATTGATAAGCCCCTCAGATGTACATGTTTGGATAATGAATTATATGCCAAGGGTCTATTGGAAGGCTGAAGTAGGCAACCATGTCAGGCTCTACTTACAGTTGTACTTTTTTTGTCAGTGTAAAAGAACAGTGTGGTTCCTCTCAGCTCCGTCCAATAGTGTTTGTACTCCTGGGGAAAAAAAATCATGGACACCATTTCACAAGGTCATACTCAACTTGTCTGCCTTCTGTCTTATCTTTTGTAATTGTATGACATAAAGTTATTCTCTATCTTTCACATTTTGCCTCAAAATTATCTATTTTATTTGTGCATGTGTGTGCTCCTTATGTAACCAAGGATCACTGGGAACTGGAGTTACAAGAGGTTGTGAGCTGCCTGCTGTGGGTGCTGAGAAGTGCTCTTAACCACTGAGCTACACACACACACACACACACACACACACACATCCTTTCTTTCTTTCTTTCTTTCTTTCTTTCTTTCTTTCTTTCTTTCTTTCTTTCTTTCTTCCCTTTCTTTCCTTCCTCCCTCCCTCCCTCCCTCCCTCCCTCCCTCCCTTCCTTCCTTCCTTCTTTCTTTCCTTCTTTCTTTTATTGTTTTCTCTCTCTTTTTTTTAATTTGGAGACAATATCTTAATAAATAGCTCTGGTTGGTCTAGAAACTTGCTGTGTAGACCATGCTGGTCTTGAACTCACAGAGATCTACCTGTCTCTGCTTCCCAAGTGCTGGAATTAATGGTTCATACCACTGCACCTGGCTATTCATTAAATTTTCCCATAATTTTTTAAATTGCCATACATGTAATCATTATATGACATTCTTAAATGAAGTTCCCCCACATTTTAAGGGCTTTACTTCACAGTCAATTAGAAAAATTGATATATTTATTTTATATGTATGAGTATTTTTCCCGCATGTATTTTTATCAGCAACACATGTGTGTCTGGCGTCTTTGAAAACCAGAAGAGAGCATCCCTTGGAACTGGCATTAAAGACAGTTGTGAGACACCATAGAGGTGCTGGGATTCGAACTAGGTCCTCTGGCAAAGCAGCCAGTACTCTTAACCACTGAGCCATGTCTTTAGCCCTACAGTTAATTCTTGAGTAAATATTTTTCAAACTTATTTTAGTATAATGTTTGACTTGTTCTTAACTAGACCGTTTCTGGAATTCTCGTTAACTTAAAACTATTTATTCAACTTTAGTGGAAGCTTGCATGAGTGACAGGGCTATATCAGAGATTATATAGGGCCTGGATATAGCTGCTCTCTACTGGAGATGAAAGGACTGAGCAAATATATAAAGTTAACATACTTAGCAGAGGATCCGATGCTTAGACCGGGTTCATTAAACAGTATTTATTACTGACATAGACTAAGGGAATAGATAAACTTATGATAAAAAATAATTTAATAGTTGAAGTTTAAAGAACATATTTCATTCATTAAGTAAATGTTTAATTATTAATAGATTTACATTTCCATGAGTTTTTTTTTTTTTTTTTACAAATTATGTTCTAAATTTAAAAAATTTTAAATAACCTAGTCAGACAGACTCCCATATCACTTGGCTCAAGCTTCATTTATTATTATTTTTTTGAGACAGGGTCTTACTATGTAGCTCTGACTCTTCTAGAACTCACCATGTAAAGCAGGCTTCAGGCTAGCCTTGAATTCACAGAGGTCCACTTGCCTGTGTGTCCTGTCTGCTGGGATTAAAGGTGTGTAGCATCACATCCTGCCCAGGCTTCACTCACACACTTTATGAACATTAACAGAAATGGATGGAGGAGATAGACAGTGATTAAGAATGCTTTCTGGCTGGGGGGATGGTGACAGCCAAGGTGGTGGTACACACCTTTAATCTCAGCACAAGGGAGGCAGAGGCAGGAGGATTTCTGAGTTCGAGGCCAGCCTGGTCTACAGAGTGAGTTCCAGGACAGCCAGAACTACACAGAGAAACCCTGTCTCGAAAAGCAAAACAAAACAAAACAAAACAAAACAACAACAACAAAAAGAAGCAAACCAGCTTACTGCTCTTCCAGAAGACATGACCTAGTTCCCAACATCCATGTTGGACATACCCACACACAAAAACCCCACAAATATACATAATTAGAAGTAAATCTCAAGAACAAAACACTTACATTTTCTAAAAGAGAGTGAAGCCCAATGTGTCAGCACACTTGTGTCGTTTTTTAGTATGTGTGTGTGTATGTGTGTGTGTGCACGCGAGCACGTGAGTGTGCATGTGTGAATTTTCTCGTTTCCTTCTCTTTCTTACTGACCCCAAGATGTTAAAAGAGATCATAGTTTTTCCACTGCCCACAGGGAGTGCCAGCCCCAGTAAATTAAGCTTTATTCCCTCAGAGAAAAGTTTGCTGAGTAACTTCTCTAATTGCTGGCTGCATTAGGGAGCAGCCCCTGTAGGTATCTGGGTCCACCTCAGTCAGCAGCTCTGAGCACTGACTGCCAATGGCAGCCTGCCTCAGTTTACCCCCATATGGATGCCAATGCTGGCCATTGGCGTTCTGGATCTAAAAGATATGTATATTCAATTATTTATATAGAATATTAGGACAGAGATACATATGTTCATATTCTCATAGTAGATAGCTATCTATGTTCAAAATGTTTTCCTGAAGAGGGATGCTACTTTACAATGTGGAGTTTGTGTTTCAGGACATGAGAGGTAACTACAAAAGGCTTCATAAATGTGAGGGCCATCAGAGAAGTGATACTTTGTTACATTACGATGATCACGAGGGCTAAGAGGACGTATTGTACTGTTTAACAGCGTAAGCCGTACACGTCACAGCTGGAAAGAACAACCCTCTATTGCCCAAACCTTCTTGTATTTAAAGTTTCAGGAAAGTTTGCTTTAAAAAAAAAAACTCCAATTTATAAAAACTGTGATGCATTTTGTATTCGATTGTGGTTTAATTGTTGAATACATCTTCTTACTGAACCTAAATTTCTAATGCTGCTGTTCGAGGAAAACGTCTCATATCTTTCCCTCGAAAGATACTTTTCATAGATTATTGGCCTGAATTATTCCTTCTAGAAGTGCAGAAAAATCAGCATATGTTGATGCATTTCCCTGGCTGTGGAGTACTGTAATTTCTTTTTAAATGATCTGGAAAAACAAAACCAGAAAACCTCGTAAGAAGAGCCTCTTTACTGAGCATGGTACCCTTAGACCACGTTTTCTCTAGTTCAGTCTTCTGAATCCTTTTGAACAGGGGCTCAGCATTCTGCATAGCCTCCTGTTGTCTGTTCTCTCATAGCACCACAGATGACTTGGTGATAGCTCTCTCAGCTCACCTTGCTCTAAATGCACCTGGAATTTGCTGCCGGTTGTGCAGAAATCCCACTGATTTCCCTTAGAGCTTTTCTTATTGCTTCTGTATGTAAGTCTTTGAACCCTATGGCGTTCCTTCAAGCAATTTTACTTGTAGACCTCTAGCTGACTCTTGGACGTTAGCAAATATCTACGAAAACCAGACGAAAATGAACCTAAAGCGTGAATGAAGCCTGCTTTTTTTTGTAGTCATGATTGTCATCTTTCAAATCAAACCACCATGTACGTTGACATTGTCATCCTCTGGTTCCTCTTTTGCTTGACCCACGAGAGATAGAAACATGGTAATAAATTCAAATGAGTAAATAAATTGGTTTTCTCATATACATATGTTTCACAATTATTTACATTTTCTTGCTCTGGCTGAACTCAGGGCCTGATACCTCTTAGAAAAGTGCTCTACCATTTTAGCTATATTCCTAATCAACAGAATGAACTATACACCCATCATAAGAAATTTCTTATGATGGGTGTATAGTTCATTTTGTTTAGAGGTCAGGTGGGGTGGGGGTTGGGGTGGGGACAGCCTTTGTGGAGACAGGGGGGTGGGTTGGAGGTATGGGATGTAGAACAGTTGGAGGGTGGATGGGGCGAGGGAATAAGATCTGGAGTGTAAAAACAAATTAAAACTAAAAGAAAGAAAACTCAAAAGACCAAAAAACCCACACCAGTCTTATTCACTATTAAACAAGGATTTGAGAAATAGGACAAAACTTATTTCACATTGTCTTGATGTTTGATAAAATTATCTAGTGCTTAAAAAAAAAGCATGCTTTCTAAGCAAAACCAGAGGAGGAGTTAGATTTAAAAAAAAAGTCATAACCCCCACTAAACTAAACCTCTTTTCGTGTTTGTTGTGTGCAATAAATGTTGCATAAAAAATAACTTGATTCAGCACTGCACTTATTTATCCAGACATAATGACGAGTACAGAATAAATGATAATATATTATGCTGCAGGCGAGTGGCATCCTTTGGCTCCTTTCTTTTTTAAACAGCTGAATAAACTGAGTTCAGAGGAGATGGAGGAATTTTCCTAAGGTCACAAGCTGTATGTAGAAGAAATATCAAGTGAAGACATGGTTTACTAATATTCTAAAATTGTGGTAAGCATGCCAGGACATGGCTTCTTTAAACCGATGAAGGATCTTGGTAACAGACACAGTTACTATAAACACTTTGGGAAGACAATCAAGGAAAGACCAAAATTTAAATTACCAATTAGAAATTTACTTTTAGCTGTTGCACACTTCCGGTGAATAAAACCATGTAGTTGACCTGTGTAGAATTAACAAAACAACAACAACAACAACATTCGAATATAGCTGCACATTTACTATTTTTAAATTTGCAAATTTAACAGGCATAGCAAGAATCACAGCTTGACTTTCAAATGGCAAATGACCTTACTATGTAATAGAAAATATGGATATCCTATTAGCTTATTTTCATATTCATAATTTCTCCATGAGTGTTAGTGACTCCTCTGGACTTGCCTAATCATCTTCATTGAACACTCATTGCTACTTCTGAAAACACTTAAAACCTTGCTAACTTCAGTCAATATGAAAATGCCATAAAATTTTACCTACACCAGTGGCTTCTTCACTTTTTTAGTAACATAATTTCATGTTTATTTCCCTCATTAATTTTCTGTTGTCCACAATTACAACTTTAAAAGCAAATACATTTTTATAACTGTGGTTTAAGGTTTTACATTAAAAAAAATACGTGAAGTACTTTGTGAGTTTTCTTAGAGCAGATGTTCTTCTGCAAAAATCTTAATGTGTTCACTATGTACAATAACACCTTAAATATTCTCTTTTAAAAATCAGCATTGTGAACCGTGTTTTCAGAATGTGTAATGAAACAATATTAAATCAATATCGGATTTTCACAATTTTATGAAAGTTTGCCATTTCTTACAATGTGATCATTACAAGCATCAATGTAACTAGAGTAGTAGGTTGTTATTTATCATTAAATCACCTCAACTTCATGCAACTTCTCACCACTGAAGCATAGCGGTAAACTGTGGTGAACATATAGAACACTCGTTTTTTAACACTAAAATCTTCCATGATGCTTAAAAGAATCTTTTGGAAATTGCATTGGATTTTTAGATTATGGCTAAGTATTAGAAACCTTATAATACACATATATGTGTGTGTGTGTGTGCATTGATTCAAAACTACGGTCATTCTTCTAACTTAGGGAAGAGAGGATAACCCAAACAAGAAACTAGGAGGCGGCACCGCATCATCTTGTCATGAGATGAGTTTTATGTTAAGTGCAAATGCTCAGGATTACGATTATCATTTACACACTTACCTGGTAGTCAGACAGTTTGACTAATAAAAATCCTTCAAAGTACAGGGGTAGAGCAGTGATCTTTAGTCTTTCCTGGAAGATCCTACGAGGGGCAGGTTTCGGGGGCTTCTTAGCCATCATAGCCTTTGCTCTGGCGTCTGGCTTGCTTTCAGTTCTATCCAGCCTCAAACAAAATGAAATCTCCGTAGTGTTGAAAGGCAACTGTTCGAAGAGGAAGTCTCAACTTGCTTTTTAACCACCAGCCCTTCCACCAACAGGACACACACACACACACACACACACACACACACACACACACACACACACACACACACACACACACACTTTCTCCCCTTTAGTTTTTGTGAAGTCAGAAAGATCAGGCACAGACCAACTTTTAAAAGGCGGCCTCCGTGTAAACTTCATGTGCTTAGGTTTATGATAACAAAATAAACAGCAGATTATCATCTCCTAAGGATGAAAGGAACAGGTGCAGGCATGGTGAGAGACTTTAGGAGCGACACCAAAGACACACTTGGCTTTTCCAGCTTGCATCTTTGTTTATTGCTTTCTGTCTTTATTTCTAAGAGACTTGACTTGAACTGTATCCATTAAGAAATGCTCCATTGAGTATTTTTTTATTGATCCTATTGGCTATATATCCAATAGTATTCTTGTTTTTTTTTTTTCTTTGAAAACACCGTCTCATTTTGTAGCCATGGCTAGCCTGAAATTGTACTGTGTAGACCAGGCTGGTCTCAGACTTGCTTCTGCCTCCAAAGTACTGGGCTTAAAGATTTATGTCATTGTACCTAGCTGTGGCCAGAGAGCTTTAGAAAGAGAAAGATGACTTACAGAAAAATACAGAAAAAATATTTTTGATGTTTGACATTTACTCTCTCTCTCTCTCTCTCTCTCTCTCTCTCTCTCTCTCTGTGTGTGTGTGTGTGTGTAGGGGTGTGCACGTGTGTGTGAGCTAATATGTTAATACGCAAATAGGGTCAAGTGTGCACATGCCACAATGCATGTGTGCAGGTTAAAGGACAATTTGTGGCAATCAGTTCTCTAGTATTATGTGGGGGGGTCAGGTATTGAGCTTGGCAGCATGTCCCTTAATCTCCTGAGCCTAGACAGGAATATTTATATTAGTTAAACATCTGCTTAATTGTGTCTTTTTTTTTTTTTTTACCATTTTAAAAAGTAAGCAATTAAAAAATAAATAAATAAAATTAAACGTAGTTCATCAAACCATGTAGGTTCTTTTGGTCTGTTGATTTGTAAATAAGATTTATCCTTAATATACCAAGAGTCAATTAATTTTTCTTTAACCATCTCTCCCAAACCGTATACATTTCAAGAATCAGTCTTAAACAGTATCAGTCAGACCTGTTGGTATTTCCAACATCCTTGTACCCCCACCCTGTTACAGTGGGAATCCTGTTAGAGAGTTCAAATGGATTGGCCAGTCCCTGTTATTTTTCTTCCTCCCTCACGAAAAATGCAAACTGATTGAAACATTTCCATCTTGAAAACAGTCTAATAGGTCCTCACTGATTTTGAGGTTCCTTCTTTCATCTTTTATTGAACACTTCATTGCTCTGGCCTAGCAACCAAGCCCCGTCACCAACAAGTACCTTCTGCTCCAGTCCTTACACTTTCTCCTAGGTGTCTCAAAGCTCTTGGTCTTTCTTCCTCTACCTCCCCACTGTGCGCTGCCTTGCCCTTCCTTCTGTTATCTGTTTGGTGAATTCTTAGTCATCCTTCAAGAGCCTGGTGAAATCTTTCTGTTGGTGGGAAGAACTATTTTATTGTCTCCTTATTAGTACTGATGAATCCAGAAAGTACGAATAGAAACGTCCAGCCTTCATCTGGTACTTTCTAATTTCTGGCCCTTAGTATTTATTTATTTCTCATCACATGCATCACAATGCAGCTCAACAGATTTAAAAGACATTTGAATTGAATATAATTGTGTTGCCAGGCATGGTGATGCATGCCATTACACCCAGCATTCGGGATTCAGAGGAAGACAAATTTCTGAGTTGGGACCAGTCTGGTCTACAAATGTATTCCTGGACAGCCAGAGATTTTTGTCTCAAAAAAACATATAATAAGTAAATAAATAAATAAATAAATAAACAAAATGTAAAAATATAATATAAAATATATAAATATATGTGTGTGGTGTGCATGCATGCACGTGTGTTTACAACACATAACTGGAAAAAAACAGCTTTAATTTTAGCCACAAGTTGGAATACATGAATGAATTACAAGTCACACAGTCTCAGTTCCAGTCAGTTTTTATTGACTCTGGTAGGATAAAAATATTTTCAGTAGAGAAAATGAAAAGTGTTGTAATAGAATCCCAGGGATTCCTAGGTACTCAGTGTAGGCTTCTTCCCTCGCCCTTTACTGTGTAATTATAAATACAATGAGCCTTTATTAATCAGAACACACTTTTCTGAAGGATTTGGGTTAGAAAAAAAAAGGAAGAATCACTGTTTTAGAATTTAATTTGGTAGCCTTAGCATTTTCAGTATTGGATGAAGAATTAACTCTTAGCTGTAAGAGCTCTTCTTAGTTATATGTTCCTACTATTTTTATAATGCCATTTGTAATTATATATATATATATATATATAGTTTGGGAGATTATGGATCTCCCTTCTCTGATTTTTAAGACAAGACTCTCATTATGCAACCCTGGAACTCAACTTTGTAAGCCAGGGTGGCCTTGAACTTGAGATCAAAGGTGTACACCACCACGCCCAGCTGAGGTTGTGATTAACTAAGTGGGGAAGATTCCCTCTGAGAGTTGTAACACATCACGGACACGGATGGAATAAAGGGGGGGGGACTGCCCCCTGGCTTCTGTGGCATGTGTGTCTGCTGCCATATCCTCTGTCACAAGGAACTGACACTTCTGACACCATGAGCAAAACAAAACCCTCCCCCTTTAAGTCGTTTCCTCAGGTGTTTGGTCACATTGCTGAAAAGTCTGACCCAGAGGCCAGATAGATACAGAACACCAGTTCCCAAATCAGGTCAATTGCAAGCTCTAGTTAGCTTTAACAGAAACTAGTGTTATGCCCAGGTCTCCCGACTTCCAAGAGATCTCAAAGAACTGCCATAACTGCTGTAGAGTTACATAAGAGCCCTTTATTTCAAAACCAGATTTGGACTGCAAGTTGCACAAAGTGAAGTTGTGGCCCCGAGTCTAGGAGTGTAGGGAATATAAACAAGCGGGTTACATAGGAGGAGGGAAGAGGCGGATAAGGGAAGCTATAATTTTTTTACAAACCGGTAGCATCTGCCTTGGAACTCTTAATTGGCATGATTTCTCTCTAAGGATGTATGGTTTTTGCTTTTCCCAAGGCCATAAGCCACCTTTTGTTGGGGAGTGGTTGGTCATCCATCAGAGAGGGTGCCAGCTTCAGGTGGCATGGAGACTGCTGTGTTTATCTGTTTTCAAACTGATATCGTGATTCCCAGGATGTGGGTGCTATTATAGTGAGAATTTGTGGCCTTTGGCCGGCTTTTTGGGAGGGTCAGGTGGCGGGAAGGGGGGCTTCTATGTGTGTGGGGCTGAGGAGAAAGGGGGAAGTGTTGCAGCGAGCACCAGCCTGCTAGGCTTCTGAGGAGGTGCCCAAGCCAGCGCTGGCCTTTTCCCTTGGCTCCTTCACTAGGAATCCAGAATAATAATAGTTACTTTGGGGATAGAGTAATAGTTATATTGTGTTAGTCACATTTTTAGAAAATATATTTTAACCACTACAAACTCAATAGACACGAGATTTAAGTCTTTATTTTTCAGATCATTTAGTTGTTGCTGCTGGAGGAAGGAATTTATGGATGCTTCATAGTCATTTCCGCTGTTCTCAGTGTGCTGCGTGGTGCTGGTGGTCAAAAAAAAACAAAAAACAAAACCAAACACCCCCCCCCCCAAAAAAAAAAAACCCAACACAAAACCAAAAAAAAAAAAAAAAAAAAAAAAAAACCAACCAAACCAAATCAAACCAAAACAACAACAGCAAAAACAACAGCAGCAACAAAAAAACCTCCGCATTTTTCCAGTATCTTTCCAAGTAGGATTGAGAAGAATCTGTATGATTGGCAAGGCAATCATTAATTACTTACTTAATTAAGTAAGAATCATTCTTACTGCTGCCTTTGGTTTTTCCTACCAAAGTAAAGGGAGAGATAATTCATAAGTGCCTGGCTTTTCCATGGTGATGGATGGGAAGGTACAGTGTCCGCTCACTATTTTCATGGACGTTGACAGCTTAGCCAGGGGACATCAGTTGTGCTGGTGTGTATCATTTTAGGTGTGAGGTAACCTGAGCTCTGAAGCAGTGGGCAGTCTTGGTGTTGTCCAGTACTCACTGAGGCTGCCGTGAGGTGGCAGTTTTGTAACTGTGTTGACTTCCTGATTGCATTTCCTTTATGTTCTTAGAGACCAACATTATTATCAGGTTCCCAATTTTTCAATTTGCCCCATGACTACTTTAATGTGGCTTTAGTTCCACAGTTTCTTTGATCCTGGTTCCCCCAAACCTGCCCCCAGGCCCACTGTTTTATCATTCCTTCCAAGATTGTCTAAACTGTTAAATGCCGGATGGTGCATGGGTTTTAATCCAAACTACTGGTTACAGATCCTCAGTCTTTTAAATTGATCCTAGAACAATGCAGTCCCTCATTGGCTATAGAATTATTGAAATTTTATTCTAACATCAGAAGTGTCCCATAATGAGATTCCATTTTGCTCTTCTCAACATATTTTTTTTCAATATAATAAATTTTCCCCTATTCCAGCTTTGGGGTCATTTCTGCCCCCATAACTTTGCTGGCAGTTTTTCTTTGTATTTTCTGTCTTTTACACATTCTCTTATTTTTATGTACTACCTATATGATAAAAATTTGGCATTTTATTATTTACAGTTTTCTAGAGTCATTTTGAATGAACAAATATTCACAGATAATCCAGATTTCAGACACAGTGCGCCATTTTCCCTGCAACACCATCAGGAAGGTCTGGAAGTCATTTGTGTGCAAGGCAATTATAACCACACACACACAGTGATTGTTACCTTCACAGGATTCGATATTAAGCTCTTTGAACTGCCATTGCTATAAGCTAGGCAGGTAAAATACTCCTGCAGGTTGGTTTTGATGATATGCAGTTGGGGGGGGGGGCTGTTTCAGGTCCCAGCACACTTTCCCCTTTATGCCTTTGTGATCTGTAAACTTGATGCGGGTCTTTAGAAACCAGATGCGTTTGGCTGGCTCTCCTCGCTCATTCTCTCTCATCAGCATTTTGATGGCAAAAGGCCACTGGCTATTCTGTTCAATCATCCTCAGTAATTCTTCTGATGCCACCTTTCTGAAAGTTTCACTTGTATTCCAAGAGCTTCATACTCTGCGGGGCTGGGGTGGAGGCAGATTATTTTCAACTGGATACAGGTCTTTAGGTTGGGCTGCATCAGCGTAAGATGGAGGAAGGTGGAGGGAGTCAACTTGCATTCTGGATGGCATCACCTACCAGAGAGTTTACACCCTCTGTGTTAGGGCTGATCTCAGTGTCTTGAGCAGCTGGAACACTCAAACCCTCACTGCCAACTTTTTTCTTCTGGAGTTCACAGATTGCTTATGCTTGTTGGTTCCAAAGGCATCAAAGCCCAAATCCCTTTTTACTCCGAACGTTTTGATGTAACTCTCTGGAGTCGATTCACTCTCAACTGCTTCTTCAGCAAACAGTGTCTGCATGTTGCGCAATTCAGCATCGTATCCCTTACATTTTGGTCACAGGTCTTGTTCAAAATTCCCACAAAGTGCAGTGTTGCAATTGAGGACAACAGTCTCAAAATTATTTTTAACTCAGGAGATAGCATCTGTTTCAGCTGCCAGGATCAGCTGACCCCTCTTTGAGATTTGTCTAGTCGTAGCTGTTGTACAATTTACAGGTTGTCTGGATTCTGCATTGGAGAATAGGATTAATAAGTAATGGTTTGCAGCGCCTCTGCTGCTCTCTGGCGGATCTGACGGGAAGCGTCACCACAATCACATTTAGCTCATATGAAAGCCCTCATTCTAAAATAATTTACCATAAAAAAGATTTATTTACTTAATCCAGACCTTATTTATTTATTTATTTATTTATGGCAGTCTCTCTCCTTAGGAAATAGATCAGCTACAGGCTGCGACCACGTGACCCTAGGTGACTTGTCTGGTCACCTAGAGTCACATGGACAGGACAAAATACACATCGGTGTATTTTTCTTGTTTTTCAGTCGAGGCCATAACCTTAATTTTCCCGTAAGACAGAAGCAGCTACATTCTCTTGAAAAAAAAAAAAAAAAAACTATGTTCGTTCCACTGATACGCATATATACTTTACGCCAATCATCTTGTTTGCAATGATGCTTCAGAAATAATTTCTAAATGCTTGAAAAAAAGATCGAAGACATTATTATTTTCAGAGATAATGTGTAGATGGGCAGGTTGCATCTGATGAATCTGCGTAGTGTAATCTGCTCAAAACGCCTGCAATTTCTACCTCTAATCCTTTTTAGTATAACGTATTAGTCCGTAATATAACTGTTGGGGCGTATTATACATTTATCTCCAGGAGCACAGGTGGTGCTCAATACCTGCTTTCTAAATACAGGCAGCCGTAGACGCAGCAAGTTGGCTGAAGAAAGCAGGAGCGCTCACCAGAGCCAAGGCGAGTCGACCAGCGAGAGGCCCGGCGACCAGCGAACCAATGGAGGACGGGCGAGGGGACTTGCGACGGATGAGAGGCGGGGCGTCGGGCAGGAGGCGTGGCTACGGGCGAGAGGCGGGGCGATGGGTGGGAGGGTGGTACCACAGCAGAAAGGCAATGAGCGCGGCGGGAGGCGGGGCGAACTGAGAAAGGCAGGTTGATAGGTGAGTAACAGGCGAGTAGGCGGGACCAAGGGCGGGACTGTTTAAAAAAAAAAAAAAAACCACGCAGTAACGGCCGGTGTTGTAGTGGCTGAGCTGGGCTTGTGCGCATGCGTGGCTCGTTTGAATTTTTTTTTTTTCCCTCTAGGTCGGTCCCTGCTGTTTATTTAGGGCTGAGTCTAAAGTGCGGGTTGGCGGGTCTTGGGAAGCCTTGGTCCGCAGTCTGACACTAGCTGGGCGACTTTTAACCCTCCGGGAACCCTGGCCTGCTTGGATTTCCCTCTCAGGCCTCCGTCGGGCCTAGTGTGCCGGAACCATGGCCTCGTTCCATCTGGTAAGTGCGGGTCTGGGTCGGGCCCGCGCGATGGGTCGGTCGCCCTGTGCTCGAGCGGTCGGGACGCGGGGCAGGTGCTGTGTCCCGCTTGTCGGGGCGGGGCGGGGGCTGCGTGCGGCTTTGAGGGGTGCGGAGGGGTGGGATGGTGCGGGTGCCTAGTCCTGCCCGTCAGGGTGCGGTGGGCCTCGGCTGGGGTGGATTGAAAGCTGCACAGGTAAACAAATCAGGTGTGATTGTGTACCGGTAGCGGACGTAACTGGACTGTTACTATTTCACGTCGTAATCTCATCCGTGCCCGCTTTTTCCTTTGATGGCATTGTTCCAGTTTCAGTCTTTTCCCGTTTTCTTCAGTCTTCCAAATACTCATGAATATTGTACAGATCAGCTTTGATGGTCTGGAAAACCTCGAGTATTAATTTCTCCATCAAAACAAAGCCAAATCCTCTGTTCTTTATGTGTCGAAATACTATTTTATGTCAAGATTCTAATATTTATGGAACACCTGTTAATGATAAAGCTTTATACACAAGGCAACCATATTTTAAAAGGTGTTTAACTTTGAATGTTTAACGTGGATCATAACTTGCCACTTTATTTATGTTTCTTGACACACTTGATATTCATTCCAAGTTTTGTATGATTACTATGCCTTATTTCCGCCCTAAAGAAAATCTTCATTGATGGCTTCTATTATGTAGTGTTGTGTGTGTGTGTATGTTCTTGAACATGTATGAAAAGACAGTGTAGTGTGTATTCTGCAAAATCATGTATTTACATTGCACGTGATCAGAGAAAAGAAACATTAAAACCATAAAGAACAAAACTTAACAAATACCCACTGTACGTTATCATATACCAGTTAAAACCCTGCAGCTGTTTAGAGCTTTGTGCTTCTGACATCTGTGTGTTGTCTATTTAAAAGTTAAATGCAGGGATGAGCTGGAGACTGTTCTCAGATATTTTTATATACAAGGATTTTCAAGGTAATTTTTTACCTTAGACATATTTTGTCATATCCAAAGGGACTTTTGTTTTTGCCAGAGTAGGCTTGGAGTTGGGATGGGGAGGATGGGGAGGATGGGGAGGATGGAGAGGATGGGAGGATGGGGAGGATGGAGAGATGGGGAGGATGGGGAGGATGGAGAGGATGGGGAGGATGGAGAGGATGGGGAGGATGAGGAGGATGGGGAGGATGGGAAGATGAGGAGTGCTCCAGGGCACTTAGTGGGTATGTATAGGCCAAAACTGTTACACAGTTTTTTTTTTTTTTTTTTGTTTTTTTTTGTTTTGTTTTGTTTTGTTTTGAGAAGTATAGTATCATAGTGGAAGAAACTTAAGTTGACATCCATTGAATGGTAAATTGAAGTTGGCAGTTTGCCCTTTCAAGTAAATATTTTTTAAATTTGAAGTCAAAGTTAAGGAGCCGTATTTGTCTTGGTGACCACCTGCTTTTAAGTGTGCCTAAGTCACTGACATTCTAGTAGGTTCTCAGTATTCATGAGCAGGGGACCTATTTTCCCCTAAAAGTTTTCCTGCTTAGCAGAGGAAGAGGGAGCATTGTACACGGGCTTATCTTTCAAAAATGTTGCAGTGTGCAGATTTGTGATCCTTCAATTTTACTGAAATTAGAAGTTTTATAAATTAGGGTCTGGAAGCTTGTGTGATTTCACAATCTTAGGATTGGGTTTTATTTAAACTGCTTCACATTGATGAATATCAGAAAGAGACCTGAGTATTTGCTTTAAATGTTTCCACCAAATAAATAATAGTGGGACTATTGTAAAGATATTACTGCTATGAGTCTGTCATATAGTGCTGTAGAGTGTTTTTCTGAATTTGTGTCCTAAATTTAATCTTGACACTAAAAGAAAATTCTCAATAAAGCCAAATTGTTAGGTATCTCTTTTCTTTAGTTTGGTCCCTATAAAGTAGATTCCATCTTTTGCTCTTTAAATATTTTATAAAGATATGGGCCTTTAAGAATTTTTATTTAATTTTTTGTCTTATTTATCTGGCATTGTTGTTGTTGTTATTGTTTGGTTTTGGGACAGTGTCTCTTGTAACCCAGGATGGCTTTGAACAAGAACTCACTGTGCAGGCAAGGATGACTTTGAACTTCTTCATCCACCTTCCACACAGTGGGGTTATGGGTCTAGTAGATCACCATGTCCAGCTTTTGGCACACAACCTCTGCCTAGTGTTTTTGAGACCGGGTCTCATGTTTCCCAGGCTGGCCTTAAATTCTCCTGTCCATTCTTTGTAAATGCTGGGATTAAAAGTTTACTACCACCTCATGTTTATGGGTTCTGGGATCTGACTCAGATATTCTAGAATGCTAGGAAAAGACTCTACCAGCTGATGAACTCTGTCCCTGGCACCACTTTTGTGTGCTACTATGGCACATAGTTTAGTAGAGAAACACTGGAAAGAAGAGAAATTATCTTAAGACAAAATCTTTACCCTGTTTCTTTATGTTTTTTTTTTTAATTGATTAATTTATTTATTCACTTTACATCCTGGTTGTAGGCCCTTCAGAGAAGGGGAAGACCTCACCACTTGGGTATCATCCCTCGATTGGATGTCAAGTGGAAGCAGGACTACATCCTCTCCCACTGAGGCCAGTCCAGCTAGGGGAAGTGGATCCAGTGGCAGGCAACAGAGTCAGAGACAGCCCCAGCTCTAATTATTAGGAGACTCCCATGAAGAACAAGCTGCACACCTACAATGTGCAGGGGTCCTAGATCCACCTAGATCCAGCCCCACACTCTTGTCAGTGGATCAGTGTCAGTGAGCCCCTGTGGACCCAAGTTAGTTGACTCTACTCTTTAGGTCTTCTTGTAGTGTCCTTGACCAACACCATTTTCCCCTCCTCCTCTTTCTTTTTACACAATAGACCCTGAGCTCTGCCTGATGTTTGGCTGTGGTCTCTGCATCTGTTTCCATCTGTTGCTGGATGAAGCCTCTCAGGAGACAGTTATGCTAGGTTCCTGTTGGCAAGCATAGCAGGGCATCACTAATACTGTCAGGGTTGTCTCTCTCAAATAGGGTGGATCTCACGTCGGGCCAGTCATTGGTATACTGTTCCCTCAGTTTCTCCTCCATCGCTCCATCTTTATCTCTGCACATCTTGTAGGCAGGGCAAGTTTCAGAAGGTTTTGTGGGTGCGGTGATGTCCTTATCATTTCACTGGGGGTCCTGCCTGCCTGGCTATAGAAGGTGGCCACTTCAGTCTCCATATACACTACTGCTAGGAGTCTCAGCTAGAGTCACCCCCATAGACTCCAGGGAGTGTTGTGTCCCCCCACCCCCGACCCAAGGTCTCTAGCTAGTCCCAGACAGAGATGTCCCCTACCTATTTCTGTTCTCTTTCCCAGCCCTCTGCAGCCTCCCCTGTCTCACACCGGACCCCCATCCCTGTTCTCCTCCCCCTTTCCTCCCCCACCCACTGCCTTGCCTCCATCCACCTCTATAGTATTTTCCCTCTGAGTGAGTCACATCTCCTCCCTTGGGCACTCTTTATTACTTAGTTTCTTTGGTCTGTGGATTGTAGCATGGTTATCTTATACTTTATGGCTAATGTTCATGTATGAGTCTATACCATGCTTGTCTTTCTGGGTCTAAATTACCTCACTTAAGATGATATTTTCTAGTTCCATCCATTTGCTTGTAAATTTCATTATGTCCTTGTTTTTAATAGCTGAGTAGTATTCCGTTGTGTAGATGCACCCATTTTCTATATCCATTCTTCAGTTGAGGAACATCAAGGTTGTTGCCGGTTTCTGGATATTATGAGTAAAGCTGGTATGGGCAGAGTTGAGCAAGTGTCCTTGTGGTATGGTAGGGCATCATTTGGGTATACACTCAGGAGTTGCATATATAGCTGGGTCTTGGAGTAGAATTATTCCCAGTTTTCTGAGAAACCACCAAATTGATTTCCAGAGTGATTGTAATAGTTTTGGAATCTCACCAGCAATGGAGGAGTGTTCCTCTTTCTCCACATCCTCACCAGCATCTCTTGAGTTTTTGACCTTAGCCATTCTGATTGGTGTGAGGTGGAATCTCAGAATTGTTTTGATTTGCATTTCCCTGATGATTAATGACATTGAAAATTTCTTTAGTGCTACTTGGCCATTACAAGATTTCTCCGGCCAGGCAGTGGTGGCTCACACCTTTAATCCCAGCACTTGGGAGGCAGAGACAGGTGGATTTCTGAGTTCAAGGCCAGCCTGGTCTACAAAGTGAGTTCCCGGATGTCCAGGGCCCAGGGCTACACAGAGAAACCCTGTCTCGAAAAAAACAAAACAAAATAAAAAACAAAACAAAAAAAAAAAAAAAAAGAAAGAGATTTTTCTGTTGAGAATTCTCTGTTTAATTCTGTTCCTTATTTTTTTTTAATTGGATTATTTGGTTTGTTGGTGTCTAATTTTTCAAGTTCTTTAAATATTTTGGATATTAGCCCTCTGTCAGCTGTAGGGTTGGTGAAGATCTTTTCCCATCCTGTGGGCTGTCATTTTGTCCTATTGATGATGTCTTTAGCCATGCAGAAGCTTCTCAGTTTCATGAAGTCCTATTTTTCATAGTTGTGAGGAAGGGAGTGGGGCTGTGGATCTGTGTTTATTGGCTAGGTGGTTTTTCACCTTTTACATGGATTCTGGGAATCCAACTCAGATTGACTGGATAGTGCGCTTACCCACTGGACCATCCATCTACCTCCATGGCCCTTCATATATTTTTTTTTTTTTATTTTATTTCATCTTTTCTTTCTTTCTTTCTTTCTTTCTTTCTTTCTTTCTTTCTTTCTTTCTTTCTTTCTTTCTTTCTTTCTTTCTTTCTTTCTTTTTTTTTGTATAGATTTTCTCCCCTTCCCGGTCTACCCTCTGACTCTTCCATATCCCATACATCTCCCTCCCACTCCTAACCCCTGTCTCCACCCTACCAGAGCTCCCCACTCCCTGGGGCCTCCAGTTTCTTGAGGGTAAGATACATCTGCTCTGACTGAGTCCAGACCAGGCAGTATATGTGTATATGTTTGTCTGCTGTATATGTGTTGGGGGCCTCATATCAGCTGGTGTTTGCTGCCTGGTCGTTCATTCAGTGTCTGAGGGATCCCGGGGTCCAGGTTAGTTGAGACTGCAGGTCCTCCTTCAGGGTTACCCTCCTCCTTAGCTTCCTGCAGCTTTTCCCTAATTCAACCACAGGAGTCTGTAGCTTCTGTCCACTGGTTGGATGTAAGTATTTGCATCTGACTCTTTCAGCTGCTTGTTGCGTCTTTTGGAGGGCATTCATGATGTGCCCCTTTTTGTGAGCATACCATAGCCTCAGTAATAGTGTCAGGCCTTGAGGCATCCCCTTGAGTTGGATCCCAATTTGGGTCTGTCTCTGGACCTTCTTTTCCTCAGGCTCTTCTCCAGTTTTGTTCTTGCAGTTCTTTCAGATAGGAACAATTCTGCCTGCAAGTTTTGACTATAGGATTCTTTCTATTGACTCTCAGGGTTTAAGTCCTGTTTCTCCCTTCTACCCCCAATACCTGATCATGTTCCCCTCTTCCTCTCCCTATCCCCTTTCCCACCCAGGCCTCCCCACTCCTGTGATTGCTTTCTTCTCCCTCCCAAGTGGGACTGAGGTGTCCTCACTTGGGCTATTTGGCTTGTTGACCTTTTTGAGTTCTGTGGCTTGTATGTGGCTTGTATCCTGGGTATTCTGTACTTTTTTTTTCTAATATTCACTTATTAGTGAGTATATACCATGCATGTTCTTTTGAGTCTGAGTTACCTCACTCAAGATGATATTTTCTAGTTCCATCCAAAATTTACTTTGTATTTTTTCCTTCTCTAAGCAATTCAGTATGAATAATACTAAGTGAAACCAAACAGCGTGGGCATCCCTGTTGATGTGAATCTGTAGTGACTCAAAAGCTGGTATGTAGGAGCAGGCATGAGTAGTATTGACAGGATAGACCAGCTGACAGTGTAGTTTCCATGTGCTAGGGGACAGCTTACGCAGTCACAGGAGCTCACATATGGAAATAGAAGTAATTTGCATAGGAGACTTCTTGGTGAGGGGCGAATCCAGTTAGGGAGCAGTGAGTGTGTCTGTGAGAAGCAATCTGGTATGGCATGAGAAGAGCATCCATGCAGGACAGTTGGCCAAGCACAGTGAGCAATAGCTCACACTGGTGGCTGCTGAGCATGGTGAGTTGGAATCCTGGTGATGCCACAGGGTGTCTTTACAGGACAGTGGCTTGGAACTAGGAGAGAGACTGAGCAGAAGTAGGGTGTGGAAGATGTGTCTGGGAAAACTGCCTTAGCTGATAGGAGTCTGGGATGTGTGCTCAGTGAGGTCCATAGGGATACCGTTAGTCAGCCTGGAGGATGATCACACGTTCTTTCATACTTTGGAGGAGATGGATGAAAGAAAAGAATGGAGAAAAGAAAAGAATCCATAGATCTGTGATTTTAGATCGCAATTATAGGGAGATACAGAGAAATACAGGTGCACACACATCGCTCCCTTGTCTTAGAGGCTGGAGAATAGACTGCAGCTTTCACACACATCTCTCCCTTGTCTCAGAGGCTGGAGAACCGACTGCAGCTTTCACACACATCTCTCCCTTGTCTCAGAGGCTGGAGAATAGACTGCAGCTTTCACACACATCTCTCCCTTGTCTTAGAGGCTGGAGAACCGACTGCAGCTTTCCTTAGACAGTGAGCACATGTGACACTGAATTCATTCCTGATTTCTAACTAAAATGAAAGAAAACTGAACTTCTCTTTAGAAACTGTGGCTTTTAGGACTGATGTAGTCAACATGAAAATTAGCTTAGAGCAAATAGCATATTTTGCTATTTCTTGTATATCATTTGGTTAAATAAAAGTGGGGCTAAGTGAACAACTGATATTGATAGTGTTTCCATTTTTAAGAGTGTGCTACATCATCTCACTACAGAATCTTTAACTTGAAGGTTTCTTTTGTAGCTTTACTGTTGGATGTGTCAGAGGGCACATCACCATTTTACTCTCTTATGTTTCTTTTTTTTCCCCCTGTTTTTTTATTGGATATTATATTTACATTTCAGATTTTATCCCCTTACCCCATTCCCCCCCCCCCCCCCGTCCTCATGCTTCTATGAGGATCTGCCCCACCTACCCCCCACTCCCCCCTCCCCACTCTGAAATTCCCCCCTCACTCCGTGTTCAGCCTTCATGGGACCAAGAATCTCCTCTCCCACCTATGGCCGATGAGGCCATCCTCCCGTATATGTGCAGATGGAGTCATGGGTCCCTCCCTATGTGCTTTCAGGCTGGTGGTTTAGATCCTGGGGAGCTCTAGTTGGTTGGTATTATTGTTCTCCTCATGGGGCCACAAACCCTTTCAGCTCCTCTCTAACTTCTCCATTGGTAAACCCTTGATCAGATCAGTGGTTAGCTGTGAGCATCTGCCTCTGAATGCTTCAGACTCTGGCAGACCTCTAAGGAGACAGCTATATCAAGACAGGCTCTTGTCTTCATGCACTTCCTGACATCCACATCAGTGTCTAACTTTGGTGACTGCACATGGGATGGATACCTAGGTAGGATGGTCTCCAGATGGCCCCTCCTTCAGTTTCTGTCCCACCCACACTTTGTCTCCATATTTACTCCTTTGAGTATTTTGTTACTGCTTCTAAGTAGGACCAAGGCATCCACACTGGGTCTTCCTTCTTCATGAACTTCATGTGGTCTCTTAGTTGAATCTTGGCTATTTCAAGTTTATGGGCTAATATCAGCTTATCAGTGAGTAAATACCATGTGTGTTCTTTTGTGATTGGGTCAGCTCACTCAGGATGATAATTTCTAGTTCCATTTATTTACATAAGAATTTCTCAAATTCATTATTTTTAATAGCTGAGTAATACACCGTTGTGTAAATGTAACACATTTTTTGTATCCATTCCTCTGTTGAAGGGCATCTGGGTTCTTTCCAGCTTCTGGCTATTATAAATAAGGCTGCTATGAACATAGTGGAGCATATGTCCTTGTTATATGTTGGAACATCTTCTGGGTATATGCCCAGGAGTGGTATAGCTGGGTCCTCAGGTAGTGCTATGTCCAATCTTGTGAGGGACCTCCAGACTGATTTCCAGAGTGGTTGTACCAGCTTGTAATGCCACCAACAATGGAGGAGTGTTCCTCTTTCTCCACATCCTCGACAGCATCTACTATCACCTGAGTTTTTGATCTTAGCCATTCTGACTGGTGTGAGGTGGTATCTCAGTGTTGTTTTGATTTGCATTTCCCTGATGACTAAGGATGTTGAGCATTTCTTAAGGTGTTTCTCAGGCATTCGAGTTTCCTCAGTTGAGAATTCTTTGTTTAGCTCTGTACCCCATTTTTAATAGAGTTATTTGGTTGTCTGGAGTCTAATTTCTTGAGTTCTTTGTATATATTAGATATTAGCTCTCTATCAGATAGATATAGGATTGGTAAAGATCTTTTCCCAATCTGTTGGTTGCCGTTTTGTCTTGTTGACAGTGTCCTTTGCCTTACAGAAGCTTTTCAATTTGATGAGGTCCCATTTGTCAATTCTTGATTTTAGAGCATAAGCCATTGGTGTTCGGTTCAGGAACTTTTCCCCTGTGCCTAGGTATTCAAGGGTCTTCCCCAACTTCTCTTCTATGAGTTTCAGTGTATCTGTTTTATGTGAAGGTCCTTTATCCACTTGGACTTGAGCATTTTACAAGGAGATTAGAATGGGTTGATTTGTGTTCTTCCACATGCTGACCTCCAGTTGAACCAGCACCAATTGTTGAAAATGCTGTCCTTTTTCCACTGGATGGTTTTAGCTCCTTTGTCAAAGATCAGGTGATCATAGGTATGTGGGTTCATTTCTGGATCTTCAATTCTATTCCATTGATCTTCCTGCCTGTCTCTGTACCAATACCATGCAGTTTTTAATCACTATTGCTGTGTAGTACGGTTTGAGGTCAGGGATGGTGATTCCTCTAGAAGTTCTTTTATTGTTGAGAATAGTTTTTGCTGTCCTGGGTTTTTTGTTATTCCAAGTGAATTTGCAAATTGCTCTTTCTATTTCTATGAAGAATTGATTTGGAATTTTGATGGAGATTGCATTGAATCTGTAGATTGCTTTTGGCAAGATGGCCGTTTTTTACTAAATTAATCCTGCCAATCCAGGAGCATGGGGCATCTTTCCATCTTCTGAGATCTTTGATTTCTTTCTTCATAGACTTGAAATTCTTGTCATACAGATCTTTCACTTGCTTGGTTAGATTCACTCCAAGATATTTTATATTATTTGTGACTATTGTGAAGGGTGTCATTTCCCTAATTTCTTTCTCAGACTGTTTATCGTTTGAGTAGAGGAAGGCTACTGATTTGTTTGAGTTGATTTTATATCCAGTCACTTTGCTGAAGTTGTTTATCAGGTTTAGGAGTTGTCTGGTGGAAGTTTTATGGTCACTTAAGTATACTATTATATCATCTGCAAATAGTGAAATTTTGACTTCTTCCTTTCCTATTTGTATCCCGTTGACTTCCTTTTGTTGTCTAATTGCTCTAGCTAGGACTTCCAGTACTATATTGAATAGGTACGGTGAGAGTGGGCAGCCTTGTCTAGTCCCAGATCTTAGTGGGATTGCTTCCAGTTTCTCTCCATTTAGTTTGATGTTGGCTACTGGTTTGCTTTTACTATGCTTTTTAGTATATTGCTTTTACTGTGTTTAGGTATGGGCCTTGAATTCCTGATCTTTCTAAGACTTTTACCATGAAGGGATGTTGAATTTTGTCAAATGCTTTCTCAGCATCTAGTGAGATGATCATTTTTTTTTTTTTGAGTTTGTTTATGTAGTGGATTACATTGATGGATTTCCCAATATTGAACCATCCCTGCATTCCTGGGATAAAGCCTACTTGATCATGATGGATGATTGTTTTGATGCGTTCTTGGATTCAGTTTTTGAGAATTTTATTGAGTATTTTTGCATCAATATTCATAAGAGAGATTGGTTTGTAGTTCTCTTTCTTTGTTGGGTCTTTGTGAGGTTTAGGTATGAGCATAATTGTAGCTTCATAGAACAAATTGGGTATTGTTCCTTCTGTTTCTATTCTGTGGAACAGTTTGGAGAGAATTGGTATTAGATCTTCCTTGAAGGTCTGATAAAATTCTGCACTAAAACCATCTGGTCCCGGACTTTTTTGGTGGGGAGACTTTTAATGTCTGCTTCTATTACTTCAGGGGTTATGTGGCTGTTTAGATGGTTTATCTGCTCCTGATTTAATTTTGATACTTGGTATCTGTCTAGAAAATTGTTCATTTCATCCAGATTTTCTAATTTTGTTGAGTATAGACCTTTGTAGTAGCATCTGATGATTTTTTTAATTTCCTCAATTTCTGTTGTTATGTCTCCCTTTTCAGTTCTGATTTTATTAATTTGAATACTGTCTCTGTGCCCTTTGGTTAGTCTGGCTAAGGGTTTATCTATCTTGTTGATTTTCTCGAAGAACCAGCTCCTGGTTTTGTTGATATTTTGTATAGTTCTTTCTGTTTCAACTTGGTTGATTTCAGCTGTGAGTTTTATTATTTCCTGCCGTCTACTCCTCTTGGGTATATTAGCTTCTTTTTGTTCTAACGCTTTCAGGTTTGCTGTCAAGTTGTTAGTGTATGCTCTTTCCGGTTTCTTTTTGTGGGCACTTAGAGCTATGAGTTTTCCTCTTAGTACTGATTTCATGGAGTCCCACAAGTTTTGATATTTTGTGTCCTCATTTTCATTAAATCCCAGAAAGTCTTTAATTTCTTTCTTTATTTCTTCCTTGACCAAGTCATCATTGAGTAGAGCGTTGTTCAGTTTCCACGTGTATGTGGGCTTTCCATTGTTTTTGTCCATATTAAAGACGAGTCTTAGTCCATGGTGGTCTGATAGGGTGCAAGGGATTATTTCAGTCTTTTTGTATCTGTTGAGGCTTGTTTTGTGACCAATTATATGGTCTATTTTGGAGAAGGTACCATGAGGTGCTGAGAAGAAGGTATATTCTTTTGTTTTAGGATGGAATGTTCTATAGATGTCAGTTAAGTCCAATTGGTTCATAACTTCTGTTAGTTTCATTGTGTCTCTGTTTAGTTTCTGTTTACATGATCTGTCCATTGCTGAGAGTGGGGTGTTGAAATCTCCCACTATTATTGTGTGAGGTACAATGTATGATTTGAGCTTTAGTAAAGTTTCTTTTATGTATGTGGGTGTCCTTGCATTTGGGGTGTAGATGTTCAGAATTGAGAGTTCATCTTGGTACATTTTTTTCCTTTGATGAGTATAAAGTGTCCTTCCTTATCTTTTTTTGATTACTTTTGGTTGAAAATCAATTTCATTTGATATTAGAATTGCTACTCCAGCTTGTTTCTTGGGACCATTTGCTTGCAAGATTGTTTTCCATTCTTTTACTCTGAGGTGGTATCTGTCTTTTTCACAAAGGTGCGTTTTCTGTATGCAGCAAAAATCTGGGTCCTGTTTATGTATCCAGTCTGATAGTCTATTTCTTTTTATTGGAGAATTGAGTCCATTGATATTAAGAAATATTAAGGAAAAATGAGTGTTGTTTCCTGTTATTTTTGCTATTGGCAGTGGAGATATGTTCTTTTACGGTTTTTGGAAGATTACTTTCTTGCTTTCTTGCTTTTTCTAGGTTGTAGTTTCCCTCCTTGTGTTGGAGTTTTCCACCAATTATCCTTTGAAGTGCTGGATTTATGTTGTGATACTGTGTAAATTTGGATTTGTCGTGGAATATTTTGGTTTCTCCATCAATAATGATTGACAGTTTTGCTGGGTATAGTAGTCTGGGCTGGCATTTGTGTTCTCTTAGGGTCTGTATGATATTGGTCCAGGATCTTCTGGCTCTTATAGTATCTGGTGAGAAGTCTGGTGTAGTTCTGTTAGGTCTGCCTTTATATGTTACTTGGCCTTTTTCCCTTACTGCATTTAGTATTCTTTGTTTTGTGCACTTGGTGTTTTGATTATTATGTGATGGGAGGTATTTCTTTTCTGGTCTAGTCTATTTGGAGTTCTGTAGGCTTCTTGTATATTTATGGACATCTCTTTCTGTAGCTTAGGAAAATTTTCCTCTATAATTTTGTTGAAGATATTTACTGTCCCTTTAAGTTGGGAATCTTCACCCTCATCTATACCTATTATCCTTAGGTTTGGTCTCCTCACTGTGTCCTGGATTTCCTGGATGTTTTAGATTAGTAGCTTTTTGCATTTCCTTTGACAGTTGTGTCAATGTTTTCCATGGTATCTTCTGCACATGAGATTCTCTCTTCTATCTCTTGTATTCTGTTGGTGATACTTGTGTCTATGACTCCTGATCTTTTTTCTAGGTTTTCTATCTCCAGGGTATTCTCCCTTTGAGATTTCTTTATTGTTTCTACTTCCAGTTTTAGATCCTGGATGGTTTTGTTTAATTCCTTCACCTGTTTGGTTGTGTTTTCTTGCAATTCTTTAAGGATTTTTATGTTTTCTCTTTAAGGGCTTCTACCTGTCTACCTGTGTTCTCCTCAAATTCTCTGACAGTGTTATTTATGACCTTCTTAAAGTCCTCTATCATCATCATGAGAAGTGGTTTTAATTCTGAATCCTGCTTTTCTGGTGTGATAGTGTGTCCAGGGCTTGCTATGTTGGGAGAACTGGGTTCTGATGATGCGAAGTACCTTTGGTTTCTGTGGCTTATGTTCTTGAGCTTGCCTTTTGCCATCTGGTTAACTCTAGAGCTACGTGCACTCACTGTCTCTGACTGGAGCCTGCCTTTCCAA
Organism: Arvicanthis niloticus; assembly: GCF_011762505.2. Classification (NCBI taxonomy): domain Eukaryota; kingdom Metazoa; phylum Chordata; class Mammalia; order Rodentia; family Muridae; genus Arvicanthis; species Arvicanthis niloticus. The sequence continues at coordinate 85,614,108 of NC_047664.1, read as the reverse complement.
ATATCTTGCTTGTGTCAGAACTCCTCAGGGTCCAGATATCTCTGTGATCCTGTGATCCTGAGCTCCAGCTGTTCTGAGTACAGTGGCTCCTCTAAGATGTCTCAGGATATGGTGTCTCCACGGTAACAGACCAGCTAGGTATCCGCTGCTCTGAGTGTAGTGACTCCTCTAGGATGTCTCCAGGTACAGTGTCCACATGGGAGCAGGCTAGCTGGGTGTTCCAGCCACAGGGCCCAGGCGATGGGCAGAAGGGTCTTATGTTTCCTATTATTCACAGTTCTTGCCTTTTATTGGTGGAGTACATTTAGCTTCAGTTTTAAAATTGTCTTAATTTTAGGTAATTTTTTTATTAAGAATTCTTGCTCTCTGCTTAGTGTTGGTACTATACAACCTTTGATTTTTATTACTTGTTTTAGGGAAAGGGTTTTGCTATGTGGCCCAGGCTGATCTCAAACTTAAAATCCTCTTTCACAGGGCATCATGGCAAGCTCCATTTTAGTTTTAAGAGTTGTGCATTTCAGACATCTTTTGAAGGCATTAGTTTTCTTATTTTTAATTTTTTTTTCTATTTTTGTCTTTGGCATTAAATTTTCTTGTGGGACATCTTACATTTTAAAAATTTATGTCTTGATTTTCCTTTTCTGTTTTAGAGATTTAAATGTCTAGTAATATACAGTTGTTGGTCATATTCTATTCTTAGACATCAGAATACTATTTGCGAGATGTGCAGCTATAGGGAATCTGTCTTATGAATATCCTTGTTAGCTCCAAAGGAAACTCCAATTCTTCAAACTCCAAAAGGCAGTCCAGATATCCAGAAATGAGCCCAGCCTGGACCATAGCAGGATTTCTGGTGGTTAGATTAAAAGCCAGCATTCCTCAGAAACTTCTAGAGCTGGTTCTCTGCTTCCAGTTATTTCCCTGTGGCAGAAAGGACACATCTGTGGTGGTTATTTGCATAGCAAAGCTTATGCTGGCATCCAGGTTCTCTTAGCATCACAAGTATCTGTTTCATTTCAGTGTCCCTTCTTACTCCCTTTTCTGTCCTAAACTCCTTCCATCTCAAATGCTTCCCTCCCTCAGATACTCATCCTCCTTCTAACCTTGCTATTCGCTGCTTTTCTCTATCTCTTGCTCTGCTCCTGATCCCTGTTTCCTCTATTCTCCATCCCTGGCTGTTCTCACTCCCTTGCAGATATCCTTGTCCAGGTCCAGTCTGCTGGCCATGTTCAGTCCACTTTTTTTCTCTGTCCTCTGGACTCTTCAGAGGTCTCTGGGTGTTCTAAGTCATACCTATAATAAGAATTTTCCCCTTCACCGTACCCTGGTGTGCCATCAATTTATACAATGCTTTAAAAAAATGAATCTCACCTACCTACTTCTATTAAGACAGAGTCTCACTATTTTGCACAGCCCATACTGATATCAAAGGTGAGTCTCCACAAGTTCTGGAATTACAGATGAGTGCCCTTGGTGCCTGGGAATCGTACCATTGCCGTTGGCTTGTCTTACCCTTCTGTATTATCTCAAGGTCTTTGTCCTGCATCTCTGTGGCTTTTTCTTGGGCAGATAAGTCTCCTTCATTGAGGATATTGTTCTGATCTTACTTTAGGTTGCTACTGGTTTTGTTTGATTTCATTATTTATCATGATTTCATTATTTATCATGCTTACTCCATTTTCCATCTTTCAGAAAATGTAGTTTCAGTCAGTGTAATATTAATATATATATATATATATATATATATTTTTTTTTTTTTTTTTTTTTTTTCACCTGAACTTGGGTTTCAAGGATCAAAGCTTGGATTGTGGGTGACAAGCTCCTTACTAGCCATCTGGCCTGCCTCTAGAATTCTTTATAACATTATAATGGACAGTTAACAGATACTTGTTAAATGAGTATATGAAAAATATGTTCTCTTATTAATTCTGTATTGTACTGGAATTATTTTGTAGATGAGTTGTATTTGATTATAGTTTTAAAAGTTGGTAAACTTTTCTTTCAGGATCATTTAAAGAACTACCACAGAAGGTTTTGCCGGCCTTCCAGGTAACATGTTTATACTTGAACTTTTACAGTGACATATTTTTGATTTGAAGATAAAATAGTTGTTACCTTGGACTGATTAATTTCTATGCCCACTGATTGTTTGGTCTTTTAAATATTTTATATAAGAGAGAAATATTAACACAAGTTGTGTAACTTAGTGGAAGTTAGAAAAATTACATAGAATGATGAACAAGAAGCATTGAACACTGAATTATTAACAGCACTGAATGGTAATATTAATAAAGTTATTTATTTCAATAAGTTTGGACTGTAAAGAACTTTCATTCTTGTTTGAAAGATGTATGGACAAAATATTACTTATAATTGGTTAATAAAGTTTATGTTTAAGTTAGTTTATATTATAAAAGTCTTATATGTAATTTAGCTATTAATTTGAAGTACAGCTAGCCGTGTAAGAAATTATATAAAATTTTCATTTTTGATATTAATATTAATTAATAACTAATTATTAATTAACATTAATAATTAAAGAAACATTTAAAAATTTAGAGTAATTTTAAACAAAAGTTTGTCAATCCTTTTAGAGGTATATATCTGAATTACACTGACTGAAATCCAAATGTCCTTCAGGGAAGTGGTTAAACTGTGATATATTCATATCGTAGAATATTATTCAGCAATAATTGAAATGAACAAGTTCATTCATGCAGTAGCTTGTCTTACTTCCTAGAGAAGTATACTGAGTAAAAGAGTCAGTGCGAAACATTTCTCACTACACAGTTCCATTTCTATGTATGTTTATCTCTTTAATGACAGAAATTTAGAAATGAAAGACATAATTGCTGGACATGGGTTAGGAGCGACAGGGTGTGCTGAAGAGTAAAGGCAGGAAGAAGTGGGCATATTCCTGAAAGGGCAATACAGGGTTTTTATGGTTACTGAACCATTCAGTGTCCTGTCTCTGAACCTCCAGAGGTAGTAATACATTGGGCAGAGTAACACACACAAGGAAACTGAAATGATCCACGCAAGACAGTTTCTGACAAGCATGTTGATTAAACCAGTTAAAAGTTTTACGTCTTTTTAATGGCCACACAATAAGCAGACTCTTGCCTCTGAAAAGTCTCTTGGTGACCAAGCTCCCGGGGTATGTACACTGTTTTAAAGACACAGCCGCAGTTACATCATGGTGACCAAGCTCCCGGGGTAGGTACACTGTTTTAAAGACAAAGTCACAATTACATCATTGCTGGGGAAGGGAGTCCACATTAGTGAGGGATTTGGGATGCCCTAGTAGTATGTGGTTCCTTGCAAAATATTTTCCAGACACTTCATGACAGTTAATTTTGATTTATATTTCATCGTTGTTATTATTATTTATTTTTCCAGACAGGTTTCTCTGTGCAGCTCTGGCTGTCCTCGAGCTCACTCTGTAGACCAGGCTGGCTTCTGCCTCCCAAGTGCTGGGATAAAAGGTGTGCGCCACCACTGCCCAGCTTTAATTTTAGTTTTAAGCTTCCACAGAAATCAATCATTGCATTTAATATATCTGGACGATAGTCAGGATCATGGAGAGTCCCAAGATTTATGCTAAGGTGGATGTGGATACTGGGGATTTGGAAGACTGAGACAAGTCTAGGCAGACAAACAGTAAAGTTGGGAAAAGGTATTAGTCATTTCTAACATAAACACATGAATGGGTATGCATAGAACCAGAAAAACATGAGTAATATTAAATCAATACAACATTTAATTTAATCTATTTCTATTCATTCATAAATTGCTAATTAATTAAAAATTAATACTATTGAATACAGAGTGCACTTGAAAAGTTGCAGAGAAGATAGGTTACTTGGAGCTATTGAGACTGGTGTCTGTAAAGGCTTCATTAAAGAAGCAAGTGTGCCTGTAACTGCAGCTCAGTGGTAGACAGATTGCCTATAATGACTGAGGTCCTGGGTTCAGTTTCCAAAACAAAAGCAAAACATTCAGACCAATTCAGTTTCTTCAAAAACAGGAATTGTTATTGAAATATAGCAATTGTCTGAACCAATTTTAGATACAGATATTCAGCTTTGAGTAGATAATTACTCTCTTTATTACATACAGGTAGGATGCGTTTGATGGGCTCTTAGACAATCAAGTGTCTTGTGTTCAATTGTAGAGATGTTTTTCTTATTTAAGGTTAACATTTTCAAGCAGACAGTAATATGAGTAACAAACATCTTACAGAAATGATATATTTCCTTTTTCTTTTTTATCAGAGCACCCAACATTCATACAAAGCAAGGCCAGAACATGCTGGAAATCTTAGAAGGTTGTTTTGAAGAACAGAGTAAGGCTTCATTTTCATTTCTTCATGGTCTTTCAGAGATGGTATAGATGACGACAGAAATTTATCACTAATATTAAATTAGCAGACATGTGTTAGCATTTCAACCTATAGAACAACTTCTTTATAACTTGGAGTACACATAAACAGTTCTTTCTGTACGTTTTAGTATATTGAGGAGAATACTGATACAGCCACAGGAACGTGTCATCTGTTTTTCACACTGGATTCCTATAATCTGGGACTCCATACTTTTCACAAAAGAAAGTATTTCCCTGATGTGAAAATCCAAAAATCATAAATGCTTTGAAATGCAGAAGTTTCCAAATGAATATTATACCACAAATGCAAGATTCTATTAAACTTCATTTATGCACAAAGTTACCTATTTTTTGTGTAGTATATGTGAAATGTACATAACTTTTGTGTTGACCCAAGAGAAATCTTATGCTGCATATGTAAATATCCCCAAATCTGGAAAAAACAGAAAATTAGATACTTATAGATCCAAGCATTTCTATAATGGGAAAAGTATAATGGAGATAAGTAGAGAGTTCTAGGGATCATTCGTTTATTATAAAGAGATGATTAAGTCTGTTTATTATGAAATGATAAGTCAGCACAAACAGCACTTTGAGGGCCAAGCATGATCAGGGAGGGCAGTGATGGCCGATGCTGTAGTTTTCTGTCATTGCCTACAGTCACAGGCTGGAACATTGGTTTCCAGTGAAGTGACGATGCTCAGAGATGAGGCGTCTGAGGAGGGAACTTACACTCTGTCAGTTCTGTTTCTTACTTGCCTGGCATAAAATAAAGACTCTTGCTAGGTACTAAACTTCTGGAACCTCTGTTCTTTTTACAGATCTGAGTATGAAACCCAGGGCATTGTGGTTAGGCAAGCGTCCCATCACCAAGCTACATCCCTAGCTCAGTTTCAGGTATTTTGTTAGTATAAAAAGTAGGACAGCAGAAAAAAACATCTTCATTACAGATGATAAAGAACTGAAAAATTTTCAGGAATTTGGTTTTCTGTTTCTGATACTTGTAAGAATATTTGAATATTGCATTGATGTCTCTGTTTCTTTGGCTAAATGTGTTGTGAAGAGTCAACTGCTAGTTCTTCACAAGTCATCTAGAGCAGTGTTCTCAGCCTTCCTAATGCTGCATCCCTTTAATACAGTTCCTCATGGTGACCCCCATGTAAAGTCATCTTGTTACTACTTAATAACTGTAATTTTACTACCATTATAAATCATAATGTAAATATTTGCTATGCAGAATATCATCTGCTATGTGACCCCAAATGGGACCATGACCCCAGGTTGAGAACCACTGATATAGAGCCACTTTAATTGTTCAATTAGACTCTTTTAAGAAAGGGTCTCAGTATGTAGATCAGTGTAGGCTTGAAGTCACAGAAATCTATCTGGCTCTTCTACCTGAATGCTTGAGGATTTTTTTGAAAGTTATATTTCAGTTTGCCCAGCTTGGTTTTTTTCCTCCCCTACTCCATACTTTATAAGTCTTGTTGTCAATGATTTTTATTACAGATTCAACAGAGTCATTGACTTCTTCAACACCTAAGAAGAAAGACAATTATAGTCAATCAGCAAGCGAAGAGGTAAGTCAAACAGGAGAACCAATGTAGGTTTGGTGCTTTAATGAATGGAGTTTAAACAGTGTTCTTATGTAATTTTAGTTGTCTTATTTAAAGAGATGCTTCTGTTGAATTTCATAAATTTGGAGGTATTATAAAATTTTGGTTTGCTATTTTTTTTTGTTTTTTTTTTTTGTTCTTTGTTTTTTGAGACAGGGTTTCTCTGTGTAGCCCTGGCTGTCCTGGAACTCACTCTGTAGACCAGGCTGACCTTGAACTCAGAAATCTGCCTGCCTCTGCCTCCCAACTGCTGGGATTAAAGGCGTGCCTGGCTTGGTTTGCTATTTCTAGTGTTTGAAATTGGGAATTACAAATACAAAATTATAACAATCATTTTCATTTCTTCTAAACTAATTCCTAGAGTTTTAGGAAATGGGCAGCTTTAAGGCTCCTTCCTGATCAGATTGGCAAGTTTAGTGTTTTCTAAAGACTGACACGACAGGTTGCTGTCCACAAAAGCTAGTTTTGGTTGATTATGTGCCTTAAAAGGATAGGTTGATTTGTTATCTAGACGTAGTAAATTCTAGGTAGAGTAATTTTTTTCCAAGCACTGTGTTTGAACCCAGGGCCTTGCACATGCCAAACAGAGGTGGGATCACTGAGCCACACTCCTGCTTAAGAAGTTTTTGAAGTTAGTGTTTCAAAACATACTATTTAGAAACAGCACTAATTAGAAAGATCATATAATTCTAGATGTGAAGTTTGTTAAAACCTGATAAACAAAGTGTTCTACTATAAGGTGACTTAGAATTTAGGAATCCTGCCTATGCTGGCCTTGAGTTCACCATCCTGATTGCTGGTATGTACTAGAATAGCTAGCCTTTGGTTTTAATGAATGTAGAATTTCAGAATTGGAGAGACCTTTTATAATATGAGAAATTACATTGATCTTTGAAAGTTAAGACCAACTTTAAAATTTTCTGAGAACTTGACTTGGTCACTAAATTCTTTTGGTTTTTTTGAGACAGGGTTTCTCTGTGTAGCCTTGGTTGTCCTGGAACTCAGTCTGTAGACCAGGCTGGCCTCGAACTCAGAAATCCGCCTGCCTCTGCCTCCCAAGTGCTGGGATTAAAGGCGTGTGCCACCACCACCCTGCTGGTCACTGAATTCATAAAAAATAAGGTTGTACTTTGACAGTTTTATGCATGTGTATAATGAATTGACTTCTTTGTTAAAATGTAATATTTCAGATGTTTGCATCTGAAAAAGTTCCTATAGATATTACTTTTTGAGATTCCTTTTGTAGGTGGAATGAAGCATGTTGTGTAGTTCAGCGACCCCTACTGGGACAGCTAGTTAAGCACAGCATAAACAAACTCTAGTTTAGAGCTTGGAGGTGAGTGACAGGTTCACGGGATATAATCTGCAGCTCATTTTCTTCATTCCTTAGCTGGGGAGAAAAGCTTCTTACATGTTTTCTGACTTAGGGAGGTTGGTCTCTCTCTAGCTAGTAGATACAGACATTAATCTATCTTCTATTTAGCTGAGAGGAGTGTTTCTCCTCAGGCTTGGAAGGTTCTTTTTCTAGCTGTGGTGTGTGTATGTGTGTATGTATGTATGAATGTTTGTATTTATGTATGTGTGTGTGTATGTGTGTATATATGTGTATACGTATGTATGTATGTATGTGCATGTATTTAATTATTAATTACCTTGAGACAGTGTCTCATTTGAGCTTGAACTCATGAGCCTCTTGCCTCAGTCTCCCGAGTGCTGGGATTACAGCGTACTATTATGCTTGGCTTAAACAAGAATTGTGAGATAGTAGTTTAGGCTGACTTTGAACTTGCTGTGCAGCCACGGATGATCTAGAATCCTGATCCTTCTCCCTTGATTTCCTGAGTATTGTGCTTATAGTTATACACTAGTATGCCCGGCTTAAATGTATATTTTGAAGAATTTTTATTGCCATGATCAAGATAAGATACAGAATATGAAAGGCTAAGATTTTACTTATAGGTTGTTATGGTGGACAGTTGAGGGCTTTTGGTCATTTTCAAATTTATTCATATAAAGTTGGTAATATCTCCCTAAAGTGTTTCTAATGCTTTCAGGATCCATATGATGTCTTCTTTTACCTTCTTGACAGTGGGTATTTCTCCTGTAGCATCTTCCTTTATCCGTGTGCCAGGACTACCACAAATTTTATATATATATATATATATTTATAATTTTTTCTCCTCCTATGAACAAAAATTTAAAATAGTGGAGACTTTGTATGTATTAAGGTTTCTATCCAGATGGGGACTTTCTAGCTGCAGCCTTCACATAAGAAATCTAATTTAGGGAATTTCTGAGGTGGCTCGGTGGCTTAAGAGCATTTGCTCCTCTGCCTAGAGGCTCTGAGTTAGTCCACCACATGTTGTCGTTGGCTCCCAGCTGCCGACTTAGGCTCCAGGGAATCTGACCTCCATACTTTCTCCATACGCAGGCACAGAGATACAGAAGAATAAAGATAAAATCTTCATTTTTTTGTTATTTTTAATTGCATATATGTATGTATGTATGTGAGAACAGGTGCCTAAAGAGACCAGAAATATTGGTTCCTCTTGGAGCTGGAATTACAGGTAGTTGTGAGTCACTGATGGAGGTGCTGAGACTCAGTCTTGGGTCCTGTGGGAAAGTAGTGTTTGCTTGTAACTGCTGAGCTATTTCTTCAGCCCAGTAAAATAAATCTTAAAGAGAGACACAGAGAGAGGGATGGAGAGAGGGAAGAGGGAGGGAGGGAAGGAGGGTGGGAAAGAGAGAAATGGGAAAGAGAGAGAGAGACAGACAGAGAGAGAGAGAGAGAGAGAGAGAGAGAGAGAGAGTGTTAATTTGAGTTTTATTATAGCTATACAGGTAGGACAGGTAGCCAGGTTCATACGGGTATAGGACATCATAGGACATCAAGTCTGGACACATCAATGTACAGGCTCCTGTACTGTCCAAGGAACCATGAATGTTAGGTGTGAAGAATAATGTGCATACACACTTAGTTACCTATCACTTAGTACAATACAGTCATGCATGTTATTTTTTTTTTTTTTTTTCAGGAAAGCCTTTTGATACTAAGTCTGGATTTTTTTTCTTTTTCTTTTTTTTACTGGATATTTTATTTACATGTCAGATGCCATCCCCATTTCCCCACCCCCACCCCCCAGAAAACCCCTATCCCATGCTCCCTTTTCCGTTTTGCTTTTATGCACTTTTTAAGAAGGTTAATCAAAGGCTTTATAAGTTTGGTAATGCTCAATCAGAAGTGTAACCCAATACCCAACCTAGATATAAAAACTATCTTTGACTGGTGGAGACACATGAACATCTGCTTCGATATCCTCCCCCCCCTTTCTCTCTCTTTCTCTCTCTCATCACCTAGCTTCTCCTTTCCTTCTTCTCCTCCTTTTCTTACTCCTTCTCTTCCTCTCGGTACTCCTCCCACCTTAGCTCCTTCTACATATCACCCTTCCTGTTAAAAATAAAACCTTTTCTCTCAAAATACAATTAGAGCATAATTATGACAATTTGTACCAGTGAGGTACAAGATAGTCCTAATATCCAGTCCATCATTTTGTTGACTAACCAGAACCTCTGTCATCTCTCCTAACCAAAACACTTAGTTCTGAACCTGGCTTTTTCCTTGGCTTTAGAATGAATGTCAGCTGAAAACCATCCACTCAAATCTTTTCTCTCAAGGTAAATAGCCAGGATTGGCTATGAGTTTTCAACCCAGTCAGAAATCCAGAATGGCTGAGTTAATTAAAATTATGGGAAGCACAAAGCATAGCTTCTAAAACTTAGCCAATTTATAGAGACCGCTGAACACCTGGACAGTCCCTATACTACAAAACGTTGGAGCATCTGGTCTTCAGCCTTTTGGCCCAGAATCATCTGACAGACCTTAGTGATGCAGGATTATTAAGGGCTGATTACTCTGTCTAGGCAGATATAATCAGTGGACTATTCTGCAAGTGTGTCCTTTTCTGGACAGTAATTTGTCTGTAGATGGAAAGAGGCAATTCTTTCATAGTGGCTGTCTCACCACAACTGGAGTAACTCCAAAGATGCTCAATTTCTTCTTAGAATCCAATACAGGAAGCTGTCAGGAGCAGACAGGTCTCTAATCAAAATGAACATTAATACAGAAATGTTTGTAACGTCAATTCTGTGGACTTCTGACGTTTTGAAAACCAACTAACCATGGAAGGTAATCTAGACTGATGCCTGTTAACTCCACTCAGGTATTTCTAAATAAAACATAGAAAACACCCTAACAATAAACTCCAAGCCATGAATTTGCTATAGTCCCTAAGTCTGTTTTTATTGTGTTCTGGTTCCATGGACATCACTTGTCCATCAAACATAATTCCAGAAGGAAACGAAGTGAGTGTTCACTATAAGTCATTAAGGCAGACTGCCTTACTGCTTGTTAAAGAAGGGTTGTCAAAACAGCTTTGTAGATTCCCAGCAATGGCTAGTCCTCTAAGAGAGCACATTGAATGATTAGGTATGCTGTGTTAACACTTTTTTACATAAAGTGAATTTCTAAATGTTGTTGTTTCATTTTTTTTTTTTTACCTTTTTAACTTTTCGTTAATGACATCATTATGTATTTCTATGAACTTGCTTTTTTGTACATATAATCATGTCTGGTGTTTTAAATGTTAGAGACACTATGCATTATCCTATAGTTTATTTCCTCTGTTCAGTAGTCCTTTGGTGTTCTTTCTTTTTCCCTCCGCCAGCCGGTGGTGGCGCACGCCTTTAATCCCAGCACTTGGGAGGCAGAGGCAGGCGGATTTCTGAGTTCGAGGCCAGCCTGGTCTACAGTGTGAGTTCTAGGACAGCCAAGGCTACACAGAGAAACCCTGTCTCGAAAAACCCAAAAAAAAAAGAAAAAAGAAAAAAAAGAAATTTCCCTCCAATTTTAAAAGCATGTGTCTAGTTAGAATTGACAATATAATAAAAGTAGGTGAAATGTCTTTCTTCTGTGCTCAGTGCCAAGCATCACATTCAGAATCAGTTCCGGTTTCTTCAAGGAGGAAAGGAGCCTCTCTGCCGGTTTCTGCAGAGCCGAGTGAGGCTGCTGCTGGATCAGGTGGGTCATGTCCACATGTCAGTTCAGGACAAAGGCTGAACACATTGTGCCCAGGTACAAGAGCCGAGTCAGGCCAGGTACTGCTGGTTGTGGTTAGGGTGTGGGGTTTCCCCTTTGCCGTTTCTTTCTTTTACTTTGGGTTAGGCACTGCTACTTTTTTAACATTTTCCTTATCTTTGTTTCAAGTTAGAAGAGTACTATTCTATTTCAGCTACTAGACTCACGGATTTACATGAAAAATTTAGTCATTGCTTCCATCATTTTGTTGGGGAATTCTTGGACCCTTCCATACCCATTGGTGCTCATAAATTTAACACATCCTAGCATGTATGTGACATGCTTGCCCATTTAACACATCGTAGCATGTATGTGACATGCTTGCCCATTGGGCCATGTCTGTTTCTAACTGATTCCTAGACTATGGACTTAAACATATAGATATATATTTACATTTTACTTATTATTTGTGTGTATGGCACTGTGCTGTGTGCCATGGCACGCATGTGGAAGTCGGATGACTACTCTGTGGAGGTGCTTTTCTCCTTTCACAGAGCTTCACATAGCTTCTAGGGATGGAACGGATTCAAGCTTGCTTGGTAAGTGCTGCTAGTCAATTTTGCCAGTCCTAAAATTGCTTTTATTTATTTTTTGAGACAGGATCGTACTATGTAGCTGTGGAACCCACTGTGGAGATTAGGTGGACCTCTAACTCAGAGGTCGGTCTGTCTCTTCTTCTCAAGTACTGGGATTAAAGGTGTTGGTCATCATGATAACAGAAATTATATTCTAACCATGTAATTCAACACTATTTATTTTAACTGTAAAATGTGTGACTCTCAGTTGTAAGTTGCCTAGTTCCCTAGTTTGGTAATGCAGTTTTTTTTCCCTACTAGTACGTATACAAAATACTAATTTAATTATCTTTTAAGGAGCATAGTACATCTGAATTTTATACAGTAAAATCCAGTATAATATGGATTTTATCTATAAAGTGATATAATATTTCATGTTTGTTTTCTCAGATACATTCATTAATCTTTTCTGAATTTATTACTTTTTTGTCTTGAATCTCTATTAAATTTAGTACACTTTTGAACTTTGACCTCATTTGTTTTTTTACTATGTCAGTACAGTGCTGACACACTCGGTTTACAGGGTGTGTGCGTCACAGTCAACTGACCTCATTTGTGTTTTACTATGTCAGTACGGTGCTGACACGCTCGGTTTACAGGGTGTGTGCGTCACAGTCGACATGTTCATCTACTTGGCTGCCACTCACAACATCTTCTTTGAACTTACAGTTTTATTCAGTTCCCAATGACTGTTAAGACTCTACCTAGTATGGCCTTCATGTAGTAATTATTTTGAGAATCATCAGTTTTGTTTCTGTCTTTTACAATATATCTATATCTACATCTATATTTATAACTAGTACGATATACACACACATATACTCACGTCAGGCAGAGTGGAGCCTCCATGTTATAGAGCCCATGTTATATAGCACAGGCTGGAGGGTTCCTTTAGGGCTGTGTCTGTTGAGACACTATGGGTTCCTTCCTTCCTTTGTGTACTGTTGGTTCTGGGGCTCAGACCTCTAAGGTGCTGGGGACAAATGGGAGGTGAGCAGAAAACCCAAGAGACCATGCTGTGGATTGTTCCTTAAATCTCCAGTTTTCTAGGTACTTTCCCTGCTTTCAGGTTTCAGAGCCTTGTTATTGTTGGCAGATGGATGGTTCTAAGGAATTTAGTTGTATTAGGAGAGAGAAGCAGGAAAATGACATCTTGCCACTGAACCAAAAGCCTGTTTTTGTAATTTTTTAACTCTTTGTATTTAAGAGCAGCAAGTTAATGTTAATAAAGCAGTGAGTTAATAGGCATTTTACTTTGATATTTGAAGAGTGAAGGTGACTTTCTATAATACGTATATCTAGTCTGTATATGTATATATGTATGTGCGCATATGAGTACATGTTTACACATATGTACTTACATACATATTATATGTATATGCTCGAATAGCCATGTTAGCTTACTTGCTGTTAGCCTAAACATAACAGAATCTTATCATTTCTTTCGCTTCTCATTATTTTATCTGTGTACAATCTTTATATCTCAAGACTTTGGGCCTAAATTTAGAAGTTCCTGTGTTTGAGGATTTCAGTCTTTTCATAGCCGCAGTTAGGGTGGACCAAGTACATGTTTCAGCTCATTAGTTTGGTAAATTAAGGTACTCAGTACTCTTAAAGTACTTAGGCATTTTAATCAGAGAGCTTTGAATCTAAACTTAATGAAAAGTTCTCTGCAAGCTTCTAATTAAGTTATGGTTAGTTTTTAAAAGTACATTTGATTTAAATACTGTTTTAAACTACTGAGAACTATCATATAATTTTGTTTTAGTTCAGAGTAATGAAGTTCATCAGAAAAGTCTGTCTACTGATGCTGTCTCCAAAAGTACACCAAACTCAAACAAGCTGTCAAGCAAGAAAATGGAAGGTCGCCATGGTGCATCTGGTGATGACTTGTACTCATCTGTTGGCTCCCCTGTGGTTCTTCTGGATGCACAAGTGTCGGTGTCACAGAAAGCCGTTTCATCTGCTGGCCAAAAGAGAGTGGCTTCTGTCTCAAGGAGTTCAATAGATGTGCAGTCTTCAAATAGAGAGACTTCTTTTAAAACCAGGAAAAGGTAATTTTTATTTAAGTAATGATAACTATGCTTATTTTTATCCTCATATTAAAAATGTTAATTTAACCCTTTATGTAGATTTAAAGCAAGGGTTTAAGGGATAACATGAGGAAACAGACAATACTTTTTTGCTTAGCTTTAGTGTTATTTAGTAGTAAGGAAAGCATTAACGTATACTTCAGAGACATTTAGAGGCTTACTGTTTTATAGTATATGTGAAAGTGCTTTCCTTGTGGGGCTGGTGAAATGGTTCAGCACTTGGTGTGCAAGTCTGCTAACCAGAGTTCAGTCTCTGAAAGCCAAATAAAGATGGAAAGAGGAATCCGACTCCACAGAGCTGTCCTCTAACTTCCATGTGCATGCTGAGGTATGCACATCTGTATACAACATGTATACAGATGCACGATAAATAAGACAGTTTCCTTTGTGATAATAGTACGTTTTCTATAATTTCTTTTGTTTAATTAACTTTTTAGTTATTTTACAAGGTAATTTTCATTGACATTTTTATATATATCATATACATATATACATACACACATATACATACAAACATACATGTATACATGCACGCATACACACAAAAACACACAAATTATGTATATAATTGCTCATATTCTCACCACCTCATAAGAAATGATTTATATTTCATACATATTATTTGTAATTGCAAGGGTGAGTATTAGGTCTTTTCTAGAACAGAGTTATAAACCCAGTTCCATTTTTTAGAGCTTTCCTTTTTGCTATTAGGATGCAAAAAAAATGGTTATTTAAGGTACCTTGTTATTTGAAGACCTTTGTAATGTGTGTAATTTACCTCATGGGAGAACCTGGCTTACCTTTTTAACCTTTCAGGTTAAACTTTGAAGATAAAGTTATTTCGAACACAGCAGAAATGGAGAACAGTGCATTACAAGTGGAGGATAACTTATCCGAGGGACAAGAAGGGACATCATCAGAAGTCTCTCAGGAAAGAGACAGTCTGAGCTCTGAAGTTCAACCGCAATCTAAAAAGAGTTTTGCAGAATTGTTTTTAGAAACTGTCAAGAGGAAAAGTAAATCCAGGTAAAGTTCTGAAACCGTCCTTATGGATATTTTGTCTGTTTCATTCTGTGAACCATATCTAGGGATTCCCAGTGTTATTTGATATAGAAATCTTTTTCTTTATTTTTTTTATTCAATTATAAAAATTTTGTTAGAATTTTATACAATGTGTTTAGATCATTTGTGCCCCCCACCATTATATGACACCACAAACTCTCCCCAGATCCACACCTCTTCAAATGCAGATTTGTGGCTTTTTTCTTTTTCTTTTTTAAACACCTGTCAGTCAGGTTCGTTTTGTGCTGCCCATATATCTTGGATGTGTGGCCTTCCACTGGAACATAGTTGACTTACTAGGGCTACATTCTTAGAGAGAACTGAGTCTCCCTATGTCAGCAGCTATTAGCTGCTAGTAGCTCCTGGGTTAGGGGTGGGATTTTGTGTTTACCTGGGCTGGCGTGTGTTTGCACAGATCTTGTGTATACTGTCACAACCACTCATATATGGAGCTGCCCTGTTGTGTCTGGAAGACTCTGTTTCTTTGCACGTCATCTTTGCCTTTGACTCTTGCATTCTTTTCCCTTTCCCCCGTCAGTGATTTCTTGATTATTTGATCACTTGAGAGGAGGGGATGTGACACAGATACCCCCTTAGGGCTGGACACTCCACACTTTAATTCTCTGTGTACTTGCACCAGTTGTAGGTCTCCCTTGTCCTTGTCAAATACTTGCTTCTCTTGAGGAGGGCTGGGAGATACAGTCATGTATGAACATAACAAAATCCAATAGGGCTCCATTTAATAAGATGTCCATTTAGAGAAGAAGATAGCAGGTTGTCCCCTAGGGCCTATGGCCTGTGTAGCCACAGTGCCAGGTACGAGTTTCATCTTGTGGAGTGGCAGCTAAATCCAATTAGGTAGTGGTTGGTTTACTTTTGTGCTATTCAGGCCATGATTGTATCAATGACTTCATCTTGAGACAAGTCATTTTATGACTCAGATATGTGGCGTCTTCAGCAATAGGGTCTTAATGTCAATTCAGTTTTCTTAATGGCTCAATAATATTAAATTGTGATAGTATACCACATTCATCAGTTGATAGACATCTAGGATATTTTCATTTTCTAGCTATTGAGAATTTAGGAATTTCACCTCTAGTGGCACAATATGATGTCCTTGGCTGTCCATCTTAATCATTCTTTCAGTTTCCAAACCCAATAAACTAGAACCACAGTCCTATCCCATTATTCCCAGCTGTGATACAGAGCATCCTTGAATGTGGGTGATCAGGTGGTGTCTCTATAATAGGATAAAGAATCCTTTGGGAATATACTCAAAAGTATGGTATGATTGATTCATATGATAGTTCTATTTTTAGCTGTTTGAGGACCCACCATACTGATTTTCATAGTGGCTCTACTAATTTGCTCTCCCATTAGTAGTGCGTGAGTGTCCCCATTTCCCTACATTCCTGCCAATAGTTGATGGTTTTTTTTTTTTTTTTTTTAAATCTTAGGCATTCTGGTTAGCAAAGGATGAAATCTCAGAGTTTTGATTTATGTTTCTCTGATGGCTAAACTTGTCCTAAAATACATTTTATGTGTTCTATCTACTTAAACAGCATGCTGCACTTAATAATAATGTGCACATAGGGATTGCTAAGTCCTGACCACACCTAAAATTAATGGCAGCTAGGGTGGAGATCTATTGTTGCTTTGTTGTGAGAAATCAACTGCCTTTCCCCCTTCCTGGTGAACATTTTCTGCATTGCACATTGCTGTGTGTAAGCCAAGTCCATGTTTGTTTGGCAGTTACTATTTTCTCTTGAAGTCTAGGGTTTTTCAAGTCTCCTTCTGAGCTTTTACTTTCTGCCTTTAGTTTTATTACTTTATGTAAGTGTTTCTTAATTTAGACACCTTTCCAGTTTAGAAGGTTTTTATTTATTTATTTTTTCTGACAGAGTGCTAATAGACACACTAGGAAGTTTTTACAATATATTGAATTATGGTCAATGAAATTTCTCTTTTGTTCAGTCTCTGTTGCTTATCACCTCCCCTACACACTTGGTATGCATATTTGTGAACTTTATACCATATCTGAGAGAAAACTTATTTTTCAAGTGTTGTTGTTGATAATGTAGTGAGTTAAGTTCTATAGTCACATGTAGCAGCTCAGTGACTCCTCAGTGCTCTCCAGTCTCACCCATCTGTTCACTGTCATCCTCCAGTGACTCCTCAGTGCTCTCCAGTCTCACCCATCTGTTCACTGTCATCCTCCAGTGACTCCTCAGCGCTCTCCAGTCTCACTCATCTGTTCACTGTCATCCTCCAGTGACTCCTCAGTGCTCTCCAGTCTCACTCATCTGTTCACTGTCATCCTCCAGTGACTCCTCAGTGCTCTCCAGTCTCACTCATCTGTTCACTGTCATTCTCTAACATTTTTGAAACTCATTATGACTGACTCATCTTGCCCAAATGTGACATAGTCTTGAATGAGTTTTCTACCTAATCAGAAATCATCTATTTTTAACTTTAATATTGTCAAGGTTGTTTACTAAGCTTACATTTAATTTGAATGATGGTTACATAATAGTACAATTGAAGTAGGGGAAGAGAGGAAGATACCTATGAGGTCTTAAGTCCTGGTCTGGGGTGGTATCTTAGACTTTTTCTGCTGTGAACTGACTGACACTATGACCAAGGCAACTCTTATAAAGACAACATTTAATTGGGGCTGGCTTACAGGTTCAGAGGTTCAGTCCATTATCATCAAGGCAGGAACATGGCAGCATCCAGGCAGGCATGGTGCAGGAGGAGCTGAGAGTTCTACATCTTCATCTGAAGGCTGCTAGCAGGAGACTGGCTTTCAGGTGGCTAGGATGAGGGTCTTAAAGTCCATGCCCATAGTGACACACCTACTCTAACAAGGCCACATTTCCCAACAGTGCCACTTCCTGGGCCAAGCATCTACAAACCATCACAGGTGGCTTCCGTAAAAATGCTTCACATCACATTCTTAGAGAAAGAACTAGGGATTACAAATAACACACAGACAAAGCGAACTACATCTGTCTGTCAGTTTGCTTATTTCTTAAAATGTTAAACAGTATGTCCATTAAACATTCATTAATTATAGTCTCCTAAGTATGTTAACTTTGTTACTAGTTGTTCATTTTTTAATTATGTAAGTCAACTATTAAAACACTGTATTTTTAGCATATTTATTATTTTACATTATATGTTTTTAAGAATTTGAGATTAGAGAATGTGCAGACTATCTTTAGAGTCTGGACACTAAGTCATTTACTCTAGTTTTTGATTTTGCATATCTCACTGCATTGTATGGTTTGCTTAAGACTGGTATGGAAACAACAGTGAAAAATGAGTTTATCTGATTACAGTCCTTTGAATAATTCCTACTTCATAGGACCTTTCCAGTTAATTGGACGAAGTGCTATTTAATCATAGTGCACTAGTCCTTATTTTTACACTGTGTCACTCTAGATGATGAGAATTGTGTCTTAGTGAGTGTTCTTTTGCTCCATTCTCAGACAACACTAGCTTGTGTCAAGTTCAGAACCAAACCAATAGAAAACATAAAACACCAAAAAATCAATCAGGACCAATACTCCTTATTATTTTGACACAAAAGGACATCAGTTTTAAGTGACAACCTTTCTTGTTCATTTGTTCTCAAGATGATATGTTAATATCTATATCTTCATATAAAACACATTTGAAACTTAAAAACTCCACAGTCTTTAAAGTCATTCTCTTTAAAACATTAAAACAAAGCCATCCAAAATATCCAAGGAATCTCTATAATATCCAATCTTCTAAAATATGGGCTTTTAAAGTCTTTTAACTCTGGGCTTCTGTTTTTTTTTTTTTTTTGTTGTTGTTGTTGTTGTTTTTTGTTTTTTTAAGTTACATACCTTCAAATTCCAAGAGAGAAGAACCAGAGTGTATTCCTCTGTAAACCAAAACAAAAGAAAGTCCAAATATTGTTCAGCTCAGTGTTATACTTCTGGGAATCATAATCTTTGAGGCTCCAAAAGGGCTTGCTATAGCACACACTGCACAGCTCCCAGGCGGAGGCTGCTCCACTGTGCACTGTACACAGGCTGCTCCACTGTGCACTGTACACAGGCTGCTCCACTGTGCACTGTACACAGGCTGCTCCACTGTGCACTGTACACAGGCTGCTCCACTGTGCACTGTACACAGGCTGCTGCTGGCCTTGCTTGTCATCTAATACTGCTGACAGCTCCAAAATCCTGGAGTCTTCATAGCAACTGGCTGCATCTTCATCAGTAACTTCACCTGAGCCATCCTCAAGACATCTAACCCTGTTACATGGTGCTAAGCTTCAACGTCTCTCCATGACTTGTTTTAAAACAAGTACCACCTGGGGACACTCTTATATAAGTTTGACTGACAGCACAAGGCACACCTGGGCTACCTGTAGACCATAGCTTCTGTGTACTGACTTTGAAGAAAGTCCTGAGAGTTTTGCCTCGATGATCTTAATCACAGCTTATTCCTTAGCCCCTGTTTACCAGTGTAGGTTGCCCCAGCAAAGCAAGGGTTTCACGTTGCTGGTGCAGATGAACTCTTGTTAATCACCAGTTCTTCCATCTCTAGCTGACTAGAACCACAAATTCTTAATTCAAATTTCAAATATTCCCAATAGAGTCTTGAAGGGACTCTCACCAACTTTCCGCAGACACGTTACAAGTTAGGTCCCTATCTTTTGCATTGCTCTCAATATTATCTTTCAGGGTTCCACACAACAGCCTACTGAGGTGCTCTAAGTACTCAGTCGCTTTTCAAGTCTAAAGTTCAAATGCCAACACAAACTTCCCAAAATCGTGCGGTGGGGCATGCCACAGTAACACTCCATGACCTGGTACCACTCTCTGAGTTAGTTAGGGTTTTTATTGCTGTGATAAAATACCATGACCAAAAGCAACGTGGGAGGGAGGGGTTTATTTCCCTTTTTCTGCACTAATTATAGTCTGTCATGAAGGGAAGTCAGAGTAGGAACCTGGAGGCAGTAACAGGAGCACAGGCAACAGAGGAGAGCTGCTTCCTAGCTTGTTGCAAGGTGGCTTGCTCAGCCTGCTTAGATCGTCCAGAACCACCTGCTTAGGGGTGGCACTGCTCACCATGGCCGGCCCTCCCATGTCAGTCACTTACTAAGGAGATGCGTCACAGGTGTGTATCTTACGGAGGCATTTTCTCAATTATGTTTTTTTTTTTAATTAGATAACAGTAGCTTGTGTCAAGTTGACAAGCAAAAACAAACAAAAGAAAAGAAAGCAAAAAACCCAGATAAAACAAACAAAACCCAACCAAGACAATCACTAAATGCGTGAATTGCCTAAGATGTATAAGCTTGTGTTCTTTTATGAATATTTTAGCACAATTGGCAGGTTATAAGCTGATGAGAGCTGAAGCTGTCTGTTTTGTAACTGAGTAGTAACTGAGTACATGCAAGTGTGATGATGCTTTTTTAGTACAAGAAATTTAGAGCTAGAGTTTTGGGGACACAGGGCTACAGCCTCATGAGAGTAGATTGTGTGGCATTGTCTGCTTTGTAAATAAGAGTTATCCTTGCCTGGCTTTGTAGCACTATATTTCTTGTGCCTGTGGTACCCTAGTTTATTCTTAACCATTATTATAATACTGAACTGTGTGTGAAAATAAGCATGAGACTTGAACCTTAAGATCAAATTTTGTATGGTATCATTCATTTATATGAAGGAATAATTATTATTTTTCTTTCATTTGACATCTGTGTATTTGATGCTATTATGGATGGAGTTCAGTTAGATATGGAGAAAAGAAGAAACCATTCAGGATCAGTTATATTATTGTTCTCTAAAAATATTAAGTATGGTGGTTTATTATCTTTAATCTTGTTGCATTTTAGATATGAAGAAATACAGGTATCTGTCCAAATAATTTAATCAAACATATATAGATATGACATGCATTTTCTATCATAAAATACATTTGGGTTATAATTATACAATTGTGTATTTCAAGGTTTTAGTATGTGTATTTAATGAAGGACATTAAAGTAGATGCCCAGCTTTAAATTCCTATGATCTTTTATTAGTATAAAATGGAGAGAAGAATAAGGGAAAATTCAGGAGAAATACGGTCTAATTTCTTAAACAGATAGAGATGCTATTTCCTGTATAAGATATTTATTCACTAAACAAAGATGAAGCTTCTGGCTCTCTAAGTGTTAATGTTTTGCTTTAGTTCTGTGGTTAGGCACACAGCAACAGTTCCGCCTCCTCCGTCTCTGGACCACATGAAATTATTAGAAGATGAATTTATTATTGATGGGTCAGATAGAAGTTTTTCAGGTCAACGTTGGGTGACAATACCAAGGAAAGGCAGACATCTGAGCCACCACATGCCATCTCCTGAAAACATTGCAATACCTCAAGGTAAGAAGTCAAGAGAGAAACCTCCTAGTTTATCCTCCATGACTGTGATAAATAACACACCATCTGATAAGGCTCTCCCAATAGAAGAAGCTCAGCTCTCTGTTGAAGAAAACCTGGGAACTACTTGGACAAATGAGTTGGAAAACAAGTGTGGTTCTTCAGACAATGGAATGCACTCTGAGAATGCCAACAAACCATCCACCAGGAAAAGAACTGTGAAACGGAAGCTTAATGTAGCTGAGGAGCTCAGCATGGGGCATTGCAAAAGTAAAACTAGGAATATGTCAAAAAGTAGCCAAGACAAGTTACAAATAAATTCAGAAAGAAATATGGAAGACTGTGAAGAGGTGAGGAATGAGCCTATTTCCAAGAAACACACACCTGCTCTTGGTAAGTGTTCATAGTAATCCAGAGTATGAGCACTCTTGTATCATTTTATAATTGTTAGCATTTCTCTTAGCTTTGGGAGGTAAGCAACAGAAAACTCCTCTAAAGATTCACCAGCCTTTTGGAGTTCTTCTTGGGAGTCTCTCTAGGTATAGTTCAGGGCAGACACACTTGATTTTTTTTCTTTTTTTAGAGTTCTTAAGGCAGAAACATACATGGAGAAGTGAAAGACTATAAACAAGTTAATGATATGTTTTCTTCTGCTACTTGATCATTTTTATGGGGTATGCAGATTGCCATAACTATACAAATGTGTATAGGATGAAAGTAGAGGAACAAAAGATAAATCTCTACCTAATATTGCTGTAGAGCTTTATAGCTTCATAAATACTTTTGAATATCGACTGGTTAATGAATATACTATTCTGATATCTTGCTATACTGACTGTGAATTTTCATTGTTACAAATGCCACACACTTAGTAGATTAAACAAACACACTTAAATTTTTTTAAAATCTTTTTTTAATTAAATAAATAAATAGCTTTATTTATTTATTTTGTGTATATGAGTACACTCTTGCTATCTTCAGACTCACCAGAAGAGGGCATCAGATCCCAATTACAGATGGTTGTGAGCCACCATGTGGTTGCTGGGAATTGAACTCAGGACCTTTGGAAGAGCAGTCAGTGTTCCTAACCACTGAGCAATCTCTCCAGTCCTTTTTAAAAAAATCTTGCATAATTCTTCTTTAGGTCAGAAATTTTATGATACTGAAACAGACTGAAAGATGTTTTTGTAACTCTGTTCCTTCCGGTGTGTTTGTGAAAGGTCTGCTCCTTGCTTTTTCTGTCCTATCCACTTACCCATAGTCCTAGACTTGGTCCTCGCCATCATCACAGCTAGCAGTGTCTAGTTTCATTTGTCACTAAGTTTTTGCTTCTCCTTCTATCATCCCAATTCCTACCTAATCACAAGTTTTAAGGATACATGAATTGAGCCGGTAGAGTTAATCCAAAGTAACTTCATTTCAAGGCTTATAATTTAGTCATATTCAATGTCTTCTTCCAAAATAAGATTTCAAAACAATTAAAGTGAAAGGCAGTAATTTCCTGTCTTATTTTTGAGTAGTGATAAGACAAAGAAACAATGTTTTGTTCTTTAAAAGACAGTCAGCTTAGAGAGCTACACAGCTCAGTGCTTCCCTTCTGAGAAAAATGATCTGAGTTTGATCCCCAAGCCCCAAGTCAAAAAATTATAGCTGTTGTGGTTTCATACATTTGTAATACCAGTGCTAGGGAGACAAAGATAGGCCTATTCCTGGGGCTTGGTGGTCAGCCAGGGCAGCCTAAGTGCTGAGCTACAGGCAGGAGCTCTCTCAGTAAAATATAAATAAATACATAAATGGAAGAGGTGCCATTTAGGGTTGTCCTCTGGTTTGCACACATGTGCGCCTGTACCCATGTGCCTGCAAGCATAGGCACACATATTCCTCTTTTAGTTTATGATAAGCAGTGTGCAATGTTTACATTTAATTGACAGAAAATCACAGATCTTAATTGAAAACATGTTCTCTTTTAAAGAAACAGTGGTGAAAATGGATAAATGTAAGATGGTTTTGTAATTGAGTTTTATTTATTTAAAATCTTTTGTGAACTTCTGAAAACTTTTGAATAGTTTTTGTGGTTTTTCTTTATATTAGAAAATAAGAAAAAAAAGAATACCACCCAAACAGATAAGGAAAAATCTGGAAAGAAATGTTTTTCTAGTGGGTCCAAGAACAAATTTGTTTCCAAAGAAGTAACTTTGACTTCCAGGAAAAGTTGTAGAGTTTCTCAGCATCCATCTGACTGGTGGATGGTAAAACCAAATGAAAGTAAGTATTTTTATTTAAATTATCTTTATTGAAGGGTCCCTATAGATATTCTTTATGGGGTTATGTGATAAAGTTAAATTGATTCACTATTGTAACTGAAGTGTAAAGTTCTCCAGTGTTCTGTATGTAGACATGTGTTGTGGACAAACAGACAAAATCAAAAGTCCTAGTGCTCATGAAGATTTACATTCTATGAGAGAAGTGTTGTGGTAAATCTCTGACTCAAACACATCCGGTCAAGGAAAACACAGCTCAATATTTATGATTATAAACTGCAAACCTTGGATTGGGCAGATTTACCATTGTACTACTCTATTCCCCAGCTGTGAGATCCCTTAAAACCTGCGGTTTTCTAAGCCATGTTCTTCTCCTCCTCCTTGTCCTTCCACCAATGGCTCCAACGGCTCCTCTCCTCTCCTGGGCTCTCCATTCCCTACCTCGCCTCTCCCCTGGCAACTCCCTCTTCTAACTCCTCTTCTGACTCCTCCCCTAAGCCTTTTTCTCCACCACCCCTTCTCCTGCCCAATCACTGCTCTAGCCTTTATTTTACAAATTCAATTGGACAGAAGGTTCACAAGATTCACTCCTCTGCAGCCCCTCCCAGGAGTGGAAATACCATGAAAACAAAAGGCTAGGGCTATCCACAACACTTCCCCCTTTTTGTCCAATTAAAAAACTCTTTTCTCTCAGATATAAATTGAACACAAACTATATTACCATGTTGTAATTGTTAAAGTACAAGATAGGCCTAATACCCAGTCCATCATTTTTATTAACTAAATAGAACCTCTGCCATTTCTCTCAACTAAAAGACTTAGTTCTGAACCTGGCTTATATCCTGTCTTCAGAATGAATGTCAGCTGAAAACCATCCACTCAGATCTTTTCTCTCAAAGTAAATAGACAGGATTGGCTATGAGACTATACGTTTTCAACCCCGTCAGAAATCCAGAATGACTGGGTTAATTGAAATTATGGGAAGCACTAAGCATAGCTTCTAAAACTTCGCCAATTTATAGAGACCACTGAACACCTGCACACTCCCTATACTACAGAACGTTGGAGCATCAAATCTTCAGCCTTCTGGCCCAGAATCATCTGACAGACCATAGTGATGCAGAATTACTAAGGGCTGATTACTCTGTCTTGGCAGATATAATCAGTCAACTATTCCGCAAGTGTGTCTTTTTTCTGCACAGTATTTCGTCTGTAGATGAAAAGAGGCAATTCTTGCCTAGTGGCTGTTTCACCACAACTGGAGTAACTTCAAGGATGCTCAATTTCTTCTTAGAATCCAAGACAGGGAAGCTGTAAGGAGCAGACAGGTCTCCAATAAAATGAATGTTTATACAGGAATGTTTGTAACATCAATTCTATGGACTTCTGACGTTTTTGAAAACCAACTATCTATG
The DNA here is from genome assembly GCF_011762505.2 of Arvicanthis niloticus. Taxonomy (NCBI): domain Eukaryota; kingdom Metazoa; phylum Chordata; class Mammalia; order Rodentia; family Muridae; genus Arvicanthis; species Arvicanthis niloticus. The sequence continues at coordinate 85,589,168 of NC_047664.1, read as the reverse complement.
TAAAGCAATCTATTGTCTGTTAATTCCTTTCCACTATTTCTAATTAAAATCTAGAAAACACCCTAACGGTAAGCTCTGAGCCATGCAATTGCTATAGGCTCCTGACTCACAAGCCAACCATCTCAAATCAGTTTTTTAAAAAAAATGTTTAAAAAGGAATGGGTCTAAGCCTTGTATTTCTAAATGAGTTATACAGGCACAATGCCTATATGAGAGTAAAAATATTAATCCCACTTTTATATCAATAAGAAACTCACACCAGTGAAAACCCTAAATTTGTACAAAATAAATTGTATACCAATATAAGAGATTATAACTTCAACCTTGTAACAATCATAAAAATTTCTACCAATGTAAGATATACCTATGTAATGTTTCACTTAAGAGTAAATTTGCTAACCTAACCCTATTTGTCTATTTCTATGATATTACTATGTCTCCTCCTTTCTTTCCTCCCTCCCTTTTACCTAAGAAGGAAGGATAGAGAAGAGGACAGGAAAGGTAGAAATCCCAGAGATTAAGCTCTCTAGTTCCCTCCCTGTCCGAAGCTACATTTGTAAAGCATTCTTTAAATGACAAAACATGTGTAATTTCTAAAGTAACCAGAACCATCTACCCCAACATAAGGAACTGGGACGATGATCTCCTTTTGTCTGCTTCCAGTTGAATTGGGGTGAAGAATTCCCATCTAGGGGCCCAAAGGGAAACTGGAAAATTGGCTTAGTCAAAGGAGAGCTAGCGGGCATCATTTGCCTTGAAGTCACTATGTGCTGAGAAAGTTCATTGCTTAGCTGACACCATGACTGTGACAGTCAGAAAGGCTGGACAGGCAATCTGGCTGTTCTGGAAAAGTTCTGGAAGCAAGTCCTTAAAAGAAACAGCTTCGATGTAGTTGCAGTAGAATCAAGCACGAGGCTGGAACAGAAGGTCCTGGAGTCTCAGCATCCCCGAGTATGAATCTTGCTAGGGCTGTGTTTCTCTTCTTTCATCCTGTAACATATAACTTAAAAGCAGCAGGTAGTTTTATAAAGACATTCACGTGGAGCATGTAGGGCACACAGCTTGGTCAATGAAGATCAATAAAGAAAGGCAACTGCCCTTCTTCAGGTTAGTTTGATCACTTAATCAAACTATAATATAACTTTGTATACATGCCCTCATAAAGGATGACATGTATTAAGTCATGAGAAATTAGTACACAATTAAATGTTCTTGGCTTTGTATAGACATTTTAGCCCCAGCCAGTTCCAGCGCTGTCATAAACAACTCTGGAACAACAAAGAGACATAAACATCACCCTATATACGTCACCTATTTGGTTGGTTGTGTTAGTCTCCCTTTTCTTCTGTGTCGACGAGGTCTTCAGGGGGTCTCCCTTTGTCATGTCTGATTTTTATCAACTTGGAAGGAACCCACAGCTTTTCTTTTTCTGTGGAAACATAGGCATAACCTCTCCCTCAGCGTAACACATTTCCCACTTTCCATTCTGACGTCAGAATATCCTTAATATAAACAGGTTGATTTAGTTCAGTAGTTTTTTTCAGCATCCAGTGTCTCTCAGCGGCTGTGGTGTTTTGTTCATTAGCATTCAAAAAATTTAAGGTTAATAATGCACTATGTAATCTATCTTTGGGGGTTCTTATTGATCCCTTTTGCCTATTAAGCATCTCCTTTAGAGTTCGATTGGATCTCTCCACAACTGCTTGTCCCGTAGGATTATGTGATATGCCTGTAACATGTTTTATATTATAATATGTAAAAAACTTCTTCATCTTATTAGAGATATATGCCGGACCATTGTCTGTTTTAATTTGTATAGGTATTTCCATAATGGCCATAACTTCTAACAAATGTGTAATTACAGAATCAGCCTTTTCTGATGCCAAGGCAGTTGCCTATTGAAATCCTGAATACGTGTCTATAGTATGGTGCACATATTTCAGTTTACCAAACTTTGTAAAATGAAAGACATCCATTTGCCAAATGTCATTTCTTTGGGTACCCTTAGGGTTAGTTCCTGTAGGCAATGGAGTTTGGTTATATAATGAGCAAGTAGGGCATTGCCTCACAATTTCCTTGGCTTGTTGCCAAGTGATAGAGAACTCTTTCTTTAAACCTTTACTGTTAACATGGTATTTTTTTAATGGAATTCTGAAGCCTCTAGCACACTTCCTATCAATAGCTGGTCGATTTCATTATTACTTTGAGCTAGAGGGCCTGGCAGACCTGTATGGGATCTTATGTGTGTTATATATAGTGGGTTACTCCTGTTTCTGATCACTTGTTGTAGTTGAATAAATAGTGAGGTCAATTCAGAATCTTCCTTAATAAGTTCAGCAGTCTCTATGTGTAAAACAACCCTTTCTGCATATTGAGAGTCAGTTACTATATTAAGGGACTCTTGAAAATCTGACAACACCATGATTATTGCATATAATTCAGATTTTTGAACTGACTTATAGGGACTCTCAGCCACCTTACTTATTTATGTCTTCTGATTTATATCCTGCCTTTCCTGCTTTACTAGCATCAGTGTAATGTAGGGGCTCCAGATATCGGAGTTCCCTTTAATATACGAGGGATAATCCAATCAGTTCTTCTTATGAACTGAAGCCGATTGCTTTTAGGGTATCTGTTGTTAATCTCTCCCAAGAAGTTACTGCATGCTCTTTGCCAATGTTCATTTTGTGCCCATAACGAGGCAATTTCTGCATTAGTAAAAGGTACAATAATTTCAGCCGGGTCCATTCCAACTAATTATGTAAGTCTCATTTTTCCCTTTAGTATCAATTCAGAGACCTTCTCAATGTAGGTTTTTAACTTCTTACTCTGTTTATGAGCTAAAAATAAGTAGAAGGTAAGATAACTAAGATGTAGGCTGTCGTTGGATCAATATGATCTAGATGTGTATCCTGCAATTTTCTTTCTACCAAGGTTAACTCCTCAGCCTCAGGTGTCAGTTTCCTTGGGCTACTTAAATCTTTATCACCTTGTAAGGTTTGAAATAAATTACGCAGCTCTTGAGTAACCGAGCCAATTGCTGGCCGCAGCCAGTTGATATCTCCCAGTAGCTTCTGAAAATCATTAAGAGTCCTTAATTGGTTTCTTCTGATTTGTACCTTTTGTGGCTTAACCCTTTGTAGACTTATTTTATACCCTAGATAATTAATGGAATCCCCTCTTTGTATTTTTTGGGGGGCTATTTGCAATTCTATGAGAGAAGAGTATATAGATAACGTAATTCACATAATGATAGGTGTCAAAAATCAGATGAAGGGTAAAGTCAAGAAAGACAGCAGGGGTGGATAGGTAACATCGAGTACTATTTTGGTAGATGGTGCTATGAGTGGATACGTTGCTACAAAGAAAGATGATAAACTGAGAATTTGGAATTATGGGAAACAAATCTTAAGGATGATTTCTTTCCTGTTGCTGTGACAAAATACTCTGATAAAGTGCAACTTATGAGAAAAAGGATTTCTTTTGGCCTACAGTTCCAGAGGGTAAGGCATGGCATGAGGAGGCTAGCTGCTGAGATTGCATCCGTACTCCGGAACCAACGAAGAACGAATATATGCTGCTGCTTAGCACACGTTCTCCACTCTGGATTGTCCGGGATCCAAGATGGCAGCCAATCAGTCAATGGTGCCACCCACGGGGTGTGGGTGGGTCTGCACAGCTTAGTTAACATTAACACTATTAAGATAGCCTCCTGTAGGCGTGCCCAGACCTGTGTCCCAGCATAGTTAGATCCTGTCAAGCTGCCAGCACTGACCATTATAGTCAGGTCAGGCGAGCAATGCACAGAGCCAGAGAAAAGATTACTTAAGCAAGTTTATAATGGAATTAAAAAAATCTAGTACATGTCCTGCAAATACAATTGAAAAAAATAAGAATTAAAAAAATATGTGGAAACAAATTTAACATATGAAATTGGTATGTGTATTTACATGTAAATGTAATGATGTTGGTATTTCAGTGAGCTACATCATTTGAACAAAGTTGCTAATTTTTAATTGTTATCGAATCTTTCAGGTTCTGTTGATGGAAATTCTTCAAAAGAAAATGAATCAGCAGTGGTATATCCCAATAGAAAAAAACAGACTAAGAGAAATCATGTATCTGAGAATACTAGGAAGAAACCATTTCCATCAAAAAGGCAGAAGACAGAGACCAGCTCAAAAGTACAGAAGTCTTTAAATGTAAAGGGTTCTGGAGGAAGTGTTAGTGGCCATGATGACATTTCTAGTTCCCAGAGGAAGCCATTGAAAAGCATTGAGGCAGACCCAACTCAGAAAAGCCTTGATATTTCTAGGTAATTTTTCTTGTATTTACTATTCATATAGCTGTCTTTTCTTTTTCTCATTCAGAATTTACTGGTTTGGCTTTGTTATGCAGTATTGAGAGTAAGAGTAAGCATAAAGGTCTTTGACAAAGTTGTCCATAAATTCTCTGCAGTTAGCTAGATGACACCTAGGCACAGTACTGCTCAACTTGTTTCCTCACTTGGGAATTGAAGTGATAGGTTTTTAGTTGTGTGGTATATGTCGTAGACTGTTTAGATTAATGCCATTTGGTATCACTTTTTTATATTAGTCTCAGCCCAGGTTTGTATTGTTTCTCTGTTTTTTAAATTTGGAGTCTTTATAAACTCCAGATACCTTCATGAACCTGACTCTAAATCTTACAACTGAACATGATTAGCTATGCTTACTATAGCCAATTTTATATAAATTTAGATTTATATTGCTTGTATAATCATTTGTACATTGTTTCTAGAAGAAAGAACGTTTGAAAATAAATTTGAAAACTATAATTTTAAACTTTTTTTCGTAGATCTACAAGAAGCTCTAAGTATCAAAACAGTGCTGTGACATCACAGAATGCTCATTTAAAGTCTCATAGTGAGGAATATACAAGCAAGACACCAATAGAGTCTACTTCAGATTCAGAAGTGCCTGAACATTCAGTGTGGGAAGAAAGGTGTGTATACAGTGTAGTCACTCACTACACTAGTTATCCATTTCAGTGCAGCAGTTTACTCCCAAACATCACTTGATTTTTGGTGTTGGCTTGCAAACATGTATTTTATACCTTGTGTGAGCTTGAAATCTAGGCAAGGCTTAGCTAGCTGGGGGTTAGGTTTGGAGGCATCTTTCTCTTTTGTATCCCTTTGAAGTCTTGACTACAACTGGAGAATCCCTTTACGTTTCCAATGGCTGTGGGCTGTAGGTTGCAATTCCTTGCTGTCTTTTGGCAGTCGACCTTCGTTTCTTGTTTTGTGGCATCTGACGTCCTACAAAGCAAATGATCTGAAAGAAGAAAGTGACTGTAAGGGAAATTCATGCCTTTTGATGACTTAAAACCATCACAAGTTCAGACCACATTCAAGAACAGGGAAATGAGGTTTTATCTTTTGAAAAGAAGATTGCCAAGGAACTTGTGGACTTATTAAAACATCTACTAACTCTGAACAAGTGAGATTAATAATCTGCTTGTGTTATCTACAAACTGTTAAAACCATCAAAAGTGAACGACTAGCAAATGAGAGCAACTTCTCAGCTGTTGAAGGGAGGACTAGGGTTCTTTACTGGGTAAGGGACTAAGCTTAGTACGTAGAGGAGGCCCTGGGCTTCCTGATGTACCCTAAAGTGGGTTTGAGTTTTACGTCCTCCTGCCTCTTGAATGGTAGGATTATAGGCATGTTCTACCAAGCGTAGCTAGGCTCTTAAATTCTAAGTTTAGTCAAGTCCAACAGCAACAGTCTTTTACAAAAATAAGAGAAACCAGCAAGCATATCCTAATTTTAAAAAGAAACAGTCTACAAAAAAATGAAATTAAACTTGTAGTAGCTGTCCATCTGTCCGTCCGTCTGTCTGTCTCTCTCTATAGATAGATTTGACTCAATTATGGGATCAAATCATAGGCCTTGTTTTATGCTGCCTGAAAATACATTCTTGATGACCTTTTGCATCACTTTTAATTTCATAAGAAACAGATGATAGTTTTAAGACATGATCATGAAATTTAGGCATACAGAAATTCATATTATAAAAGCACAAATTTTACGGTTTGTTTTGTTCTTAAGTGGACCTTCCAGGTTCAAGAATTATGAAATGCCTAGAAGCAATAATTCTGAAATGGGTGAAAAAAAGGACCAGAAAAGTTTGGGTAAGTTATTATTTTCTATCTTGGCTTCTAAGGAACTGTGAATATTAAGTATTCTGTGTTTATTTTAATTTTTCAGTAGTAGAAAATGTTGATCTACTCCTAACTTCCTACTTCCAACTTTATAGTTGGAAATTTGTTGAAGTGGTCTAGATAGGTAAAGGCACTTGCCTGACGACCTGAGTTGAATTCCCTAGAATTCACATAGTAGGAGAGAATTGATTTCCACAAATTGTCCCTCTGCTCTTCAGACATATTCCTTGGCATATGTATTGAATAGCACTTGCAACAGGATGGATGGATGGATGGATGGATGGATGGATGGATGGATGGATGACAGACAGATTGGTTAAGCTGATAAGGAAATACTTAAAGCAGCAGTAACTACAAGTTGATGGCTACTGAAGATAGGTGATCAATATATTGGGTTTATTATACTGTTTTCCTCTATTGTATAGAAGTTTGTAAGTTTTCATGCCTCAATACAGTTTTACAATTTTTTTTCTTTTTTGGTGCTTGAATATAATATTATACTATCTTTTTTATTACTAATTCACTAATTTTTTTTACTGTTTTTACATTTATATCTTTCTTTTTAAACTTTAACTAACTTTGTATATTCTTTAACTTTTATTAGGTAAAGAAACAGTGAATTTGCCTGAGTAAAATTTTGAATAGTTTTCCCTATATAGTATTTTGTAATATGTTCTTTTAAAAATATATTTTTAAAGTATTGAAATTTTTTGGATTTCTTTATTTTATGTTAATGAGCATTTTGCCTGCATTTATTTTCTGCATTACATGTATGACTGGTGCCTTTTGATGTCAGAAGAGGGCATTGGATTTCCTGAAACTGGAGTTAACGGATGGCCGTGACCCACAATGTGGGTGCTAGGTGGAGTGTGTTTGTTATCTGTTTGTTTGTTTTATTGATAGTAAAGTTTGGAGGGCAAGTCAAGAGGAACTACTGATTGCTTGTTCTAAGACTGTGGTTCTAAGAAAGAAACGATGCTAGAAAGAACATTAAGGTTGTAGGTCCAAGCATCTGAGACAATAACATTGTTCGGACCCAATGGAGACTTGTGAAAGGAGGAGTGCAGGAAACAGAGTCGTAGACTTGACCATGGTAAGCTTGATAGTATTAGGAGCATCTGTATCTTTTGGTAGTGACTTGTTAAGCACTAGTAGAAGTGAGATGTTCTGTTTGTTGGCTTCCCTCGTAGTCTATAGAATTCTTGAACACCTTGGATACAGATAGAATTTTGCTCTTTCTTTTAGATGTTTCAACTTAATGGAGTGTTTTAAAAAACACTTATAGTACTGCTTGTAGTATTCTTAATTCTTTGGGGTCTGTTAAAATGTTTTCTTGTCTATTTCTGATTCTGTTAATTTGGGTCCTTTCTTTAGGCTAGTTGGGTCAAGGATCTGTCAATCTTGTTTTTCTCCTCAGAGACCCAGCTCCTGGATTTGTTGATTCTTTGTATTGTTTTCTTTGCTTATGTTTCATTAACTCCTGCTCTGATTTCTGTTGTTTCTGGCCATAGACTGTGTTTGCATTTGGTTTGTTCTTATTCATCTATATTTGCAGACTTTTTTATTTTGTAATGTAAGCACTTCCACATTTCCCTCATTAGGACTGCTGTAAACATGATCCAGCAGTTTTGCTGTGTTATGGTTTCCTTTTCATTTAGTTCTAAGAAATCTTTTTGTTTTGTTTTGTTTTTTTGATTTCTTCTTTGACCCATTAATCATTCAGCAATGAATTCTTTGTTCTTCATTAGTTTGTGTACTTACTGGAAGTTTGTTTGCTGTTGGTTTTAAGTTTTATTGTTTCATCATGGTCAGATAGGCTATAGAGTTATTTCAATCTTTCTGAATCTGTTAAGAAGTGTGTCTGAGTGTGTGTGTGTGTATCCCAGGATATCTCCTTTAGAGAAAATTCCATGTGCTGAGTAGAGTATATATAGAATAATCTGTAGATACTGGTTAAGCCCTGTGATCAATTAATTCTGGTATTTTTCTGTTCTTTCTCACTTCCTGGTTGCATTTGGTTGGAATACCTTTTGCCACCTATTCACTTTCAGGGGTGCCTATCTTTATAGATAAGTTGAGTTTTGTGTAGAAAACAAAAAAAAGATGGGTTTTATTTCTTAATCTAATCAGCAAACCTGTGTAGAGTTGAGACCGTACGCCCTTGTATTTGCTAGTGGCTCATTTTCCATTCATGAGCAATGGAGAATGCTACTTGGTTTTTGTTAATCTTAATGGTTGTGCTTTTTAAACATGTTTATTATATCAAAGTATAATGAGATGTTATACTGTTTTTCTATAGGTTGTATTGTTTATCAATGAAAAATTAAAGTAAAAGTTAAATTTTTCTGTTTAAATCTAAATTTATAGTTCTCACTAAAGTTGGCCAGATGCTCCCTCAAGTCAGCAGAGAATTAGCAGGCATGCTGCATTGTTTATAACACTGTCTCTTGTATTTTGCAGGTTTGAAAAAAAGAGGTTCTAATATGGTACCAGATAGGAATTTACATCACAAATTAGGTAAAATAATTTATTCTTACACTATTTCCATTGAAAAAGTAGTACTACTGAATCTCTCTAGAAATTTCATTTGTTTAAGAGGGAAAATCTATCCAGACTACTATTACATATTCAGTTCTCGGCATTCCATACTATACTATCATAACCCACTGCGTTATTATTCTACAGTTTGTTTGTAAGTACTATAGTCCCCTACTCTCCTCTGTTCTCTGATACCACCCATGGGAAGACGCTAGTGTGGCTAACTGCCAGGTCGATGGTGCTCACAGGAGCTGTTTCCTACAGTTCACTCCTGTCCCAACAGCTTGAGTGCTACGTAGCAAATGAGGGAACTGAACGTTAAAATTCCACAGATTATCAAAAGATACTTGTCAGTCGTAATCCATGGGATCTCCCACCTGAGTGTGAGGCAGAGCCTCTGTGTTCTATAGAAAGCCCACTGTATAAGACATCAGCCCACCACAGTTGGCTGTATTTAAAAGTTGATAGTTTTTCTATCTTAATCTACTTATTGTGCTATTATAGATCATGTTCATCAGCTTTAACTATGACTTCCACTTTGTCTAATATTAAAGGAGAACTAGCTTTCTGTTTGCATTAACCTGCTAAGTCCCTCGAAAATAGTTTTTCTTTCATTCTGTTTTTTTCTTGAAGATTTAGTTTATTTTTATTGGATATTATATTTATATTTCAGATTTTATCCCCTAACCCCCCTTCCCCCACCACCCAGGAACCTCCTATCTATCCCATCCCCCCTCCTCATGCTTCTATGAGGATATGCTCCCAACTACCCCGCCCCCATCTCCCCACCCTTGAATTCCCCCCTACTCGGTGTTCATCCTTCATGGGGCCAAGAATCTCCTCTCCCACCTATGCCTGACAAGGCCATCCTCACCTTCATGTACAGATGGAGTCATGGGTCCATCCCTATTTGCTCCCAGGCTGGTGGTTTAAACCCTGGGGGGCTCTGGTTGTTTGGTATTGTTGCTTTCCTCCTGGGGTCACAAACCCTTTCTGCTCCTTCAGTCTTCTCTCTAACTTCTCCATTGGGAAACCCCTGGTCATATCAGTGGTTAGCTGTGAGCATTGGCATCTGAATGTGTCAGACTCTGGCAGACCTCTAAGGAGACAGCTATATCAGGCTCTTGTCAGCATGCACTTCTGCTATCCACATCAGTGTCTACCTTTGGTGACTATCTGGGATGGATACCCAGGTGGAATGGTCTCCAGATGGCTCTTCCTTCAGTTTCTGTCCCACACTTTGTTTCCATATTTATGCCCTTGAGTGTTTTTGTTACTCCTTCTAAGCAGGACCGAGGAATCCACACTTGGTCTTCCTTCTTCATGAGCTTCATGTGGTCTGTGTGTTGAGTCTTGGCTATTTCAAGCTTTTGGGCTAACATCTGCTTATCAGTGAGTAAATACCATGTGTGTTCTTTTGTGATTGGGTTAACTCACTCAGGATGATAATTTCTAGTTCCATTTATTTACATAAGAATTTCTCGATTCATTATTTTTAATAGCTGAGTAATACACCATTGTGTAAATGTACCATATTTTTTGTATCCATTCCTCTGTTGAAGGACATCTGGGTTCTTTCCAGCTTCTGGCTATTATAAATAAGGCTGCTATGAACATAGTGGAGCATATGTCCTTGTTATATGTTGGAGCATCTTCTGGATATATGCCCAGGAGTGGTATAGCTGGGTCCTCAGGTAATGCTATGTCCAATTTTCTGAGGAACCACCAGACTGATTTCCAGAGTGGTTGCACCAGCTTGCAATCCCACCAACAATGGAGGAGTGTTCCTCTTTCTCCACATCCTCAATAGCATCTACTATCACCTGAGTTTTTGATCTTAGCCATTCTGACTGGTGTGAGGTGGTATCTCAGTGTTGTTTTGATTTGCATTTCCCTGATGACTAAGGATGTTGAGCATTTCTTAAGGTGCTTTTCAACCATTTGAGTTTCCTCAATTGAGAATTCTTTGTTTAGCTCTGTACCCCATTTTTTAATAGGGTTCTTTGGTTGTCTTGAGTATAATTTCTTGAGTTCTTTGTATATATTGCATATTATATCTATCTATCCCTCTATCGAATGTGGGATTGGTAAAGATCTTTTCCCAATCTGTTGGTTGCCGTTTTATCCTATTGACAGTGTCCTTTGCCTTACAAAATCTCTGTGATTTTATGAGGTCCCATTTGTCAATTCTTGATCTTAGAGTATAAGCCATTGGGGTTCTGTTCAGGAACTTTTCCCCTGTGCCTAGGTATTAGAGAGTCTTCCCTACCTTCTCTTCTATCAGTCTGGTGGTTCCTCAGAAAATTGGACATAGCATTACCTGAGGACCCAGCTATACCACTCCTGGGCATATACCCAGAAGATGCTCCAACATATAACAAGGACATATGCTCCACTATGTTCATAGCAGCCTTATTTATAATAGCCAGAAGCTGGAAAGAACCCAGATGTCCTTCAACAGAGGAATGGATACCAAAAATGTGGTATATTTACACAATGGAGTATTACTCAGCTATTAAAAGCAATAAATTCAAGAAATTCTTAGTTAAGTGGATGGAACTAGAAAATGTCATCCTGAGTGAGGTAAGTCAATCACAAAAGAACACCCATGGTATTCACTCACTGATAATTGGATATTAGCCTAGAAGCTCACAATACCCAAGATTGAACTCACAGACCACATGAAGCTCATGAAAAAGAAAGACCAACGTGTGGGTGCTTTGGTCCTTCTTAGGAGGAGTAACAAAATACTCAAGGAAGCAAATATGGAGACAAAGTGTAAGACAGAAACTGAAAGAGGGGCCGTCTGGAGACCATTCCACCTGGGTAGCCATCCCATGTGCAGTCATCAAAGGTAGACACTGATGTGGATGTCAGGAAGTGCAAGCTGATAGGAGCCTGATATAGCTGTTTCCTTAGAGGTCTGCCAGAGTCTGACATATTTAGAGGCGGATGCTCACAGCTATCCATTGAACTGATCATGGGGTTCCCAATGGAGGAGTTAGAGAGAAGGAACTGTAGGAGCTGAAAGGGTTTGTAGCCCCATGAGGAGAGCAACATATCAACCAACCAGAGCTCCCAAGGTCTAAACCACCAGCCTGGGAGCACATAGTGAAGGACACATGACTCCAGCTGTATATGTAGGGGAGGATGGCCTTGTTGGGCATAGGTGAGAGAAGAGATCCTTGGTCCCATGAAAGCTGGACACCAAGTGTGGGGGAATTTGAGGGTGGGGAGGTGGGAGTTTGGGGGTGGGTGGGGGGCACATCCTCCTGGAAGCAGGAGGAGGGGGGATGAGATAGGGGGATTCCTGAGCAGGGTGCCGGGAATGGGATAAGGGGATAACATCTTATATGTAAATAAAATGTCCAATAAAAAAATCAAGAAAAGAAAAATGGCAAAGAAGTGGCAAGAATCATGGAGTTCATTTTATGTTGGCCAGCAACTCCTGTGCATAGTGGAAATGTGACATTCCATTGGAGAAGAATACTTTTCTCTTTCCCAGCAAATAGTAGTTGCAAATATCTTCTTGGTTAGGGATGAGATTTTTGTATTTCATTCTCCTTCATGTTTGGGTGTTTGCCTGGTTTGAACCCTTGCAGGTCTTTTGTGCACTTTCACAGCCTTTGTGAGCTCATATGTCCCTTAGTCCTGGAGGATACTGATTCACTGGAGTCTACCACATCTCTGACTTTTACAATCTTTATGATCATAGATCATTGAGCTTTCAGGGGAGGGCTTTGATAAAGACATCCCATTTATTTATGGGTGAGTGTTCCACCCTCTCTTCTTCTCTGCACATTTGCCAGTTGTGGGTCTCTGTTTTTAATTCCTATCTTCTTCAAGAAGAAACTTACCCGTTGAGAGCTGGGAAATGATCTGATCTATGGGTAGCAGTTTGTCACTAGGAGTCATTTTATTTCTATGTTCCTTTAGCAGAAAAATTATGGAATTTTTCTGAACGGCCTATGACGTTTGTATGCTCTGGCTCTTGGCTACTTTAGTGGTGTCAAGTGTGGGCAGCATCTCATGGAATGAACCTGAAATCCAATAAAAAGTAGTTGCTTAGTCTCATAACACTTATGCCACAACTGTGCCAGTATACGCTCAAACCAGGCTGCTCTTGCACATCTCTGGACTTGGAGCTGGGTGGTATCATGATAACTTCTCTCTGGTAGCATGAGAAGAACTTTCGGTCCCATGATGCTCATCAGTAGAGATGAAGCTCTAGTTTATAATCAGCTTCAATTGTCTTGTGTTTGATGACATAAGTAAGTTTCATCTTCAGCAACAAGGCCTTAGCGACCAAGGTTATAGAGAGTAACCGATACCCTTGACCATAACTTGTAGTGTTTGGGAGGTGGGCTTGTTATGGGACTCCTTTTGCCAATGACTCAACAAGATGTAACTCATTCCTAGCACTGGAGAGTTTAGTTGGTGGCGTATGATGTCCAGTTGAAGTATTATTTCCCCCTTTATATGATGATTGTGTTTAAGTTCCTTTAATTTTGTGTATATATTTTAAGAAGCTTAAAAAACAGTAAGTTTCCCTATGGGTTTTTAAAAGGCTGTGTTAGATGTCCCTCTAAAAATTTCCTCTCATCCCCCAACCCCCATTTAATCTTCTTAGTCTGATTTCCCCTTTAACTCTTTATAACCTGTATTCTGGTACCCATTCCTTGGGAGAGCCCCTCCTTCTCTGTTCCCTTACTAGGTGTCTTAGTTAGGGTTTTACAGCTGTGAGCAGACACCATGACAAAGGCAACTCTTACAAGGACAACATTTAAGTGGGGCTGCCTTACAGGTTCAGAGGTTCAGTTTATTATCATCAAGGCAAGAACATGGCAGTATCTAGGTATGTATGGTGCAGGAGGAGCTAACAATTCTTCATCTACATCTGAAAGCTGCTAGCAGAATACTGACTTCTAGGTGGTTAAGATGAGGGTCTGTAAAGCCCACATCCACAGTGACACACCTACTCCAACAAGGCCACACCTCCAAGTGGTGCTACTTCCTGGGCGGAGCATATTCAAATCATGACACTCGGTATCTAACCTCTGTAGTTATTTGGATTTAATCATATCTGTGGAAAGCTAACAACCATATAAGAGAAAACACACAATATTTGTTTATTTGGGTCTAGGTTACTTCATTCAGGATGATTATTTCTAGCCTTACCTGTTTATTTGCAACTTCCATTTTTCTTAACAGCTGAATAATATCACATTGTAAAAATGCCACATTTTTATTACCTGTCTATCAGTTGATGGACATCTCAGCTGCTTCTAATTTCTGGCTGTTAAGAAAAGAAAAGCAATGACATGGATGAGCGAGTGTCTTTGTAGTGAGATACAGTTCTTCAGGACTATAACTAGGAGTGGTGTGGCTGGATCAGGAACCTCCTTCCTGATTTTCATAGTGGCTGCACAGCTTTGCACTCCCACCAGCAATAGATGAGGGTTCCCCTCTCTCCACATCCATGCTAGCATGTGCTGCAATTTGTTTTATTGATCTTGGCCATTCTGACAGGAGTTAAGATGAAATCTGAAACTAGTTTTAATTTACATTTTCCGGATGGCTAAGGATATATTTCTCCACCATTTATGTTTCATCATTTGAGAATTTCTTTTAGTTGTATTTTTAAACTCAATTTTTAAAATTGGGTTAATTTGTTTTCTTAATGCTTATGTTTTTTTTCTTAATGTATTCTACATATGAATCCACTATCAGATGTATAACTGATAAAGATTTTTTTTACCCTATTCTGTTAACTGCTGATGTGCTTAAACTATTGTGTCTTATGCCATATAGAAGTTCTTTTGGTTTCATGAGAACTTATTTTATAAATTGTTGGGCTTTGGCTTAGCTGTTGTTCTATTGTTGTGATGAAACACCATGACCGAAGCAACTTATAAAAGGAAGCATTTATTTGGGGGCTTGCTTACTTACAGTTTAGAGGAATAGTCTATTTCTGTTATGGTGGGGACCATGAGAGCAAGCAGGCCCAAGAATGGCTCTGGAGCAGTAGCTGAGAGAACACATCCTGATTCACAGGCTGTAGGCAGAGAGAGATCAAGACTGGGCCTGGCGCGGGCTTTTGCAATCTCAAAGCTCACTCTCCAGTGACACTTCCTCCAACAAGGCTCTATCTCCTAATCCTTTCTAAACAACTGGGAACAAAACATTCAAATATATGAACTTTTGAGGGCCGTTCTCATTTAAACGACCACAGTCTTAGTCCTTGTGCTTTGATATCCTGTTCAGAAAGTCTTCTATGCTAATGAGTTCAAGCCTATTTCTCACTTTCTCTACCAGATTCAGAGTATCTGCTATTATATTGAGGTCTTTGATCCAGTCGAAGTTGAGTTTTATTGCAGGGAAAGATATATTTTCATTGTACATGTAGCTGTCCACTTTGCTGTCTTTTTCCATTGTGTATTTAGGTGAGTGGAATGATGACCGGGTCTTTAGTGTGAGTACATTGATCAGTGTGTCTGTTTTTATACCAGTACCATGCTGTCTCTATCACTGTAGCTCTGTATAGTACTATGTGAAGCCTGGGATGGTGGTATCTCTAGAAGTTCTTTTATTATTTGAGATTCTTTTAGCTATCCTTTGTGTGTTTGTATTTCCATATGAAGTTGGAGAGTATTTAATTCTGTTAAGAATTGTGCTGGAATTTTGAGGGAGGTTGCATTGAATCTGTAGACTGCTTTTGTAAAGACAGATCTTTCTACAACATTAATTCTACAGGTCCTACAGATTAGCTCGGGAGGTCTTTCCATCTTCTGGTGTCTTTTTTTTCTTCCGTGTCTTAAAATTTGTATTAAGTCTTTCACTTGCCTTGTTAATCATTCCTCTTTTCTTTTGTTTTCCTGTGGAAGGCACTGTTCCCAAATTTCTTTCTTTTTTTTTTTTTTATTGTGGTTGAGTTTTTTTGTTGTTTTTTTTGTTTGTTTGTTTTCTTTTTCAATTAATTAATATATTCACTTTACATCATGATTACTCCCTCACCCGCTCACACAGCCTCTCCACTTATTCCCCCTTCCCTTCCCTTCCCTCTGAGAAGGGGGATGTCCCCACTCTAGGTACCAACCCACCCTGGCACCTCAAGTCACTGCAGGTCTAGGTACATCCTCTCCCATTGAGGTCAGGCAAGGCAGCTCAGTTGGGAACAGGATCCAGGATCTACAGGCACCAGGGTTAGGGATAGCCCCACTTCTTACCCTCCCGTTCCAGTTGGTGGAGGACCCACATGAAATTTGCAAGTATTTTATTGAGAATTTTTGCAGCTATGTTTATAAAGGAGTTTTGCCTGTAACTCTTTCTCGTTTGGGTCTTTGTATAATTTTGCTATCAGGGTAATATTTCGTTAATCTTTAGTTTCTATTCTGTGGAATAATTTGAACAGTATTGGTGTTAGTTCTTTCAGTTTATGGAAGAATTCTGCATCCATCTATCCTTGGGCTGTTTTTTTTTTTTTTTTTTTTTTTTCCTTCTGTGGGATGGTGGAGAGACTTAGTTATTGCTTTTATTTTACTTGTTATATATCTGTTTACATTGCTTAATCTCAATTTTACTTTGATAGGTTGTATATATCAAAAACTCAATTTCTTTTAGGTTTTCTAGTTTTGATTTTTTTTTCCTGATTCCATATCTTGATAGGTATTTAGATTGGGAAATTTTTTTCTATGATTTTATTAAAAATATTTTCTATGTCTTTGACCTGGGTTTCATCTCTTTCCTTTACACTTATTATTCATACGTTTGGTCTTTTTGTAGTATCTCATGTATCTTGGGTAGTTTATGTGTGAGTTTCTTAAAATTTAACACCTCCTTTGACTGAAGTACTTGTTCTGTTTTCTGCATCAGGTAAGATTCTCTCTCCTGATTCTTTCATTGATGAGGCTTGCTTCTGAGGAGTTTGTTTGACATCCTGAACTTTTTATTTACAGTTTTACTTTTGTCTGAGTTTTCTTTACTGGTTCATTTTGTTCTACCTTCATGTCTTGACCTGTTCTCATGGTTTCATTCATCTGTTTGTGTTTTCGTGATCTTCATTAACTCAGTTATGCATATCCTCTTTAACATCTTTGTTTACTGCTATTTTGTAGTCATTTTCTGTGTTTCAGCTAAAATGTTGTTCCTGGGGCCTATTACAAGAGCCGTCTTGGTCATTCATGGTTGTTTTTGTGCTGGAATCTAGGCTTCTGAAGTTATGGCTTTTGAAGTGTTTTTTTTTGGCATAGCTATCTGTTTTGTCTTTGTTGTGTGGTGGATATTCTTTTTTTTTTTTTTTTTTTGGAAGTAAAAATACATTTTATTATGTATTTGTTTTGAGAAGGTATTTATAGTTCTGACATATCCATGATTTTTTTTATGGTTATTTATATACTAATGGCACATTTTCCCTTGCCTTAACTTTTTTTTTATTTAATATTTTATTTACATTTAAGATGCCATCATAGTCTATGAGACTATGGGTCTTCAACCCCGTCAGAAATCCAGAATGACTGGATCAACCAGTCAACCCCTAGGGGGCTGACTTTTTTTAAAGATGTTGGTTCTAACAACTTTTCTTTTTTTTCCCCCTTTTTAAAATTGGTTGTAATATTTACGTTCCAGATTTTATCCCCTTACCCCACTTCCTCCCACCACCCAGAAACCTCCTATCCCATTTCCCTCCTCATGCTTCTATGAGGCAGTGACTGCACCTACCCCCCCCCCCCACTATCCCCTCCCTATCCTCACATCCCCCCCCCCCCCACTCTGTGTTTATTTTTTTGGGGACCAAGAAACTCCTCTTCCACCTATGCCCGACAAGGCCATCCTCCCCTACATATACTGCTGGAGTCTTGGGTCCCTCCCTATGTGTTCCCTGGCTGGTGGTTTAGACCCTGGGGGGCTCTGGTTGTTTGGTATTGTTGCTTTCCTCCTGGGGTCACTAACCCTTTCTGCTCCTTCAGTCCTCTCTCTAAGTTCTCTATTGGGAAACCCCTGATCATATCAGTGGTTAACTGTGAGCATCGTCCTCTGAGTGTGTTAGTCTTTGGCAGACCTCTAAGGAGACAGCTATATCATGTTCCTCAGATTATGCACTTCCAGCCATCCACAACAGTGTTTAGCTTAGGTGGCTGTACATGGGGTGAATACCCAGGTGGAGTGGTCTCCTGATGGCCCCTCCTGCAGTTTCTGTCCCATGTTTTGTTTCCATATTTGCTCCCTTGAGCATTTTTGTTACTCCTTCTAAGTAGAACTGAGGCATCCCCTCTTGGTCTTCCTTCTTCATGAGATTCATGTGGTCTGCTGGTTGAGTCTTCGCTAATCCTAGCTTTGGGGCTAACATCCGCTTAACAGTGAGTAAATACCCTGTGTGTTCTTTTGGGATTGGGTTAACTCACTCAAGATGATAATTTCTAGATCCATCCATTTACCTAAAAATTTCTTGAATTCATTATTTTTAATAGCTGAGTAATACTCCATTGTGTAAATGTACCACATTTTTTTTTATCCATTCTTCTGTTGAGGGACATCTTGGTTCTTTCCAGCTTCTGGCTATTATAAATAAGCTGCTATGAACATAGTGGAGCATATGTCTTTATTATATGTTGGAGCATCTTCTGGGTATATATGCGCAGGAGTGCTATAGCTGGATCCTCAGGTAATACTATGTCCAGCTTTCTGAGGAACCACCAGACTGATTTCCAGAGTAGTTGTACCAGCTTGCAATCCCACCAACAATGGAGGAGTGTTCCTCTTTCTCCACATCCTCCATAGCATCTACTATCACCTGAGTTTTTGATCTTAGCCATTCTGATTGGTGTGAGGTGATATCTCATTGTTGTTTTGATTTGCATTTCCCTGATGACTAAGGATGTGGAGCATTTCTTAAGGTGTTTCTCAGGCATTCGAGTTTCCTCAATTGAGAATTCTTTGTTTAGCTCTGTACCCCATTTTTAATAGGGTTCTTTGGTTGTCTTGAGTATAATTTCTTGAGTTCTTTATATATATTGCATATTATACCAACTATCCCTCTATCGAATGTGGGATTGGTAAAGATCTTTTCCCAATCTGTTGGTTGCCGTTTTATCCTATTGACAGTGTCCTTTGCCTTACAAAATCTCTGTGATTTTATGAGGTCCCATTTGTCAATTCTTGATCTTAGAGTATAAGCCATTGGGGTTCTGTTCAGGAACTTTTCCCCTGTGCCTAGGTATTCAAGGGTCTTCCCCACCTTCTCTTCTATGAGTTTCAGTGTATCTGTTTTATGTGAAGGTCCTTTATCCACTTGGACTTGAGCATTTTACAAAGAGATTAGAATGGGTTGATTTGCGTTCTTCCACATGCTGACCTCCAGTTGAACCAACACCATTTGCTGAAAATGCTGTCCGTTTTCCACTGGATGGTTTTTAGCTCCTTTTTCAAAGATCAAGTGACCATAGCTATGTGGGCTCATTTCTGAATCTTCAGTTCTATTCCATTGATCTTCATGCCTGTCTCTGTACCAATACCATGCAGTTTTTATCACTACTGCTCTATAGTACAGTTTGAGGTCAGGGATGGTGATTCCCCCAAAAGTTCTTTTGTTGTTGAGAATAGTTCTCGCTATCCTGGGTTTTTTGTTGTTCCAAATAAATTTGAAAATTGCTCTTTCTATCTCTATGAAGAATTGATTTGGAATTTTGATGGGGATTGCATTGAATCTATAGATTGCTTTTGGCAAGATGGCCATTTTTACTATATTAACCCTGCCAATCCAGGAGCATGGGAGATCTTTCCATCTTCTGAGATCTTCTTCGATTTCTTTCTTCAGAGACTTGAAGTTCTTGTCATACAGATCTTTCACTTGCTTAATTAGATTCACTCCAAGATATTTTATATTATTTGTAACTATTGTGAAGGGTGTCATTTCCATAATTTCTTTCTCAGCCTGTTTATCTTTTGAATAGAGGAAGGCTACTGATTTGTTTGAGTTGATTTTATATCCAGCCACTTTACTGAAGTTGTTTATCAGGTTTAGGAGTTCTCTGGTGGAAATTTTAGGGTCACTTAAGTATACTATCATATCATCCGCAAATAGTGAAATTTTGACTTCTTCCTTTTCTGTTTGTATCCCGTTGACTTCCTTTTGTTGTCTAATTGCTCTAGCTAGGACTTCCAGTACTATATTGAATAGGTAGGGTGAGAGTGGGCAGCCTTGTCTGGTCCCTGATCTTAGTGAGATTGCTTCAAGTTTCTCTCCATTTAGTTTGATGTTGGCTACTGGCTTACTGTATATTGCTTTTACTATGTTTAGGTATGGACCTTGAATTCCTAATCTTTCCAAGACTTTTAACATGAAGGGATGTTGTATTTTGTCAAATGCTTTCTCAGCATCTAGTGAGATGATCATGTGGTTTTTTTCTTTGAGTTTATTTATGTAGTGGATTACACTGATGGATTTCCGAATATTGAACCATCCCTGCATTCCTGGGATAAAGCCTACTTGATCATGATGGATGATTGCTTTGATGTGTTGTTGGATTCGGTTTGCGAAAATTTTATTGAGTATTTTTGCATCGATATTCATAAGAGAGATTGGTTTGTAGTTCTCCTTTGTTGGGTCTTTGTGAGGCTTAGGTATGAGCATAATTGTAGCTTCATAGAACGAATTGGGTATTTTTCCTTCTGTTTCTATTCTGTGGAATAGTTTGAAGAGAATTGATATTAGGTCTTCTTGGAAGGTCTGATAGAATTCTGCACTAAAACCATCTGGTCCCAGACTTTTTTTGGTGGGGAGGTTTTTAATGACTGCTTCTATTTCTTTAGGGTTTATGCAACTGTTTAGATGATTTATCTGCTCCTCGTTTAACTTTGGTACCTGGTATCGACCTAGAAAAATGTCCATTTCATCCAGATTTTCCAATTTTGTTGAGTATAGGCCTTTGTAGTAGGATCTGATGATTTTTTTTTCAATTTCCTCTGTTTCTGTTGTTATGTCTCCCTTTTCAGTTCTGATTTTATTAATTTGAGTACTGTCTCTGCGCCCTTTGGTTAGTCTGGCTAAGGGTTTGTCTATCTTGTTGATTTTCTCAAAGAACCAGCTCCTGGTTTTGTTGATATTTTGTATAGTTCTTTTTGTTTCAACTTGGTTGATTTCAGCCCTGAGTTTGATTATTTCCTGCCATCTACTCCTCTTAGGTATATTAGCTTGTTTTTGTTCTAACTCTTTCAGGTGTGCTGTCAGTTTATTAATGTACGTTCTTTCCATTTTCTTTTTGTGGGCACTTAGGGCTATGATTTTTCCTCTTAGTACTGCTTTCATGGAGTCCCACAAATTTTGATATGATGTGTCCTCATTTTCATTTAAGTCTAAAAAGTCTTTAATTTCTTTCTTTATTTCTTCCTTGACCAAGTTATCATTGAGTAGAGCATTGTTCAGTTTCCACGTGTATGTGGGCTTTCTGTTGTTTTTGTCCATGTCAAAGACAAGTCTTAGTCCATGGTGGTCTGATAGGGTACAAGGGATTATTTCAATCTTTTTGTATCTGTTGAGGCCTGTTTTGTGACCAATTATATGGTCTATTTTGGAGAAGGTACCATGAGGTGCTGAGGAAAAGGTATATTCTTTTGTTTTAGGATGGAATGTTCTATAGATCTCAGTTAAGTCCAATTGGTTCATAACTTCTGTTAGTTTCATTGTGTCTCTGTTTAGTTTCTGTTTCCACTATCTGTCCATAGCTGAGAGTGGGGTGTTGAAATCTCCCACTATTATTGTGTGAGGTGCAATGTATGCTTTAAGCTTTAGTAAAGTTTCTTTTATGTATGTGGGTGCCCTTGCATTTAGAGCATAGATGCTCAGAATTGCAAGTTCTTCTTGGTGCACTTTTCCTTTGATGAATATGAAGTGTCCTTTATCTTTTTTGATTACTTTTGGTTGAAAAACAAGCTTATTTGATACTAGAATTGCTACTCCAGCTTGTTTCTTAGGGCCATTTGCTTGGAAGATTGTTTTCCAACCTTTTACTCTGAGGCAGTGTCTGTCTTTTTCACAAAGGTGCGTTTCCTGTATGCAGCAAAATGTTGGGTCCTGTTTATGTATCCAATCTGATAGTCTATGTCTTTTTATTGGAGAATTGAGTCCATTGATATTAGGAGATATTAAGGAAAAATGAATGTTGTTTCCTGTTATTTTTGTTATTGGCGGTTGTGTTATGTTTGTATAGGTACCTTCTTTTAGGGTTGTTAGAAGATTATTTTCTTGCTTTTTCTAGGTTGTAGTTTCCCTCCTTGTTTTGGAGTTTTCCACCAATTATCCTTTGAAGGGCTGGATTTGTGGTAAGATATTGTGTAAATTTGGATTTGTCATGGAATATTTTGGTTTCTCCATCAATATTGATTGAGAGTTTTGCTGGGTAAAGTAGTCTGGGCTGGCATTTGTGTTCTCTTATGGCCTGTATGATATCAGTCAAGAATCTTCTGGCTTTTATAGTCTCTTGTGAGAAGTCTGGTGTAATTCTTATAGGTCTGCCTTTATATGTTACTTCACCTTTTTCCCTTACTGCTTTTAGTATTTTTTCTTTGTTTTTTATATTTGATGTTTTGATTATTATGTGACGAGAGGTATTTCTTTTCTGGTCCAGTCTATTTGGAGTTCTGTAGGCTTCTTGTATATTTATGGACATCTCTTTCTTTAGGTTAGGGAAGTTTTCCTCTATAATTTTGTTGAAGATATTTACTGGCCCTTTAAGTTGGGAATCTTCACCCTCATCTATACCTATTATCCTTAGGTTTGGTCTTCTCATTGTGTCCTGGATTTCCTGGATGTTTTGGGTTAGTAGCTTTTTGTATTTTGCATTTTCTTTGACAGTTGTGTCAATGTTTTCCATGGTATCTTCTGCACATGAGATTCTCTCTTCTATCTCTAGTATTCTGTTGGTAATGCTTCCATCTATGACCTCTGGTCTTTTTCTTAGGTTTTCTATCTCCAGAGTAGTCTCCTTTTGAGATTTCTTTATTGCTTCTACTTCCATTTTTAGATCCTGGACAGTTATGTTTAATTCCTTCATCTATTTGGTTGTGTTTTCTTGCATTTCTTTAAGGGCTTCTATCTGTTTACCTGTGTTCTCCTCAAATTCTTTGAGAGTGTTATTTATGACCTTCTTAAAGTCCTCTAACATTATCATGAGAAGTGATTTTAATTCTGGGTCCTGCTTTTCTGGTGTGATGTGGTGATCAGGACTTGTTATGGTGGGGGAACTGGGTTCTGGTGATGCCAAGTAGCTTTGGTTTCTGTTGTTGACATTCCTGTGCTTGCCTTTCGCCATTTGGTTAGCTGTAGTTCTACTCGTACTCACTGGTTCTGACTGGAGTCTGCCTTTCCAGTTATCTTGGTTGTATCAGAACTCCTTGGGGTATGGATGACTCTATGATCCTGAGCTCCAGCTGCTCTGGGTTCAGTGCCTCTTCTAGGATATTTCAGGATATGGAGTCTCCACAGTGGTAGACCAGCTAGGTGTTTGCTGTTCTGAATGTAGTTGCTCCTCTAGGATGCTTTGGGATATGGTGTCCCCTGCTCTGCTGCTCTGCGGGCCGTGTTCTCACTAGGATGCCTGTAGCTCTACGGTCTTTGACCTCTCTTGGGTACCTCTGCAGCTCTGCTGTCTGTTCCTTCCCTAGGGTGCCTCCGGACTCAGTTTCCAGAGCGGAGTAGATTGGCTGGGAGACTGCTCGAGCCACTGGTATCCAGGCCAGAGGTGGAAGGGGAGTGGTTCTCTGCAGGGGCAGGGTCTGGCTGCCAGGTGCCCTCTGGGGGGGCTCTCTACTGCCAGATGTGCTTCTAAGGCCTGGGGCTGTGGGCGGGTTCTCCTACCTTCTGCTCTGTGATCTGTGCCCTCCCTAGGGTGCCTCTGAACTCAGTTTCCAGAGGGGAGGGAGACTGCTCGAGCCGTGTGGTGGATATTCTTGTCTCGGTTGCTATTGCCCATTCTAGGTCCTAGCCAAGTGTGATTTCTTTTGGATCCCTGATTCCCAGCTATAGTGTGGTGACTGGTGTCCCTGTACATGTTCTGTGGGTCTGTGAGAAGTCACAAAGAAATGGAGATGGGATAGAAGGAAAGGCTGAGAGGTGAGGAAGAACTATCTGCACTGGAAGGCTGGGTCCCAAGGGCTTAGGAATGAGCTGGGAGGTGTTACTCAGGTGGGCAGGCTGCAGCAAGGCTAATGGTTGGTCTAGTGAGTCTAGAATAGAGAGCAGGAAGGAAGATAAAGTTCCTGGACCTGGGATGTAGCCAACTGTTCTGACTGACTGGGAGTCCCTGGTCAAGAGTGGTTCTGCAGGTTAGCAGTAGTCATAAACTAACAGAATCTCAAATTATAACAACAAATTCTGTTAATATATGGAGTGTACTCTTGTTCAGATAAGATGATATACCATTAATATTCTCACACATGGGTGTTATCAAATTTTCATTTCTCGGCCAATGTAGAGGCTTCATTTTTCATGGACTTCTATTTATTTGTATAGACATCTAGAAATGTGGTGATGTTTGTCTCCTAACTAAAACATTGTGTTCTAAAAGTTGACATGCATATTTCTGTTATGTTTATTGAATATTTTGAATTTTGTTTAACTTTTGACAGTACTGCCCTCCAGTTCACCAAATGTTCGTAGATCTAATAGAATACGTTTGAAACCTCTGGAATATTGGCGAGGGGAACGAATAGATTATCAAGAAAGTTCATCGGGTAAGAGCTAATTTAGAGTACAATGTCTCATAAACGAAGGAATTATTACTCTAATTTACCATATGACAGGCCTTATTCTACACATTTATATACATTACTTCATTTAATCATTACCTCCACACAGACATACACATAAACACACATCTAAGAATAGCTTTCAAATTCAGGTTTGTCTCATTATAGAAAATGCTGATTTTGTTTTTCTTTCTATTTGACTGATTTTGTTAGACATTGCCTTTTAGATATCTGAAGTTTCTAATTGCCCAAAGTGAATCCTTTTTAAGGTATATTTTATTTTAATTATATGTGTGTGGGTGGTTGTGAGAATATGCACAGAGACAGAGTCATTGGAGTCCCAGGAGCTGGAGTGACCAGGTGGTTGTGAGGAGTCCCACATGGGTGCTGACAACTGAAGGCTGGCCCTTTAGAAGAGCAGTGCAAAGTCTTTCCTGGTGAATCACACTTCCAGCCGAAAATAAAACATAGTAGAACATGAGAAAATTAACATCTGATAAAGATGATACCTTCTCATTCTTAGCAACTATTCTCTTTATAGAGAGTAAACAAGGAGCTAAATGAAGTTACCTCCCTGTATGAATGGATGTAGCTATGTGAAAGGACACTTAAATGTGGCTTACTGCTTTCCATTCATTACTAGTTTCTGTAGCTTTCTTTTTTGTTTTTAACCCTCCACTGAAAACTGTTGCTTCCAAGTAAGTAACCAGTTGTTGAGTCTTATTTTATCTGGGCTTCTAGACTTGGACTGTTAGAGACTCAGTGAAATTGGTTAGGGTTTGTGTCATTTAGCAGCTGGAACATGTAGTGACAGTGACATTTCCCTTGATACTTTGAAATGAAATATATATTTAATGTTTTTCTTTAAGCTTTTGATATCCCCAGAAATGTTATTTTTGCCTTTTTTTCTTAAATTTTAGGACGACTTGTGCTTGAAATAGTATCTCCAACTTCAGAATCACCCAAAGTAAAGGCAAAAAGAAACCTGGGCAAAGTCAACAAGAAAGTTAACAAGAAACGGACCCATCTTGATAATGATAAAAGTATGAAACTGTTCCTCTCATAACTTAGATTTCATACCTCTTAAAACTTCAGACATAATATTCTCATCAGTAAAACTTTATAAAGCCATACTCCTATTTTGAACATAAGATACTTATTCTTATTGTATAAATATTTTCTCACTTAGTCATATGAACCTTCCCTTTTCCATATTCAAAGTATGGTTGCAATAGACATTTAATTAGAGTGCTAACTTATAAACAGAAAGTAGTTGTTAAATCTTTGTCAGTTTTCTTTACAACTTGTCCCCAATTATATTTTGTACTGATTTTTTTTTTTAAATGGAAACTAATTTTAAGTAAGTACTTTTGTTTCAGTGGTGTTTGTTTTACAGAGAATAAGATACAGTTGAGTCTGGATATACCTTTGGGAGATCCGTTTCAGGCAACATTGGCAAAGGACCCAAAAACAAGAGAGATTGTCCCCATGGGTAAGCTCAGGAATAATACTGAACATAACAGAAACTATTGCATGATTGGTTTGTATCTATGTGCTGTCTCTTCTCCCCTCCCTCCTCTTCCTTTTCCCCTTTGCCTCGTCCTTCCCTCTCAGCACTAAAATTTACTCCAATAACCAGCCTCTATGAGAAAAATTGTGGATGAGCATTGATGTCAAATATAGTATCATGTGTTTATATTCTGAATTCTGGAGATCAAGTGGTGATACTACCTATCAGGTGTGTTGTCTCCTTTAGCATGCCCAGGGATTCTATAAGTGAGAAGATACATGAAGAGCTTTTTATGAGAAATTATGGAAGTTTATCTGATATGGCCCAGTGTATGCTCCATGCAGAACTGGGACACACCCGATAGTTCTGAACCTCTGGACATCAATAATGGTATCTGGGACCTGAAACCTTTGTGAACATGAATGCTTATAGCATCAATCACTCAATCAAATATTAACTTTAATTTTAAGAGCCTAGAAGCTTCATGCTATATTACATAGACAGTAAACACTTTGTTTCTGGGAGGCCATACATAATTTTAAGGTATATAGTAGTATAGGGGTTTAGGGTGTACTTGGGTGTTTACCAATCAAGCAGTATTTACATATAGGAAGTCCTTATCTTAATAGCTGAAATGACTATGACTGTGGAGAGACACAATACGCAAGGCAGCTTTTATAAAAGAGCATTCAGCTGGGGGCTTGTTCACAGGTTTACAGGTTAGGCCACTATCATTATGGTGGCAAGCATGGCAGCAAGGGTGGCAGGCATGGTGCTGGAGAAGTAGTTGAGAGCCTACATTCCTGATCTGTAGGCAGAGAGAGAGACACAGGACTTGGCATTGGCTTTTGAAGCCTTAAAGCCCCCCCAGACACACTTTCTTCCAACAAGGCCATCACTCCTAATAATAGTGTCACTCCCTGGTAACTAACCGTTCAAAATATATGAGCTTTTAAAGCCTATGGGGGATTTTTATTCAGACCACAGAAATGATACTATTCCTTCAAGTCAAACAGATTGGTTAACTACAAGTCACTAATGTATTGACACTTAAATTTCAATGAACATATTATTTTACATTTGCCATCCTTAGGTAAACTCTTAAACAGAATATTCTCTCTTGATATGCTTATTACAAGGCAGTAGAGTAAAATACAGAAAGTTTAATGTCAAAAAATAACTTGAGCTCTTCCGGGC